>NC_142144.1:34074112-34381774 GCF_024610735.1 Ursus americanus
TCAATAAAACAGGAACGCACACTCACAAATCGTGTTGGTGCAAGCCCTGCACCTCGCTCCCAGGCAGCCTGCACACCTGTGCACCTGCCTGCCCTCCTTCCCCCACAGCCTCCACCCTCCTTCCACGCTGGCCTGGAGCAGGGAAACTGCAGGGGCATCTCCTTGTTCCCAGAGAGTCAGGAGCCCCTCACGACCCTGTGATCAAGAATCTTCCCAAAGGAAGAAAGGCACTGAAATCCCTGTTCAGAAATGATGTCTCCAGCTAGAATTGGACCACATCTTTCGGTCGGATGTCCAGGCCAGCATGGATCTGGGAAGTCAGTCTGAACCTCCCACCTTCACAACTGTCCCTGAAATCTCCAGATGGCCTGCCAAAAATTTCACATGCCCTATGTCTACCTATGAACTCAGTGCTTCTCCAAAGCTGCCTCCCTGGGTTCCCATCCCAGCCAATGGCATCCTCTGGTTTCCGCGCCATCCTCCAGCTACTGGGTCACCAAAAGCCCCTTAGCCAGCCTCTCGGGCTTCCCCCATCAACTCCACAGTGTGGACATCCATCATCTCCGTCGGCTTTAGGCACCATCTTGGCACCACTGTCCTCCATACCAGTTTGGGGCCTTTCCAAGGGGCCAACTTTCTCTCTCGCCTTATATCCTTCAGAGGCATCCCCTTGCCCTCGGGGCAGAATTCAGAGTCCGTTTTTTAAGCCCCGCCTTCTTTTGCCGCTCCTCTCCTGTTCCCGCTCCACCCTTGCTCAGGGCTCCGCCACCGTGAGCTTTTGTCCCCTGTATCTGTGACTGGCTTACTCTCCTCTGCTGCTGGGCCTTGCAGTGAGCTGTCAGGGCAAGCTACTCTCTGGAGGGGTCCGAGGACAGGATGGAAGCGCGCCAGAGTCACGGGGGTGGGCGGACGGACAGCAGGGGCTGGAGAAGTACTCTCTGGACTGCTGGGGAGGAGCCTCCAGCACGGGGTGGCAGTCTCGGCTCAGGGACCTCTCGGGATCTTCTAGCCCAGGGTCTCTGTGACTCTGTGTATCTGCTTCTTAGAAATCATGGTTGGGTAAATGCCCTCTTTGTAAGCCCCTGTCAGTGGGGGCAGGGCGAGGCGCTTCAGGAATATGGAACTTTAGTTCATTCTTAACCCCTGCACAAGCCTCTCTCAGGCCTCAGCGAGAGGCTTGTGGGGGGAAGAAGTCACATGCTCCCTGTTGAGGCATCCTGTGCTTGTGGGGCCCAATAGGGCGCCCCTGCAATGTGATTTAAGAGGACTGACAGTGCAGGAGTGGGCTGCAGTCCATGAGCTCTACCAGCAGACATTATGCCTCTCATTGTAAAGATGGGTAAACTGAGGCTCAGAGAGAGGAAAGGCTTGTCTAAAATCACAGAGTGAGCTGTGAGCAGACCCAGAGCCAGAGCTCAGGTGACCTCCTACAGTCTTCTCCCAAAATAACAGAGCCACCTAACCCTTGACATCAAAACCCCTTGGAGAAGCAACTAAACCTCTACTGAAAATAACTCTACAACTTTAATTAATCTTGTCATATGGAAACTATTGACCATGCCCGTTTTCAAAATCTCAATTAAATATATATAATTAGTATTATGCTCTCCATAAATGATCCAGCCTCCCAGATTTCTAGGATGAATATAAACATTCTCCTATGAGTGATTTGCCCTACGGTGGACAACCTGAGGGAAGAACCCTATGGCTCTGGGTGATTTTTCTTAGCTCAGCTTTGCTTTCACTGGGGCTGTGCTCTCCTCCACTGTGTGTGATTTGGCTGGGGCTGCCAGTCAGTCTCAGGACAGTACCGTCTCTGTGGCAGCAGTGATTGGTCCAAGAGATGTGCATGTGACTCATCAGGCCAATCAGAGTGCTTCCCTGGGATTTATATACTGGCACAGAAACTCCCCCTCTCTGCTCCAACATAAGACCAGGACTTTCAACAGCTCTTTACTTCACTTGGATAAAGGAAGCTCAACTGCAATGATAGAGCCCA
The DNA here is from genome assembly GCF_024610735.1 of Ursus americanus. Lineage (NCBI taxonomy): Eukaryota > Metazoa > Chordata > Mammalia > Carnivora > Ursidae > Ursus > Ursus americanus. Next base: position 34,076,112 of record NC_142144.1, read on the forward strand.
AGAGATGTGTGTGTGTGTGTGTGTGTGTGTGTGTGTGTGTGTGAGAGAGAGAGAGAGAGAGAGAGAGAGAGAGAGAGAAAGAGAAAGAATCCTGATGACTTGGTTTAAGCCCTGGATTCAGCCATACTTGAAGCCACTACAATCCCCTGACAGTACCCAGTTCCATGGCTCAATTATTTCTGTTTAGTCTTTATTTTAGATTGAATTGGGATTCTTTTCCTTGCACATTGAAGAGCTTAAAATTAACACAAGGCCCTTTCTCACGTCAGCGCATTGCACGTAACAGTGGGTGCACACACAGCACTCTGCTCTGAGTCACCCTGGATATAGTGCTTACTTGCCATTCTCACATGCATACATTCTCTCACCACTGGGACCTCCCAGCTGCAGGACCCTGTGTCCCCCATGCCCCTGCTCTCCTGCACCACCTCCTCAAGACCTTGGGGGTATCTCCTTGTGGGCAGAGGCGAGCTGACTGCTGGAACCCCTCTTTGGACTCCAGGGAGGTTAGGGCCTCTGATATCCTTTTTGGGTTAGAGGCAAAGCTGTCTCCAGGTGGACAAAGGAGCCTCTCTCACTCAAGTGCTCTCATCTCATCACTGTCCTGTTTTAACACCTTCAGTGACTCTCCCCCAGCAGGGGAGGTCCAAACTCCTTAGCCTTATTCAGGACTCTTCACAGTATGCCCTAGATTTTTCACCCTCTACCCTGTTACCTCTGGGTCTTTGCTTGTACTTTTTCTCCTCCTTCTACCTGTGAGGGTCCTTCCTGTCTTTCCAGGCCCAGTCCAAGCACCACCTCTTGTAGGCAGCCTTTCTCATTTCCCTAGTAATAATGAGACTTGTTCTGGGACCTCATGTAGCATGTTATCTGTCCCTCTTTTGTAGCCCATTGTATAGTCTGTCTTGTATTAAATGTATTGTTTCTTCTGCCTGTCATTTCCCCTCCCCCACCAGCCCCTAGACTCGATAACTGTTAATTCATCCTTTAGGTCTCAACTCAAAGGTCACTTTCTCAGAGAAGTCTTCCTTGGCTGCTCCTCCCTGACAAAGTCTATTTCTCTTGTTTTCTTGTCCTCATGGCACTCTTCAGCAGTGCCTATCACAGCTTACAATTAAGTATCTGTGACTGTAATTATTTGATAAATGTCTGTATTCCCCCTATTAGAATATATCCTTCTATGACAGCTGAGACTTCACTTTGTAGCTAGAATAGTACCTGGACTATCAATCGATATTAGTGGAATTAGTGCTAGTAGAATCAATGACTGAACGGGTGAATGAATGGATGAATGAATGAATGTTTCCCTTAGCCCCTTACAACTGGAAGCTCACTGGGATGGGGGACTATGTCAGTAATCTTTACATCCCTCATAGTTCCTAGCATGTGGTCTACAGTAGGTGGTCAGGGAATATGAATTTAACCATCAGCAGGTGTCTATTTTATGGGAATTCCTGGACTCTTACCCATGGTTCTATAACATGAACCAGGAACCTAGGGTCTCAATCCAAGCTGGACCAACAATTGAAAAAAATTAATAACCATAGAGAACATTTCCCTAATTCAGGCACACTAGGGCTGCAGAAATGACTTGAAACAAGCTCCCCTGACCTTGGGGAACATATAGCACAGTTGTCCTGAGTAAGCTGTTCTGACCCATCTCCTCTCCAATGGAGTATGACAATGTTCTCAAGTTTTATTGCTATAAGATGGGCTTACTCAACTCCTCAGTAAACAGCATTACGCAAACACCATGTACACACATGCAAATCCAGAGTGGACAATAACCCTAGGCATGTTAGAGTGTTTGATGGGATGGTCACTGGAAAGCAAGCCAGGAGCCCACTTTAAAAACAATATTTATTTATTACAATTGGCAGAGCAATGGAGAAAATTGCCGCTTAGATAGGATTTTACATTTTGCAAAGCTTTTTGTAATCAGCACAATTTTTCCCAACAATTCATGAGGACAAGTTGTTTTTGCCGTTCCTATATGCAGGCAAGATAGTAGTGTAGGAAAGTGAAGGAAAATGCCGTGCTTCTACTTTACCAAGCACAAGTTAAAGAGAGAACCCTGGCTTAATTGAATGCAAGCAAACACCTGTTTTGAATGTATACCAGGTGCTGGCAACTGGGGATCTGGTTGTATGCAAGACCTACATGAGATCTGGGTTTTGGCTCACTGCTGGTTTCTCTAGGGGTATATGTCCTTTGTCTCACTGAAAGAAAAATAAAACAATGTGTTTTCTTACATTGCTTCCACCTATCAGTTTGTTTAGTCATCGCTCTTTTAAAATTTCATGTAAGTTGTATCAGGACAGGCTAGGTAATGCTGCTATAACAAAAAAAAAAAATCTTAGTGCCTTAAAACAGTAAAATTTTATTTCTACCTCAAGCCATATGTCCACTGTGGGTCAGTGGAAGTGGAGGGAAGGGGAAGGGGGGAGGAGTGGGGAGGTTCTGCTCATTGCAGACATTCAGAGCTCCAGACAGATGGAGTACCTTTCATCTGAAACATCACTGGTTAATGTGCTAGAGGAAAAAGAGAGTTCTGGAGACTCTTGCATTAGTACTAGTTCAATGACCTGGTGCAGAAGTGAAATATATCATTTAGCACTCACACATTGGCTGAAACCAGTCACACAGCCCCACCGAACCACGACGTACCAAAGAAGTGCAGTGCTACCTTGTGTCCAGAAAGTGGAAAGACTAGGAGCACTTGGCAAACAGCTCTAAAAACTACAATGCAAATTAAGTTTCATCCCATGACAAGAAGAAAAAGGAGAGCCAAATTATTGAGTTTGTTCTTAAGTCTGGAAAAATACCAACCCCATGAGTAGAAGGGACTTTGCGCTTTTTTTAAATGAAGTCAAAAACCACTGACACCTGTGCAAAGACTGATTTTTACCAAAATCAAGAGTTTCTGAAGATGCATTAAAGGGGAAAAGTCTAGCTAATGCAATAAGACAAGAAAAATAAATAAAAAGCATATGGATTGCCAAGAAAGGACTAAATTTGTCTCTATTTGCCAATGACATAACTATGTACATAGAAGACCCTAAGGAATGTACAAAGAAAACAACTACTAAAACTAATAAGTGAATTTAAGATTTCACAATATATAAAATTAATATAAAAATCAATTGCACATCTGTATATTAGGAGGGAACAATTAGAAAATTATATTAAAAATAAATACCATTTGGGGCGCCTGGGTGGCACAGCAGTTAAGTGTCTGCCTTCGGCTCAGGGCGTGATCCCGGCATTACGGGATCGAGCCCCACATCAGGCTCCTCAGCTATGAGCCTGCTTCTTCCTCTCCCACTCCCCCTGCTTGCGTTCCCTCTCTCGCTGACTGTCTCTATCTCTGTAGAATAAATAAATAAAATCTTTAAAAATAAATAAATACCATTTATAAGAGCATTCAAAAGCATCAAACAATGTAAAAGATGTGAAATTCTTCTATGTTAAAACTATAAAACAATACCAATAGGAATCAAAAAGACCCAAATAAATTGTGTAAATTAAAAACTGAATGAAAAAATCATGGATTGGAAGACTCAATGTTATTATAAATGTCAATTTTCCTCAAATTGATCTAAAGAGCCATTGTAATCAGATGATTACAGCAAGATGGTTTTAAAATTTATTTGGAAAGGCAAAGGACCAATAATTGACAAAACAACCTTGAAAATGAATTACAAAATGCGAAGACTTAACCTACCAGATTTTTAAGATTCACTATAAAAGCTATAAAAATCAAAATTGTGTGGTTTTGGTGAAAGGATAGACAGATAAATCCATGGAACAGAAGACTGAGAGATAGGTTCACACCCATATTGTCACTTGATTTTTTAACAAAGATGCCAAAGCAATTAAATGGGGAAAGTGAAAAATCTCTGACCAATGGTGCTGAAACAAATGAATATCCATACAAAAAACAAAGAACCTTGACCCTGTGTCACACTTTACACAAAATAAATTTAAGATGGACTATAGACCTAAAAGTAAAAGTGAAAACAGAAAACAGGAGAATATCTTTATGAACTAAAGATTTCTTAGAAAGGACACAGAGTATAAATCATAAGGGGAAAAAAATGAGAAAATGGACTTGATCAAAATTAAAACATCTGCTCATCAAAAAACACCATCCAGAAAATAAACAAGGAAGCCATAAAATGAGAAGATATTCACAACATATTTATCTGACAAAAGATTTGTGCCCAGAATACATAAACCCTGCAACTCAATAATAAAGACAAGCTGCACTATTTTTTAAAAAATGGACAAAAGACTTAAATGGCCACTTGACAAAAGAAGATATACAAATGGCTAATAATACATTGGTCATCAGGAACATGCAAGTCACAAATGCAGGGAGATATCACTGAATCCCTGGAATGGCTGAGAAGATAGAGGCTGACAACTACCAAATATTGGAGGGGAGACACAGCAGCTGTAACGAGCACACACTGCAGTTTGGGGTGTAATATGGTAAAACTACTTTTGAAAAGGGTTCTGTGATTTCTTTTTTTTTTAAGATTTTATTCATTTATTTGAGAGAGAGAGAGAGAACACAAGCTGGGGGAGCAGCAGGCAGAGGGAGAGCGAGAAGTAGGCTCCTCGCTGAGCAGGGATCCCGATGTGGGACTTGATCCCAGGACCCAGGATCATGACTTGAGCCAAAGGCAGACGCTTAACTGACTGAGCCGCCCAGGCGCCCCACTGTTCTGTGATTTCTTGAAAAGCTAAATACGTATCTATCCAAAGACCCAGCAAGAGCTGATTATGAATTTCTGAATATCACAGGGAAAGGGGATCAGAGTTCTTCTGAGTAGCCCCAAAGGGTCAGGCTAAGATCAGTGGAAAGAAGAAACCAAGTGTCAGGTTCCAGTTCCCTGAGAGGAAAAAAATGTTCTCCTAAGGACAGTCATCCCTTCCTCAGAGCTCCACCAGAGTCCAGTAAAAGAGATATGACTGATCACGTCCCCACGTTCCACAGACCAGGAGACTGAGGTTGGGAGAGGCCTTGTGACTCTGGAAGGAGGTACAGCTCAGTGGCTAAATGCAGAGACTTTGGAGTCACACAGATCTTGGTGAGTATCTCCAGCAATAATGAGCTGGGGGACTTTGGGTTAGTGAACCTTTCTGGTCTTTAGTTTTCTCATCTAGAAAATAGGAATGATGATGATGATGAAAATAATCATCATCATCATCATCATCATCATCTCATCAGATGGATTTGAGGACCGATTGACATTATGCACGTGAAACAGCACACATCCGGCACATAGTAAGTGCTCAGTAAATAGTGGTTACTGCTGCTCACGCCAGAGACCCAATCAGCATAGCACCCAGCACCAGGGGCTTGACGCAGCCTGAAGTTCACATCCTATAACGCGGAAAACATCTGGATCTTGTGCCATGTTGGCCACGCCAAGAAGGACTGCGGGCCTAATTAAAATTGCTACTCTGTTTGCATTATCAAATGTCAGGGTTTTTTTCCTACCCACAGAGCAAAGATTTTTCTTATCAAAAATCTATTCACTAAAATGCTAATGATCGTCAGTGATTAGAAACTGCTGCTCAAATTTTGAAAGTTCCCAGTGGGCCTCTCAGACATGGCTTGTAACTTGTCAGTTGAAGAAATGTTCTCAACAAATCAAACTTTGCTGTATATGTAAAAAAAAAAAAAAAAAAAAAAAAAAAAAGATTTCATTTCCTTAACGCTTCACTGTGCGGGTCCAGGAGGGACTTTTGAGTTAAGTGACAGAGACTACATTATTAGTTGTGGAGTCAGTTCTAACAGAAGTCTCTCAAGGCAAGATATTCTCAGATAGGCCCCAAAACTGCTAACAAAAGTCTGTCAAGCTTATCTTAATTTCAATAAGCATTTAGTTTGCCAAAGAGAAGCACAGTGCACAATGTGCTTCTATTATCTTCTTCCTGTCCTTCCTCTCTGCTTTCTTCTTCCTCTTTCCTCTTCAGGAGAGAGAATTGACGAGGCTGTGTGCCCCAATTGTGCAGCCAAGGGTCTCAACGCCATCAGCTGTCCGCTCCGGTCAGACCTAGGTAGCTGGGGCCTCCTGGACTGGGTCTACACAGCCCCTGAAGAAGCAGACAGGCCAATGCCGTGGGGGAGTCCGTTTCCCTTGGTTCTTGGCTGCCCTGCCACACGCAGGGAGTCAGAAACTGGAGGCCTTGCCTCTCACCATACCCCCAGCTGCTCATCTGGGCTCTTGGCCTCTCTAGGTTCCAGGTGGTTTCCAGGATATACATGACCGGACCATGGCAGAACAGTCACTTTGCAGACGATCCAAGATTTGGTGCTGATTTACACAAGCACGAGCCAGCCCAGCTGGAGGACTGAATCAGAACCTCTAGGGTGGAACCCAGCCATCTGTGTCTTAAGCTCTCCAGGAGCCTTCTGGTACATGCTCAAGTTTGAGGACTCTGGGTACAGAATGATGGGGTAGCGGGGGGCCTCTTGACTGAGGGTGGTCTAGAAGGCTGGCCTGAGGAAGTGATGCTCGAGGCTGAAACCTCAGGAATGAGCAGAATCCATATGAGGGGCCAGACGAAATGTACCCCCAGCTGTCTGGATTGGGGTCTCAGTTCTCTTATCTGTGAATTGGGAGTGACAATAGTTCTACCACCATAAAGTTGTGACAAGGATTCAGTAGGTAAAGGGCTTAGCCTAGACTTTGCCGAAATGTAGTCACCATCAATGATTATTTGTATTGTTCAGAGCATATCAACAAGTCCCAGCCCTTGGGCTTCCAACACCAAGAAGGTGGCAAGGAGGCTTCTTGGAAGCCCTTGGGCCAGCCCAGGTGCCACCCCACAGGGGTCTGCTCTGTAGTGTCAACACAGTCAGGGCCACAAGTAGGAGACACGAAGCTTCTAGGGGTCTGCATTCTGGGGAATGACAGGGTAGCTTCAGCTTAGCACTCCCCCTCCCACTACCACGTGGACTTTTTTCTATTTGCAAGAAGTCCAAAGAGCAGGGCTTCTGTGCATTTAAGCAGCATAGTCCCTAGATCTTTGCAACAAAATGAGGTGGGACACTTGGCTGAAATCAGAGAAGTTCCACCGTCCAGTCAGCCGCTGTACCACAAATCGCTCCTGAGAGCCTACTAGGTGCACAGTTGCTAATCCTAGGAGGCTCAGGACCTCGTTGGTGACTATAAGACACATAAGCGGCTGCTTGAAATACCAGGTAGAAAATGCTCTTAGGGAGATGCTGGGTATTCAGGAGATAGGGAGATTGATTCCTGCTGGGGGGCTGGAGACATCTTCCTGGATGTACCTTCCCTTGGGGACATCCATCATTTCTTGCAGGAGCTTCCAAGTCAAAAGAGCTTATTATTCCCTCCTGTACCACCTTGCTCTTGGGACTGTAAATCAACAATTCTAGTTCATAGAAATCCTTGATTCTTGAGCAGAGGAGCAAAAGACTCACAGTTGGTTTAATCTCCCTGACAGCCTTTCCGAAGGGAAAGAAGTTGTTTGAGAGCCACCCCGCACCTCCCTCCCCGCCCCCCCCCCCCGCACCGTGATTTAGAACAGGGAGGTCTTTGGGGAATATCTAGACCAAGTCTCCCACTACAGAGATGAAAAACTGAGGCCAGAGAAGTAAGGACCTTGCCAAAGCCATGCATTGCCAGGCAGTACTGGGACTGGAATCACGACCCTGAGCCCACCCTGCACCCCCACAGGGGTAAGATCTGGGGAAGGAGGAAGTTTGCTTGCAGACACTGTGGTCTGGACTTACTACCAGGAGCTCCTGGGACCCCTGTGCTGGGTCTTTTTGTTCCTCGATTACAATCAATTTCTTATCCTTATATCCAGATAGAACTTATGCCCACCCCCCTGGAGCTGCCTCCTGCCCCAGGGGACCCAGACAAAATGTAAGACATTGAAGCAGGGGCCACATTCTGTCCATACCATTCATCCTGCATTTGCCCTGTTTCATCATGTCTGACCAGTTCCTTCTCACTGACCCAGGTCTTGGCTCCAAGAGCTGGGCCATTTTGTGGGATCACTAGAATGTCTGCCAGCAGCTTGACTGCCCCTTCCAGATTCCCAAGCTCATCTGACCCATGTTCCTGTCAGGTCTTCCCCGCCCACAGCTCCTGCTCACTAGGGAGGTCCTTGACCTTTACCCACCTCTCCCCATCCAACCAAGGAGTGAATCCCCACCCCAAGCTTCTCATCCTCTAATGGCCTGTCTAAGAAAGATAAAAACCTACAAACTCCACAGAGCATCAGGAAAAACTTCCGAATTCAGCACTGCTTTAAAACCAGGTAAATTAATAAAGCTAGAAAAGAAAAACATAAAAATGAAGGTTTGACTAATGAAAATTATACTACTTAGAGTCAATGAAATGAACTTAGGTTAATTGATCATCCAGGTAACAACAATTATTTGCATCATTACCATGTGTCAGAGTAGCTTTGCAATGAGTTTAATTTGATGATACTACTGAGCTCAGAAAAGTATCCTGGGCCTCCACTCATGTAGCTTTGTCATCTGCTCCCAATTTTAAGTAGGGAGAGGATATATTCATTTAAAAACTTTCTGCCATATTCAAATGTCATGACAGTTGTTGTGTTAATAAATCGTTACGTCAAAGGATCACAGGAGCCATCTGGGTCAACCTAGAGCCTAAGGAAGGAATTCTACCGATGCCTTTCTGGGAAGACGTCATCTTCCAGTCTGTTGAGGACTTCTGGTGATGGGGAGCTTACTACCTACCAGCAACTCTGTTTGATCTTTGAGCAACACTAATCGAGGAGAGCTCTTTCTTAGGTGGAGTCCAAATCTGCTTCTTGGGAGCTTACACCACTGGCCCTGGTTCTGCTGATCTAGAAGCTGGTGAAAAGTCTTCCTGTCATCATCCTCTATATGACAGTCCCCACAGTAGTCTAAGACACAGGTTACTAGACCCCACGAGGCAGTATGATGTCGTGGTTAAGAGCCTAACTATTTGGGTTCAAGTGCTAGTTCTACCACCTGTTGGCTAGGTTTGTTTAGAGAGTTATGCAATCTTGGTCCACCTCAGTTCCCACAACTGTAAAATGGCAATAATAATGTCTGTCGCATAGATTATCGAGACGATTACTAGGCTAATACACATGAGGCACTTAGGATGGTGCCTGGCACGTAATGAGCTCTATTGGCATGCCAGCTCCATTAGTTTCTTAGTCTCACAGGCCAAATGCTCTCCATTGATTCACCACTTTCCCCTTAAAGATTACTTAAGAATCCTTCATATGGAAATGACTCGGGAGTCCCACGAGTTTCTTGGGTCATGTACCAGAAACAGTATAGCGTCGTTGTGAAAATTAAATGGGTTTCTTCAAATAAAGCACAGAGTACAGTTGCTTAGCATCCAGCCCCAGTAAACACCTGCAATTATGGTTATTGGTGCCCCTTCAGCTCTTCTAAAATAGAGAAGAGAGATGGTTGGATGACACGCATGTCTCAAATCTAACTGACTTTTGAATAACTTAGATGTGTACCTAAATGAAATGTCTTAAATAAAGATTAGGCATGTGTGCAGAAAACTGCTCTAATTACTCAGCTCTTGCAGACACACTGCCGTCTTTGGAGACCTGCCAAGTCTCAGTTACCGTGGCCCCCCAGGTATCGCGCTTCACGGTGATGAATGGGAACTGATTCTTGGAATAGAAATGCCATTTCCATAGGGCCTCGGTGGCAGCAGTGAAGACATGAGGTCGGTGTTTGAAATGCACAGTCTTGGCGAGGAAGCCTGAGGGTGCCTCGGAGAGCACCCCAGCTCAGCCCTGAGACTCACAGAGAATGGGAAAGCCTTTCACAAGCAGGAGTTCCTGGAGCCCCAGGGATTCCTGGGGTCACGAGTGAAGCAAAACCTCAGATACAGCTGTTACAGGCGCAACGCCTTTTTCCGGGCAAATCGACCATGCTGTCTAGGAAACTCCGAACGGAATAAATGCCTCACTTTAGTCCCCCTTTTGCCCACACCTTTTTTTCCCCAGCTGTCATTATTTGGTGTGAGTAGACCTTTGCATTCCTTCTCTCGTTAGACTCACAATGCCTACCTGAGACTGATAGTTTTATTTCCATTTTATAGATAAGGAAGTTGAGACTCATTGTGTATGTGTGCACGTGTGTATTTGTGTGTGTGTGAAGTGTTCATCACTATTTCAATTCCCATCCCCACACACTCTATGCAGATAGGCACAGCCAGACAACATTTGGCCAATAAAATGAGAGTGTAAGTGAGGTGGCTCATTTTAAGAACCAGTAACCAGTAACTGAGTCACCATGCTCGCTCCACGTTGCCTTAGTCATTGTAGAATCAGTAAGGAAAAGGAGCCTCCATAAACCTGGATTCTAGAGTCACTAGTATGAATAGAGCCTGTAGCAAATCTTTGATGAACATGTAACATGAACCAGAGATAAACCTCTGTGATTTAAAGCTGCTTAGGCTTCGGAGCTGTTTGTTACTGCAGCATAACCTAGACCATCCTAACTAATACAGAAACATTAAATAAGGTACCTAAAGTTACACAGCCTGGAGTTGGAATCAGAAGCCAGGTCCTGTCTGATTTCAAAGCCTGTGCTCCAACCAGTGCATGGTTACACCACCTCCTTTCTTCCTGCCTTCCCTATCCCAGCCTGCAGTCTGAATAACGTTGTTCTGAGGGTAAAACTCTCACGCCACTCTATCTAGCAGAAAGTACTTCCCTGCCTCCTGGAAATTCTCCCAGGCTCCCATGTTTTCCTCCAGAGATAGTCCGGGCCCCCAGGCAGAGGAGGAAGTGAATGAAGCCCCCTCAGACTCAGAGCCCTGGCCATCCTCTTGTGCCTGCTGCACTCCCTCCCATCCCCTGTTTGTCCTCCACATGACACCCTTGCATCCATAAGCAACCTCTATCTCACCCTGAGCTTCCAGGCACAAATGTATAGGAATCCCCTCCTCACTGTTCTCTGTCGTCTGCTGCCGGTCATGCATACACATCAGCTGTTCCCCAGCTCCCTGTACCCCCCCCCCCCATCAAAGCATGAATTCCTCTGCTACATCCCTGCCTGCACATGCTCGGTCTCTACCCAGACTGAGGCACTCAGACCAGGGACCACAGCTGACTTCTGTCTGCATCCCCAGTGACCCCACAAAGCCTGGCCCAGAGTGAGGGCTTCTGACATTGTGGCATTGGTTGATAGCAGGCAGCTACCCGAGGCCTGAGCTCCCACAGCAGACCAAAACAGGCATTTTTGCAATGTCCCCTCCACCTCCCTTGAACAAATCCAGCGGAAACAAACAAAAACAAACAAAACGTGCTCTCTTCTCTAAGCCCCAGGCTGGTTCTCCCCTGGCGCTGTGCTTTCAAACATCATCTGCTTTCCGGCTCCAAGGTCTATCTATCATCTTTGCCAGAATCTGTCCCTGCGGGGCTGTGGCATGAGAATAGTCAACATTTAACACAATCAGAGCTTGTTCCATCCTGGGGGTAGTGTGGGGGGGGGGGAGCTGGCAGGGCTGAGCACAACAGCCTACAGGCAGGATTCTTTCAGGAGACTCTTCTCCTCCTTCACCGCCCCCCCCCCCATCCCTAATTTTCCTTTTATCAAGGAGGTAGGGCCGGACAAATGCAAACACTGGCCCCATTTGACTGTTCCCCTCCCCACCCTCCCTGGTCACACATCTCGGCCTCATTTAAGTGTTCTCACCTACCCATCACTACACAGCAGTCAGTGGCCAGGGACTGGGGAATATAGGTCATTTTCACTTCTTCATGCCTGAGCAGCGAGTGCTATACCTGAATATTCAGCTCATGGTGGAAAATCCTAACTTAACGGACCCCGGTGGAACTTGAGGCAGCCTGACGTGTTTGGAAAGGGGGAGGATAGGGACAAAGACTGCAAAGGGACATAGAAGGTTGTTGTGAATGGGATCTACATTTAGGACCTCTCTTCCTTTCAAGTTGCTTGTTTCCAACCTTTACTTACAGGCCAGGGCAGGAATGACAGGTAGGTACTGGAGATCCAGTTCTAGATTCCTCTACAGCAATGTCCATGTCCACCGAAATCTTATTTCTGGACATGACCATGCCAGGGGCATGTTCAGGGGCAATTCAGGTTAATTGTTTTTGTTATTGTGAAACAAAGGTAAGAAGGATCGAGAGGAGCAGTGGCTGCTTCCTGGAATGCCCTACCCTCTACTCTTTGCCTTTTCCGGTGGATGTGTCCCCATTGTTTTGAATGGGTTAGTCGCAAGCCATTGTTCTGTGGCCCCAGGAGCGGCCATCGGATGCCCTCATTGACCCTTTGTCAATGCTCCCCAACACAGGATTGAGACACCTTTACAAAGCTGCTTCGTATGGGCGCCCGGTTTGGGAGTGCAGAGAAAGAGCAAGGCAATGATTAAGCACGTGCTATCCCCAACTCGCCGCGAAAACAACCAGGTTCCAGTCACTGCATTCCGGGTGGCACCGAGCCTCCTGATGCTTGGAGAGAGGGTGGCGTTCCCCCGAACCACCCAGGAACAAGCTGATGGATTGAGATGAATTAATTTTTCCTCCCAAATACAGAGACAAGTGCTTACAAATTGAAAAAAAAATTGATGCTATGTCTGCAAATGAAGTTATTCAATTTCTAACGGCCTCATTCTCTTAGCGTGCTCCTCATAGTTTTAGGGCAAATAATATTTGTTTTCTCCCTGCACAAATATGAAAATGTTTCCAGCACTCTGGAGGCCCCACTTTTGGGTATTTTCACTGAATTCCACTTCCATGAGCATTTGTTGAGGTGTCACTGGCCCTGATACCTGGCAGTCGGCTAACATTCCTTAAGTACTTAGCACGTGCCAGGCATTTTTACGTGTATGATCTCATTTAACCCCGAGTGGAATATTAAACCTTCATTTAAACCCTCTGTGGGGCTATTACCTCCACTTCACAGACAAGGAAGCTGACACTCAGAGAAGTGAGAGCATTGCCCAAAGACACACAGGCTTTCCCCAAAGCTATGCCCTTTCTCAGGCACCCGTCACCCTGACACTGCAGGGCCCTAGAAGGGAGTGAGCCAGCAGCAACTCGAGCTGCTGGTGAGTCATCAGAGTCCCGCTCAGGCCCTGGCAGAAAACGTTTATGAACAAATGGATGGGTGGATGGATGAATTGAGCAAATCGTTGCCGTAGGTCATATCCTCCAGCATTCTGCTTCTCTGACCCTGCTCTGGGATCCCTGGACCCAAGACCTCCTCCCAAGTCACATCCCTCACCCCACAGCCATACGTGGTTACAAAGGACACAGGACCTGAACATCAACAGCCCCAGGACGAGGAAACCTCCGAAGAACTACCTCTATTCCTTGGAGAGTTCATTTGTGCATGTGTGAATGCCAGTGTCCAGGACAACCACGACCACCCGGCTGGCATGACAGCCCTCCACAACCCCACAAGCTCCTTCAGCCGTGACCTTGACCGTCATCACAGCCTCAGCTGGCAGGTTAGGAGGGGTTCGGGCAAAGGGAACCAGACTCAGAGAGGGAGAGCACAACAGAACTGGACCAGGCTTCCTGACGCCAGGCCCAGGGCTCATTTCTCTGCCTTATGATTTCCAGCATCTTCTTTTCTGACTACCAAAATTGTGGAGATCCACTTACTCGAGGTCCTGGTTTGCAAGTAGGTTTTGTTTTGAATGACTAGGAAAGAGTATATGATTGATTAGTAATGTCTGCTATGAGCCAAGGTAGGAGTCATACCATAGGTGAAGTGTATTTATGTATCATTCCCCAGACCCCAACTAATATGCCTTTTCCTCTTTAAAACAAAACCATTTTGAAATTACCTCCTTTTTACTGTCTCCAACTCAATAAAATTTTCTGACTTAATGGTCAGAACTTGAGAAATTTCACCTGAACGCTACCTGGGAAGGCAGTTTGATAAACAATTTAACATAGGCTTCAAGATTGCAAGGGGAGTGTTTAATTTGCTCAAGAGACCCACTGTCCTCAAGGACTCCAGTCCATTAGCTTTTGTCCAACTAATGACAAGTGAGTTTTCTATATTCATTAAAGCAGACTTGGGATTTGGCTTGAGGGGCAGTGAACTGAAGAGGAAATAGCACTGGACTCAGGAGGAATGTTCTTGATTACTTGCTGTACGTTTTGAAAAAGAATAAAATGGTGTTTTCTAAAATCCTTTTAAGTCGGTCTTCTCTCTGATACAGGTTTTCATCTTCCAATGAAAACCAGGGGTCTGCCCCAAAGGAGGTTTACAGGCCCACTCAAGCCAGCTCCACTCAGCTTGGGTCACCTCACCAGCCAGCCCCATCTGCCCCCACAGGGCTGTGCTGGCACAGGGGGCAATGGGAGCGGCCTAGCTTGCCCTCAGAGGGCTCACAGTCTAAGGAGGCACCTGAAGGTGAGAGCAGCGAGGGATGAGTGCCTGCGGGTCACCGTTACTGATGCCCCAGCCCCTGCCTCTCCTGCCCGGGCTCGCAGAATCCATCTTATCTCAGCACCACAAACACTCACAGGGATGCCGCTAGGTGCCAGGAGTCTTGGGGGGGAAAAAAGGCAGAAAATATCCCTATGCCCTGCTCTGTCCCTGCACTTCTGTTTTGGCCACCCCATAGGAGATGGGAGTCTGGGTTGCCCCTTGATCCCCCTCCTGGGAGTAACTGCCCAAATGCCAGAGAATAAGGTCAGAAGGCTCTCAAAGCTGCTGCTAGTCCAATGGCATCTTTGCGTCAATTAGGAAAGAGCCCTGTATTGGCAGGAGACAGATGGCTCATTCAAAAGGGTGAGTGGAGAGAGTTTAGTGAAGAGACTGTTTATTAAGAAAAACCAGCACGCGATGGTGAAACAATGTGGCAACAGAGGGGAGCCATTACCACTGTTAGGCCAGAAGAGACAGCAGGAGAAAACAGTTATGAAAACCCCACCAGAGCAGGATCTCTAGTAAGGGGTGCCTAACAGGAGAAGTGGTCCCTGATAGAACGGCACAGCCACCACCAAGCCAGCAGGGAGGCAGCCGAGGGAATAAATACCTCCCTCTCTCTCTCTCTGCCAGCACCCCCCACCCCGCCTCCTGCCGGTGCCTCCCGCTGGCTACATAGGAAGCCAGACAGTAGGAAGCCTGGTGGATGCAGGGCACAGACTTCGGCCTTCCAGGGCACAGAGGAGGAGAAGGGTAGACAGAAGGTCTGGGCACAGAGATGGCCAGTGCAGTGCCCCTTCCTCCAGACATTTGCTGCCATCTGCCGGAATGCCACGAGACGCGTTCTGATCTGTGATTACCATGTAGAGAGTGGCCCTGAAGTCAGTCTGTGCCACCATCAGTGGTCATCCTACTGTCATCAGATCTGAGCCTGGCTCTCCCCCCTCCCCCAAAGAGCCCACGCTCTGGCTCCCCAACAACCTGACCAGAAGTCCTGGCTCCCTGGAAGGCTTACCCATCTCCCTCCTCTGCAACTTCCTCCCCATCAGCACTGTACATCAGATCCAGAAAGCCCAGGGAAAATGCCGTCTCCTCCTTGTAGCCTGCCTGATCCCGCCAGCTGGAAGCCATGTCCGCCTCCTCGGGGATCCTCACAGAACCTCCCGTGCTTCTTCCTCAGCGCGTCAATACCCTGGGGCTTGTTCATTCCTGAATCCACCCTGGGTGTCCTCCAACAGCCAGTGCTGTCCCCGACGAAAGCATCTGAGAGGCCGATGGCCACGTGCCACAGTGGTTTAGAGTCCAAAAGATGGGACATGAAGCCTGGTTCCACCCTCCACTCGCCTTCAGTTTTGGACAATCACTTCTCATTTCTGAGCCTCAGTCTCCCCACCCCAGCAATGAGAATAATCTCTACCTCAGGGCTGCAGTGAGAATTCAGTGAGACCATGCATGTGGCACTCACTAAAGGACAGCCTTCCTTTTCTTCCCCCAATAGACTGGATGTTCTTCGAGAGCACATGGTGTCCATCCTGACCCAGCTTGGCCCTCAGAGTGGGCCTGGAGCTCTGGGGGTGGGGTCGTATAGTTAGGAACACAATCCTTAGGGAATCTCTGCTCCCAACCTGTGTGACCTTGGGCAAATTACTCAGCCTCTCTGTGCTCTGTTTACTCACCTTTAAAACAAATAATAGATGGAGTCGTAGCGTTCCTAGCTAATATCCATGCAGGGCCTTCTGGGGGCCAGGCACTGTTTCAAGTGTATGGTGAATGTGAACTCCTTCAATCCCGAAACCACAGTAGTTGGTAACGTGGTAGCCTTTTGCTCTTCACCAAATACTTCCAGTTCTCCTTTCGGGCACTCAGTGGGGTTACAAATGCCCCCGCCCCTTGGAGTTAGAGGCAGTCACATGAGTCGTGTTAGCCAATGAAATGTGTGCAGCAGTACCGTCCGTCACTTCCAGGAGGAAGCCCTACGAGACAGCGCACAGCCACTCGCTCACCTCCGTCAGACCAGCAGTGTTCCACATGATGGCTGCTCTGTCAGTCTGGGCCCCAGGGTGGCAATGACAATCACACAGACTGATCCAGAAGGGACTTACAACGTCACCAGGGAGACTTCAGGCCACTGAGATCTGAGAGGTGCTCATTACCACAGCACAACTTAGCTGATCCTGACTAACGTCGGTGGGGCCTGTTGTTCCCATTTCACGGCGAGGCCACTAGTATCTACAGCATGGAGAAGACCGGATATCACAGCGGTCAGCGGTCTGTGTAAACTAGCACGCAGCAAGCCCTGTGACAGACACAGACACGGGCACGGATACAAACATGGACACAGCTCACAGCTCCAGGGTACAGCTCTGGGCAGCCCCAGCCTGGAGTGAAGGCCGAGGTCCCCACAAGCACACGTCTGCTGCTCCACCACAGGCCAGAGCTTGGAAATAGCACCCTCAGCAAATGCCAACCCTCCCCTTGGTTCTTCTTGTCTGTCTGGCCACCGACCTTGACTCATTAGCAATTGCTCCTGGCTGCATGTGAGCTGGCAGCCATGGATTTTCTTTCCTTCTGGGTTAAATGTCTGGCTATCAGTGGGTGAGTATCTGTCACCCCCAGCTCGCCTGCGTCCGGCAGAGACTGGAAGAGTTGGGAGGCTGAGGAGCACTGTGACAGTCAGGAAGGGGCAGGTACCCCCGGGCACCTCTCCAGGCCCATGTGCTCTCATCACCTGCATCAGCCCAGTCATCCCCGACTGGCAAAGGGTAACACAACTGAGCATTCTAGTTGTACAATGCTCCGCAGTTTAGAATGAAAACATTTTCCTTTTCTTTATACTCAACACTCACTGGCCACTGGGCACTACTCTGCGCTGATATTGCTGCCCCCACCACCTCACAATTTTAGTAACAGCAATGGCAATCATAACAGCTCATTTGTTGAGTGTTTACTCTGTGCCAGACCTATGCTAAGTCCTTGACGTGCATTACCCCATTTTATCCTCCCGACGAGTATATGAGATAGGGGTTAGCAGCTATCATCATCATCTTACAGATAAAGAAACTGAAGCACAGAGCAGCTGCAAGAGAACTGAAGACACAGCTAGAAAATGGTGGAAGCCAGGATTCAAAGCCAGATCCGTCTGGCTCCAGAACCCCAGTGCCCTAATAGTACTGGTACAAAGGGGCGTGAGGCAGAATTGAGAAAGCTGGTGTCTCGTTTATTCTTCATAACAGCCTTGCAAGGTGAGTCTTATCGTCCTATGTTACAAATGGAGTTGCCGAGGATCAGAGACCTAAGGAGTGTGTGCAAGGTCACACAGAAGGCAGGGGGCAAGAGTCCTTCTGCGGCACATATGTACCGAAGCCTCCTCTGTACAGGAAGTCACCAGCCATTGCCAGTGGAAATAGGCTCGTAATGCCAAAGGGCACCATAAACCAATAACACACTTAATGGGGACATAAGCAGAGTTTGGGGGAAGGGGGGATTAATCAAGGAAGGCGTCCTGGAGGAGACTGTATTTGAGTAAAGACAGAAGAGAATAAAATCCCAGAAGAGTGGTACAAAGCCTAAGTGCTATTATCCTGGAGACCTAAGATATGGGGGTGCCATGATAAGATCTCCGTGCTGAATTTCTCCTTTCTTTCAGTCAGGAGACTCAGACCACTCTAATGTGGGGGTGGAGGAATTTTGGTCACCCTGATTTCCCGTTCTCAGACCATTGAGAGGACAGCTAGCCTGGGGGTAGTGGTCGTGGTGGCCTGCGAGCCCTCAGGGGACACACCCATAGGGCCCTAGACAAAATTTTCCAGCCACATCTAATTTCCCCGCTGCATCCAAACCTGTCTTCTTGCAATTGTAATTCCAGCTCCATTTATTTTATACCCACCTGTCCCCATCTGGAAGGAAATTGAATGAGAGTAAGAAGGGAATAAAATAATAGGAACTTTTTAGTCTGGAGCCATCATCGAATGCTCTCTTTGCCCATCAGACTGGTATTTAAATGGAGGAGGGGTCTGGGGTGGGCAGAGGGCATTGTTAACAACTGCCTCGGTGTGGCAGCAGGAGACAGGAATAATAGACTTGGAGAATGTTTTCCAGATTGTGCTGAAGTGATGAAAAACAACGGGTCCCAAAATGGAAGTCGTGGCACACGGAACCTCTCCACGGATCGTGCAGGCGGCAGCAGGAACTCCGTCTTGCTCCTTTTTGAACAGGACTGAATTAATTCAGGGACCGTGCGAGGCTTGGACTCCCATTTCGATTACAGACAGACCTAGTTTTTGCAGAACTCATTAACTAGCAGGTCTGTGGGGACCTGGGCTTCCAGGCCTTGCTGGACAGGCCCCGGGAGCCAGCTTCTGAGGAATCCAGGTGCCCGGAGTGTGGGCAAGGCCTGTGCTGCGAGCTGGGCCTCGGAGGGAAGCTCTCTTGCTGTTCCTGCGAGTCTGAAGGAGGTCAGCGCGTGGAGGAGGCAGGAGGAGCCCGAGCAGCATGCTTCTTACCAGCACGCCAGGCTGTGATGACTGAGGGACTCTATATGCGGGGGAGTGAGACGGGCTGAACTTGAGTTCTGAATCTCCTGTAAGAGGTCATCCTCCCAGCAACAATGTATTTTGTCAGTGCACAGCAGGAGGGCACTGAAACCAAAAATGGAGACAAGTGGACATGTTCAAATGCTACCTGGTCCTCAAGGTTCAGCTCCAGGGCCCTTCCTCCAAGAAGCCTTCTCAGATAATCCACCTGGTCAGGATCCCCTCTCTCCTCTGTTTCTGTCCCGATCCAAGACACTCAGCCCTTCATTCCCTGTGTAGCAGGTATTTCTGTCCATTTCAGACCTCCCAGCACAAGCTCCTTTGATCCTTCCTATTCCCATCCTCAGCTCATAGCATGTTCCACGTCTACTTGTAGAATACATGAACATGAATGCATAAAAGAATGAAAAGTGGCTATAGGCACACACACACACACACACACACACACACACACACACACACAAAAGGTAAAAAGAACACAATATTTCATGTAAACCTGCCCAACAGCTTCATGCTAAGAGATGAATGGAGATAGCCCAGGTGAGTGGCAAGAATGACATTCTAGGCAGGGCTAGAGCCACGGAGAGGCAGGCTCCTCATGGGAATAGCGGAGCAGAAGAGTTAACCCAGACTCTGGAGCCCAGTGATTTAATTTACGTCCTAACTATGAACTTCACTGCTCTGTGACTCTGGCTAAGTTTTCTATCTCCTTTGTGCCTTAGTGGCCCATCTGTAAAGTGGGGGTGATAAAACTGTACTGACAGACCTCATAGGATTGTGATTTGTAAGGTACCTGGAGCAATGCTTAGCACAGAGCCATGAGCCATTACCCCCACTCTTCTCCAACCCCCTCGACGGCTGTCTTTTCTGAGCCTCCTCCTCTTTCTCCCGTCACACACACACATCACCTAACAACCCAACTGTGCTGAGTCAGTGGGGGCCCCTGGTGGCCACGACATGGAACTGTCTGACCATCTTACATAACCCTGTGCAACAATACTGACTATATCAAGCACCCCCTTCTCCTCGCCTCTCAACGTTAACAACTCAGTTTAACACCACCTCAGATGCCCTCTCGCACATAAACATGCTTCCTAACTTTCATCCAGTTGCCTTTAATGAAACATCTTTCTTTGTGTCTGTTACCTTTTGTTCTCCCCATCCTACCGCATTTTGTTACACCTGAGAGCTCCAAGCGTGTTCTGGCAAATAAGCTTCATAGTAACTCTGTGCTGCACTGTTCACTGTGGTAGGCACCAACCACGAGTGGCTATTCACGTTTAATTTCAAATTCATTAAAATTAAATAACATTGAAAATGCTGTTCCTCTCTGACACTACCTACACTTCAAGTGTTCAATAGCTACATGGGGTTAGGGGCTACTGTACCAGATATAGAACATTCTGTGTTTATACAGCACTGCCCTACTTTCCTCTAGAAGAGAGAGAAACATAATTTCAATTTCTAAAAGGAACAGACAAAATAAAGCACTAGTTGTTTACTTTCTGTATATATATGTCAAATACAGCTATCTACCTATGTATATCTGTATATGGTTTATATAAGAATATTATCTCAATCTCTAGCAATCTATCTAGAGTGAGAGAGAGAGAGAGAGAGAGAAAAGGTTTTCATGCATTATAACCTTGAATCTGTTTAAAAGGATTTGGTATTTGGAAGTCTGTTAGAACTTCATGCAGGTATCTGACAATCATCTACCATCTAATTCAATCAGCTTTTTCTCAAACATCAATATTCAAGACGAACAACAGCTTATACTTCGAATACGTTCCTTTCTCTCCTGGACCTCCTGTACAAGGCAGGATTGCAGAGGATTACTAAGAGTCTCCTTTCACTCTAAGAAAAGTTTTGCTTCTGGATATGTTTTCCACCACATGAATAGAGAGAAGCTTGAATTAAATGGCCATTAGGGTCCACAAAAGGTTTATTACATAGGCTTTGTGAGCTGGCTCAGGAACGGAACAACCATTTACTATCCATTTCTATGGAAATCTGCACTTGGAGGTCCAAACACTGGCCACGTCTCCATTGGGGCAATCAGTACATAGACACCAGCCCTCACCCAGGAGCCTAGAAGAGCTGATACTGACAATTAAAGGCTTGACCCGCCCAGGGGAAAGGGGGAATACCTTCCATCATCCCTTCATTCAGCAGCATCATAAAATGTTCTTTAAAAATCATCTGATTAACTCTAGAGAGAAAAGGTGCCAGGCAGACTGTTAGACAAAGACAGCTCTTCCTGCATTTACTAAGCTATTTGTGGCGTGCTACTAGCAATCACACTGATGGCGGTGGGAAGAGCACCCAACCACTGGGTGCTTTAAGAACTTCCAAGGCTGGGCATGGGAGCCTCTGTAACAGCCCAGGACAGGGGTGCTCCTGCTGGAGAAGCTCACCATTTCCTCTCTACCATATTCTTGGAAAAAGAGCTGGAAAGGGTACCTCCATGGTGTGTGAGGGCCGTGCCCCTGCTCCCAGCTGACCGGGCAGACTTGTCATGTAAGCTGACACCAGCAGATCCTCTTCTGGGAGCTCGGAGTCAGGACACAGACACTGGCCAATTAGCCACAGGGGACAGAGTGAGAAGGCCTTGGAGGCTTGAGGGCTAAAGGAACCATTTCGGGAAAGCCTTGATGGGTCACGCGTGAGAAGATGAACAAGCAGAAAAGCCAGTCTGCAGAGCCATCAGAACGTAACAGAAGTCCAAGAGATGGAAAAGAAGAAATCAGACGCTCTGTGGTAGAGTGGGGAAGGGGCAGGTGGCAAAGTGGAAGATCTCGACCCCTGAGGTCTCTACAGTTCCTGGGAGGTCCATACTTTTTATAACTGGAGGCCCTGAGCGTCTCCACTGTCTTCCTAAGTCCCTCTTTTTACCTGAGCTCCAAATGGGTCTCAGTACCCTGCCTCCAAATGATTCTGACCGGCTCTCAGTGTCTCAAAACAGAGCTCCAACAAAGTGATGGATTGTGTCTGTCTAGATTGCCTTTTACCATCCTGCTCCCAGAATTAATTTTTGTAAATACCATATGATGACCTGAGGGAACCAAAGGAGGGAAATAGATGTGCAGGGATTCAGCAGTTGGTTATCAGGCATTTCCTGGGCATCTCCCGTGTGCCAAGCCCTGAGTAAAGGACAGAGCGGGCATCCTTTCCTCTCCATTTCCAAACCCAAACCAGCTGTCAGGGCTCTGCTCAGTGCCACCACGTTCTTGAAACCATCCCAGATCTATGCGTGTGCACACACAGGCAACAGAGAGTGTTGGGCTCTCCCGACTCCCATGGGAGAGGACCTGCACCTCTAGTTGGCCGTCCTGCCTGTGTTACTCTTCTGTGTATCCCAGGCCCATCCCTGATGAGTATGTGAGGTTCCTGAGAGCAGAAGCTGGCTTCTGGTCACCTAGCTCAGCGGCCCAGTGCCCAGCACCAGCCAGGTGACAGCAAGTTTTGGTGGGGTTACTAGATAAACGTTTAGACCGTATTTTCAGTCTTCAACAGGTCTAACCTCTCACGGGTGCTCATTCAAAGCCGTGGAATCAAACACCAGGTCTCCAGAGTGCTCTGGAGTGTGGCTGGGCACAACTCCTCATTTTACAAAAAAAAAAAAAAAAAGGACACCATAGCTGAGAGAAGTAGCTGATGGACAATGCACCTTGACTTGCTGTCTTTCCAACCCGACTACTCTGACTTTGCCAGAAAGCCATCTCAGGGGCCTCAGTTGTAATAAACGCCTTCCCCCTCCCACACCCCCCTGTCTTTGCGATATTATGCTGAGCCATGGTGGCCAGGGGAGCATCCCAAATAAAGATGTAAGGAAAGGCCCTAGCCAGCTCTGGGTGGCCGGTTTCTATGGAAATTTCCTGAGTAAGGGTTTGGACAATTTCACCGGCTTGACTCATTTGTTCACCGAAGTGATTGATAGGACATAATCACCTGCGTGTTCAGACCTCTCATATGGGGAATTCAGGTATTTGTCCATATGCATGCTCTCGTAGTGTTAAACAGCTAGGGAGTGGCTCAGCCTGACCTCCAGGAGATGGCTTCTCCGCCAGCCCTTCCCGTCTCAGTGGTCTTAATTAAAAACATCACACAGAATGATCAAATGCTCCTCACCGAACAGTTATGAAAAACTTTGTCATAACAGGGGCCAGACCAACTTCTGATACCTACGGCGTAAGTCACATGTCAACTAAATTCCAGTATCAGGAAAACACTAATGCTGGTTAAGTTTTAGTTCCTCTGTCTAGATCAGGGATGTTAAATATGTTTTATTTCTCTTCCCAATGCTCATTGTTTAGAGGCAATTGCTTAGAGCCTGTGTTGAGAAGGATTCTGAGGCCCAGAGTAAGGGGCTGATGGGTGACTTGGGTTTCACAGAGCAGAAATTGGGACACTGGGCAAGGTCACTCCAGGCCCAGGGACCAGGACAGGCAAAAGCTCAACCACCGGCCCCTCCATGGGAACAGGTGCACCAAGTACCCTGGGAACGCTTGGCTCCTGATTCAAAAAGAGACCACGAGCCTGGGTGTTGGGGTGCGGTCCAATGAACAACAGGGGGAAATCTGGAGAGCATTCAGACATGGGAGGCACACTTTGAGAGCCACGGTGACCCAGAGGCCCCAGTCAGCTATGACTGCAGGGAGCCCTGAGGACAGCGGCTGCAGTGCGGTTCTGCAAGGTCATGGTGATCCCCCCCCTCCTGCCAGTGGCTCCCTCTTCACACCCACGGGGGACAAGCCTGTGTCTGTTTCATCAAAGAACTCAATGTTCATTAAGGCTGCGATTCCCAGCCTGGCAGGCAGTGCCAATGTGGTGGTCCCCTAAGCCTTTCACACGTCTGTCTCTCCGCCCGTCCCAGAGACTCTGGAGGCCCCCCGACCAATGGATGCCCCAGGACGTGGTGCTGTGGCCCTGTCCCCAGAAGGCTCCTGCAGCGGGGGTGGGGGGGTGGGGGGATGTTGAAATCTTGCCTTTGGACTGCAGCCCCTCTCCAGTCCTCCCTGTCTCCCACCACTCCCTCACCTGCAGGCGGACGCTCGACTCCAGGATTTGAATGAAATAAAAACTGACAGTGTGGAGCCATGTTCGGGGCTGAGCTACAAAGGATTCACGCAATTATCTTTGTCAGAATTCATTTTGTCAACGCCCCTCTCTTCTTCAGGTTGCATGCTACTAATATCTTTCAAAAGTTTGAGAAGACTGGGAATAAGACGAGGGAAGTGCCAGGCACAGCTCCGCATGAGAACCAGCCGGGCACAAGGCAGGGCAAGGGCAAGGTGTGGAACCCCAGGCAGGGGAGAGGGAGGAGCCCTGCTGCTGCAGAAAGTCCCAGAATTGCAGCGGGAAGGGACCTGAGAGGTAACTTGCCCTGCCCTCCGATATCAAGACCACTCCTCAGCACCCCCAGTTCCGGACGAGGGCCCATCATTGGTGAGCCCACTGTGGCATTCTAGGGGACATGGGCAGCATCTGAAACGTTCCCTCAGCATCTGGCCCAGAACAGGCCAGGAAAGGGTAGCCCTGGGTCTGATAGCCATCACAGGTTATCCCAACCATTCCCCCCCACATCCTTCACACACTTGTGCACGCACACAAACACACACCCCACCAACAGAGAATCTATATGCTAATTGTCCTGCCCTCTGCACCTGCATCCGGGTCACTCCATCGGCTGTGGAGGGCTAACGGGCTCTCAGCCTTAACCCGCATAGGGCTGAGCACCTGCTCTCCCCAGCGCCTCCACGCCTAGGCTTCCTCATCTCAGCTCACTGCAACTCCATCCTTTGAGTTGCTCACACTAAAATCCTCAGAATCATCCTTGCTTCTTCTCTCTCTCTCAAACCCCACATCAAATCTGTCAGCAAACCGAATCAGCTCTGCTTTCAGAATCTGCAGAATCGGACCACTTGTCACATCATCACCCTGTCTGAGCCACCTCCGTCTTCACCTGCTCTCCCTTTGCTTCTTCACCCATCTGCAGTTTCTTCTCCACACAGCAGCCTGAGAGAGGCTTTAACAGCGTGAGCCCAGTTGCCTTCTCAAACCGCTCCAGTGTCTCCCTGTGCTGGGCAGAGTCACGGCGGGGGTCTCACGTTGGTCTACAAGGCTGGGTTTCCAGACTCCACTAAGGAATGTGGGCTCATCCCCCCCAGAAGAAGGGGACTTCCCAGAAGAGGGGCATGGCACTGCCCCTGGTAGGACAGGGAGAACTTGGAGAAAGGAAGAGGGAGGGAAGACTCCTGAGGGAAGGCTAAGACTGAAGGTATGAGATTAAAGGCCTGGGTGTGGGGGGAGGGGCAGCTCAAAGGGGACAGAGTTTTGGGAAACAGTGGGAGAGATTCCTGGGGGAGTCAGTGTGTTCAGCAGATGAAGACATCGGCCTTCTACCCTGTGGACAATGGCAGAACCCCTGAAGATCTCTGGGCAAAGGGCTGATGTGGTCACAAATGCCCCGTTTCACAGGCTGACAGGGCAGCCATCCAAAGATGGAGGAGAGGTCCCAGAAGAACCATCAGAAGTCAGCCTGCAGGTTGCGGGAAAGAAACACTAATTTGGCTGTCCAGAGAGCTGGGCCCCAGTCCCAGTGTCACCGCTAATTACACAGGTGATGTTCCGTAATACCAAACTGCATTTCCTCCTGCTTGGCCCAATGGTACCTGTCATTGAATCCCAGACTCACAGAGCTGCCGGGACCTCAGAGGTCATCTAGTCCAGGTTTCCAAACTCCGGCCTGGAAAATCAATTTACTGAGCTGAGAGTGTTTTCAAAATGAAATCGAAGAGAAGGGATGAGGTCAGAGTGCACTGCTTATAGTAAAGGTAAAATTGCTTTATGAAACTTTTGTTTTGAGGGTGTGTGTGTTGGTTCAAAATATAAATCCATTTCCGTGGGTCACAGTAATGAATATTTGAAAGTCACTGACCAAGTCCATTTCCTCTGCACTGTGCAAACTGCCTTTACAGCATTCTCAATAAAATGCACGGCCACTCCTGTTCATCTCTGGAAATAGGATGCCAACCCATCCCCAGGCAAAAACCCCTTACGTTGTTGACTGCTCTGTGCATTGGAAGCTCTTCCTCATGCTGAGCTCAGATTTGCCTCTTGTCCTTCTGCCCATTGGTCTTCCCCAGCTCTCTGACCAGCCACCCCCAGATAAACCCAACCCAACTTCAGATAACGGCATCAAAAGAATTGAAGACAACTTTACAGGCCTCTTGACCGGGTTCTTTCAAGGCATTAAGCTCATCTATTTCTCGGGTCTGCCCAGCACCTCTTCTCTGGGAAGCAAGATACAGGAGCCCATTCCCTGTACACTGCCACCAGGTGGTGTCCTTCCTAATTCCTGGTCTTGTCACATACTAAAATGACACATCTTAAAAATGACACATGAGCTCTCTGGGTGGTCCTCAAGGACCAAAAGGCGGAGAGGGGCTAGCAAGGAGCAGCAAGAGGGCTGAAGAACGTTTTCTGAAAAATTCATTTAGGGAAATTCTCCCTCCTCAGTTTAAAGCAGAGAGAAGTAGAAGAAAGAGGAATGAAGACCAACACAAGCAAGTTCATGTGGGGTTCAGGGTACTGGGCATGCACAAAGATTTGAGGGTAGAGTGGGAGAGATGTAAAGAAGGGGAAGAAGAGGAGGGGGAAAGAGGGGGAGGGGAGAAGGAGACGAAGGAGGAGGAGTAGGAAGAGGAGGAGAGGGAGGAAGAGGAGGAGAGGATTCCTCTCCAGTGTCTCCCTTTCCCACACACCTCTCCCGGTCAGTCAACCATCTCCCTCCCAGCATGTCACCAATCTGGCCCTTTATCTCCTTCAAGAAACCGCATGACTGACAAAGTCTTGCAAAAAGATAGTTAAAGTGCTCAAACGGGAGCAAGGCTTCCAATAAGCAAGAGAACTTCCCAGTCTGGAGCTGAGAGAACACAAGGTCACACTCCAGAAAACCTGGAGAGCCAAGGAGGAAGCCCAGGACACCATGAGCCCCAGACCCAGAGCTTAGGAGGTAGCCTGGAGCAGGTGAAAGACAGTATTGCACCAAACAAAAAGTGCTATGAACAAAAAATGGGTGATAAACTTCGATAACTCAGCATCTCATGCTGTCAAATTGCAACGTGTTGAAGGATTTAGAGAGTTCAGAGGCCTCTGATGGGAGACGGTTTGGTAAAGCTTGTTGGTCTAAACGTTGATGGCAGACAGGGCTGGGTACAGACCAAAGCGAGAAAGAGGCAGAAAGCGGAACGGGATACAGAAGAGTGGGACAGGAAATAGAGTGAGGGGACAGGAGGGACAGAACAGAGGATGAGAGGGGAAGAGAAGAGATGCAAGGCTCGGGATGGGGAGAGAACAGGTGGGGGACTGGCAGAGTGACAGGCGCTGCCATCAGCGGGGCACAGGTGCCCACACAAAAGAAAGGGCCCAGCGCCTGGCCCTCCGGGCACCTGGAGAAAGGCCTCGGCCGGCTCCCCTCCTGCAGGAGCAGCGGACGCGCAAGGGGGCCCACGCAGGCTGCTAACGGCCCTCTCTGGCAGTTGATAACCTTCATTAAACAGAACTTCACAAATGGCTTAATTTGAATTTCCAATACTTGATAGATTTAAAACCCAGGACAATTATCTCTGATGGAAAGGGTCAATAAATAGTTTCCTGGGCTGAATCCCCCCAAAATGGGGACACTTCCAACAGCGTTGTTAGGATTAAAACTCCTTCAAATGCCAAATAAACACTGACTTATCTCTTTTTAAAGAACTTTTCTGTAAGGCAAAGGTTAGCTTTGTAAAGAAAGGCTGGATGAAAATTAATCTAACTTCCTGTGACCTCCTCGGGCTGGGTTTGAATTACATTTCCACATGGCCTGTGAAGATCTTTCATGTCTCTCGCTCCATTAGTTGGTGTACTTAGCAAAGGTCGGGTAATGAGCAGACGTACTTTCTAGTCCAGAACATGATCCTGCTGCACGGCCCCTTCCTGCCTTCCTGGCGTGTCTCTGCTGGAGGTCACTGGGGTGGGTGTGAGCCAGCTCCTCAATGCCTCATCCTGAAGGCTCCTGAGAACGAACGATGGACATTACCGTTGTCACCACAGCTCTGGGATGGCAGAGGTCTCGCATGGTTCCCCACACTCTGGAGCCAAGAGAATTTGACAGAAGCCCTCCAGTTTCTTACTCACAAGGGGAAATTCACGTGTACCGTTCAGGGAACTGCTTTATTCCCAGCGAAACTGTTAACCCAAAGTCAAACGATGGAGGAGGAGGACGAGGGGGAGGAGGAGGAATGGGCAAGGGTAGCCAGTGTGATGGGAGAGCTTCACATCCCCCAAAACCCAGAGTGTTCTGTCTTTTGGTCTCATCCATGGGAGCCTCACGTTCACGTGGGCCCTGAATTTCTCTGTTCCTTTGTTCCTTCAGAGTGGGGTCAGAATTCACTCCTTTCAGAAGATGGCCAAAGAGCCAAAAGGAAGCTTGCATTGGATAATAATAATATACACTCATATTCTTTCTGTGGGGGCTGGACCTCCTTGTTCTGGGAACATAGAGAGATTAATTGGGTCTGACCTTGCCTCCATGGAGTTTAAAATTAGGGAGTAACAGGGGTGTCTGGGTGGCTCAGTCAGTTAAGCGTCTGACTTCGGCTCAGGTCATGATCTCGGGGTCCTGGGATCAAGTCCCGCATCAAGCTCCCTGCTCAGCGGGGAGTCTGCTTCTCCCTCTGCCCTTCCCCCACTTGTGCTCTCTCCCTCTCTCTCTCAAATAAATAAAATCTAAGGAAAAAATTAAGGAGTAATAGATGTGTACGTCATTGACTGGCACACATGGGCACCAGAGACGCCTGTCATGGCCTCCCCACCCATCAGCCTCCTGAGAGAATATGCCCCCAGGTTTACTGGGCCAGATAAGAATGTTCAAACTGGTTATGAAATGAAATTCAACTTGTTCTCTCTCTTTCTCTCTTTCCTGCTCTCTTCCTTTCTCCAGCACTTACTATATCATGAGGCATCTGACCACCTGCTGGCCTAGGTTTTCTCTAGCCCTTCCCCTATGACCATTTTGGAAGTTGCACATTCTACTCCCAGTCTGTTAGTGTTGACCCTTTAAACATTTGAGTACTTGCTTAACTTTATACCTTGCTAACAGCCTAAAGGGAACTAGTATCTTTATCCTCCTCCCTTATATTCCCCACACTGTAGATTTCTTTGTCTAGAATGGAAATCTGTTCTCAAACACGAGAAAGGTATTGTAGTTGTTTCCTAGTTGATAGCCGTGTGGAGGAGTAAGGAAGGTGTGGCGGGAACTCAGAAGGCTGTGGGGGAGATGACAGGGCGGAGCTGCTGGGTCCCAGGGCAGGATACCAGAGCCAGTCACAGACAGCTGCCCAAGAGCGGGTTTGGGCCAGGGTTGTCCTGGGCCTGGGTGATGGCAAGAACCCAGGCACAGCCCAACGGCCAGGGGGTCTTGCCAACAAGCCACCCACCCTTTGTGAGAGAGGAACTTTGGGCCACCTGGTCCCGAAGTCCTGGCCACCAACAGCCCAGTGACTGAGCAAGGGGGCATCTTTGCCCCACTCATTGCGGGGCTCCCCATTGAAAGACACCTCCCCACATGCTGTAGGGCCCCATGCAGGTAGTGAGGATGGGCTCCCCGCTCTTCTTTGGGGTGAAAACTAAAACACCAGAGCACCCCAGCCTGGGAGGGCATGATTACTATCCCTGCTACACCCCCTCAAAGTTCCCAGCTCTCTCTTTTCCTTCCATTCTTTGTCTTTCCATTTAACTGGGCCAAGAATCATGCCAGTGACAAACCATCCCAAGGGAAAAAGAAACTGAGATGAGACCTGAAATCAGAACAAAGTCAGGACCAGAGCCTGCAGCCTTGGCAGGTCCTCGAATCCCAGAAAGCCCTTCAGAGGATCTACCCAAGTTTCCCCTGACCTCGCCAGCCTGTCAACTTAACATTTGTTATTCTCCTGGAACTAGCTAGCCAAATGAATACACAATATTTTTCATTCCCTACTCAGGACCCAGAGTGATCTTTTTCGAATGTAAATTGGGTCTTGTCCTTCCCCTATATGAAGCCCCTTAATGGCTTCCCACACCCCGTTACCATAAAGTCCAAATCCCTTACAATGCCTCACAGGGCCCTGTGTGGTCTGGCTGCTTCTCCAGGCAGAGCCTGACTATGGTGCTGTTCTTCCCTTGCCACTCAGCTCAGCCAGCCCGCAGCCCTTTGCTCCCTAGAACTGCTGGCCTCGTTGCGGGCTCTCACCCAGAGCACCCCCTCTCCTCTTGCCCTGGCTCGCTCCTGGGTTGTTTCTTTTCATCCTTCAAATTTCACCCCTTGGAGGTCTTCATCTCCTCCTTTCACCCCTTAAATGTCGCCCCTTGGAGAAGCCTCCCTCTCCCACCATCCACAGACATGAGGCACCCACATGTTTTCTTTCCCCAGCGCTATTTCCCACTCTTGGCAACACTTCCCCCGCGGGGATCGCTTAGCCATTGGCTTGTTTTCTTGCTTATTGTCTGCATCCCACAAGGCTGAACATTCCACTGAAAAGGACCCTGCCTTGCTCACTGCCATTTCCTCAGCACCTCGAGCAATGCCAGGCTACCTACCAGCTACTCAATAATTACTTGTTAAGTGAGTGAAGTGACTTATTAAAATAAGCATGTATTGAGCACTCCAAGGTTGTGGTGAAGAACAAGTGAGCTAACACTATGCAAACATGAATGGTTAT
Source organism: Ursus americanus (assembly GCF_024610735.1). Classification (NCBI taxonomy): domain Eukaryota; kingdom Metazoa; phylum Chordata; class Mammalia; order Carnivora; family Ursidae; genus Ursus; species Ursus americanus. The sequence goes on from NC_142144.1 coordinate 34,106,816, forward strand.
CACTGTCAGCATCATTGCTGTTTCTACCCGAGATGAACTTGCAGACCTCAGCCTGGGCCAACCACCAGCCAGTTTTGCCAGGCTGGTTGGTCCCAGCGCAATCTCGACAACTGCAACCATTGAAAAGGTCAAGGTTTCGCCGCACTTTGCACAACAAGGATCATTTACAGTCAGATCGTTTGGATTAATTTCTTGACTTAGGTCTGATCTGTTTTTGTCAAGCAAGCAAATATATATTGATATTTGCAAAGAGCTTCATGCATGTGGTGCCCACTAAAATATGGCTGCATTGTCTATAGTAATTGTCTCTAGAAGCTCATTCCCAGCTGCGCTGGCTCATTTAGCTAATCTGCAGTAAGTACAGTATTGATCCAAGCAGCGAGGGAGGAGCACATTAGCCTGGCCCACAGAAGGGTGATTACTTTGGCTGCATGATCCCTTCACAGACTTGGCTGAAGTCTAAAAGTCACACTGAGATGGTCTGGAAATCAGCCCTGGGCCCTGATCTCGCCCCCAACCACCACCACACGTATTCGCACAGGCAGCAGCATCTGAGCCACAAGGAGAGCCGCTATGTGATGACGTTTCAAGAAGATCTTATCACTCCCAAGAAAGAGCTCTTACCATTCTTTCTTTTATTCATTCGTAACTGACAATGTCTTCTAAAAAATTATAATACTCAATGCTCGCCAAGATGCATTAACATGGATCTTTTTCTATGCTGTTACATATGCCTATAAATGTCCAGAAATAGGGGATTGGCTCCCGGAATAAGCTACTGTACATCTTTTCAAAGAATATTCTCAGTCATGGAAAAGTATGTGTGATTTAGGAGGTGGGGGATGAGGAAGGAAGCAGCTTGCAAAACAGTGTGGACAGTTTGTACAACACCATCCCAGGGTATTTAAAACTAAATTTGCATATATACATAGAAAAATTACTGGGTTGATCAGAGAGGTGGTGGTTGCCCAGGGAAATGTATTATTCTCTATCCTGTCTGTATTTGAAATATTTCACAATTTTAAAAATGAAAAAAAGATTGAACACATATATGCCAAAACATTGATAGATGCAGGATCCCAGGTTGTTTTTATTTCCTCCTGAGAGAGGGCCTATATTTTTCAAATGTTCTTTTTTTTTAAGTAGGCTCCACATCCAGCGTGGAGCCCAGCACGGGGCTTGATATCACCATCCTGAGATCAAGACCTGAGCTAAGATCAAGAGTCAGCCACTTCACTGCTTAACAAGGCACCCTATTTTTCAAATTGTCTTAAGTACACTTGAATTCTTTTAGGATCCAAAAAGAAAAGCAATAAAACTTCCTTTACAAACAAAGTAGCTGTCACACACAGCGGCCCGTTGGTTACGGCTTGCATGTTCAGGGTTTGGGGAAGGTACGATGGAGGAGAGAGCCCGCTGGGGAAAGAGAACAGGCATTCCAGGAAGGAGGGATGCTCGGAGGCAGGGAAACACCTTGTATGGAAACGGTGGTGAATCCTTGTTTGGCTGGTTAGAGCCTGTGAAAAGTAGACCAGACTAGAAGGGTCAGGAGGACCCAGAATCGGATGACTGGGAGCCATAAAGTCGGGGGTAGGGAGGGACGTGAGGGGAGTGGTATGCCAGAGCCCTCTGTGTTAGAAAGGTCCCTGCAGGCTGGAGCCACACGACAAACATGGCATCCAGCCGAGAGGCTGGGATATGGCCAGGTGGGAAACAAGTGGGCCAAGCCCAGGGCAGTGGCAGCTGGGCCAACCAGGAGACACCCCCTAAGACCCAGCACAGGCTCTCTGGGGCAGTGATTAAGAGCTCCAGTTGATGTGCCAGATTGCCTGGTTTGATCCTGGCTTCACCACTCACTAGCTGTGTGACCATAAGCTAGGATGGAACCTTTCTGTCCCTCAGTGTTTTCATCTGTACAGTGGGGATAATCATAGCACGGTATCAGAGAGCTGTTGAGAGGATGAGTTGGTAGGTGTGAAGCACTTGGCAACAGGGCCTCACAGAGAGTAACTGTGCGGGTTAGCTGGCATTATTTCCTCCGACCTGAAGCCCACCCACAGTGCCCTGAGCCGCAGTGGGGCATGTTGCCAGCAGGACCACCTGTATCAGCGAGGGGCACAAGCTGAGGCATAGTATGGGCCATAGTATGTCTCTTTTCCTCCCCCCAAAAGTTGTCCAAGAGTTACAATGTTGACAAAGTCAAGATTAGGAGAGACTAGAAGGATGTCATAGAAAGTGTCAGTGACCCAGCCTCTGGTCCCAGTTTTGGCATTAACTCCCAGATCAGAAGTCAGGGTGAAGATCATTGTCCTGGGACAAAATTCCTCGGCCCCTGACTGATGATAGTACCCCCAGAAACAGCCTCCTCTCCTGGGCCCAGCGCCCAGCTGTCCCAACTCCACCTGTAGCCTGTGGCCGCGAGGTTATCAGGGAGCAGTTTCCCTCATCTAAACTGGCTTTTAACAGCACCTGTCCCGGGGATGAGGTACATCTGCTCATAAGGAAATGAATAAGAATGTCAGTTACCCACTGCACAGACTTTGCACCCACTCATCCCTAATGCAAACTGCAAGTGGCTTCTTTAAAAATCAAAGTTGGAGGCAGAGCTGCCTTTGGTCTGAGTGGACAGGAGAGGCTGGTGGGAGGAGCCATGTCCCCAGCATCCCTACCTCCTCTCCTGTTTTCAGACCCTCAGATGTGATAAACAGGCTCATTCCAAGGCAAAGGAAATGCACAATCAATCCACGCCTTTAAGGGCTGGGCTACAATTTAAGGAGAGGAGGAGAGAAGATAAATAAAAAGGCCTATTTTCAAGAGAGCCATTTAAGCCCAGAGAGAGGCCATAATGTGCGCACCAGCTCTGCTTAAACTCGTCCCCGGCTCTCTCAGAATTGCCCTGAGATAATCAAAAGGAAGTGAAGAGGAACAACACAGACTCCAATTCAGAGGAGGATGTGGTAATTAGCACCCGATGCCTGGACCCCGCCGTCAGGCAGAGACACTTGGGCTCTTCCTCTCTTGTCCCGAAGTTGGAAAGCACAGAACTGCCGCAACCATGACTGTATTTCTAAAATCATCTCTCAAAGAGATAAATGACTTCCTCCCCTCGGCGTTGTCCGACCCAGGTCTGGGAATAGATAAATTCATTTACTTGGGAGCTAGATCTCCATTTTTCTCCCGGTGCCATCTATAATCCCATCTCTTCCACCGTTTGACACACTTGGGGTGATGAATGTGTTCCAGTCTAGGGGCAAGAGCTGAAATCCTCACTGGGAGGACCGAGCAGCCGATCAGAGAACCAGGCCCACGTGACAACCTTCTCTCGGGGCCCGCTGAGTTTTGCAAAGCACCACACAGTTGAGTCCTCTGTAAGGAACGGCACCAGGCTCCAGGTAGTGGTTCTTTTGTCCCCACATCAGACCTGTCTACCTGGGCCTGGACAGGCTGAAGGCTGCCCTGCAGAACAGCAAGGCCCCTTGCATGTCCCCGGCAGCAGGAGACAAGCACCAGCTGGGATCAGAGGAAGGCAGGACAAGCAACCTGGCCCCGCCAGACAGTCCAAACTCGGCTCCTACAAGAAGCCTAGAACCGGGCCTCGAGAAAGATTATCTACTGCCAGTAATTCCTCCTGGGGATCTTAACAAAGTCAGACCGCAAAAGTTACCCTCTTCTGTGTCTTTGCTGATCTTCCAGGCCTGCCAGTCAGGATTATCTAAACACCACAAGCCACAGTCTCCTCATCCATAAAAAGGGGATCTTAATTCCTATCCTGCAAGGATTCAGAGAGGCCAGGCACAGACACCGGTAAAATGTATGGGTCATTATCATTCTGTCCTAACCAGACTGCAGTAGGACACCTGGCCAGTGTGTCTCAGCCCCCACTGCACAAAGGCATCACTGGGGAGCCACAAAATAAATCAGAAATAAAACATGAGGCCCGGCCCCCAACCCAGATCAATTATATCCCACCTCTGCCGCTGGAGCTGGCACGGGTATTTCTCAGTGTGCAGCCAGGGCTGAGAAGCTGTGGTCCAGTTTGCTCCCTCGCCCACTCCCTTCCTCGGACCCCAGGGTAAGCTCCTCCATCAAGCTCTAAATGATCAACACATGCTTGTTGGCTCAGGGGCAGCCCCGCAGTGGTCCTCCCAAGAGAGGCAAAGGAATGATGCCACACTGGTTATAACACATCAGTAGGGAGTCTGGCTTGAAGCACACGTGCTGATGACAGTGAAGCAGCTGTTTACTGAGGCTGTCTGAGTGCTGTACTGAGTGCTGGGCATGGATTATGTCTCAGTCCCCGTCACAACCCTTAAAGTGGCGCTGGTAGGAAAGCAATGTGACTGATGGGAGCACTAAGGCTTAGAGGACCCCATGTGGCAGAAGACGATTTTGCCTCTGGCCTCGTGCCTGGAGCGCGTTCCTCACCTTCCCTCTGTGCGCACCAGGTCCCGACTCGATGGAGGAGGGGCCCAGGAGCCACAGCCCTGGTTTTAAAGTCGCTCTGGTGTAGTATGAAGGGTGCGTGCTTGGCTGACAGCCGGGTGTGCATTCACACCTGTGCTTTTAACCCTGCCGGGCTCTGGCTTTCAAGCTGACGATGGCAGAACGAGGTAGGCTCACAGAATGGTGACCTGGATGGCAAGGGGCCCGACCCCAGGGTCCGAGGTCTTAAAGACTGTAACACACGGGTTCGGCCTGAGAACAAGCCGCAGAGTTTCTTTCCCCATCGGTCCCTCACGCACACCCCACTGAAAGCTGCACATGGCCATGTACATGTATGTATGCGGGTGAGCTGTCCAAGGTCACTCACCAGTTACTGAGAGAGCTCAGGATCCCAGGAGGCTGGACCTGAGCCAGGACTCCTTTTCTTAAACCAGGGACACTGCAGGAGCTTTGGCCAAGGGCAGGTTCTTCTCAAATAAATAAGCCTCCTGTCCCATTTGGATCTGGGCTCTTGGCCTTAGTTCAGCCTCATGGCTGTGGGGTGGATGCAGTGGCATGATGCTCAACATCCTATCTAGTTCCTTCCGGTTGGCCTTCCTGTGCCATAAAGCCAGGAAAGCCCGCATCTCCTGGATGACCCTGCGGCTGAGGGTCCAGATGTGATTCAGGTGCAGCCGTCTGACACACGTGAGTAGTGCATGCGGCGGGGGCAGGTGTGGCGGGGGCTGCATGGCGGCTGCTTCTGCCCCTTCAGCTCGCACAGCAGTATTTGCAGGGGCCATCGTATGTCAAGAAGCACGGCCAGGCACCACTGCTTTACAGCTCTGGATCTAGCACATTCCCCCACCCCCTCAACTCTGGCAGAGCTGGGGCTCCTCTGGCAGGCCCGTTCTGCAGTGTTGTTCTGGGAATCATTTCTGGAGACCTGGCCAAGGGTCTACTCTTCTAGCCCTCCAAACAACAAGCACCTAGTTCCCTGTCTTAAATCCCTTTCTTCTTAAACAGCTAAAGTCATCTCTGTTATCTGTAACTAAACGTACACTCCCTCCAACCTACCTGGCCTCCGCAGTTGGACCCACATGAAGAGGGAGGCAGTACTGCCCTGAATAAGGGACCAGAGAGGGTGAGCTCTGCCTCCAGCCTGCGGTCTTGCCTAACTGCAGCCTGTCTCCAACAGCTGGAAAGTGAGGACCGCAGGGCAGCCCAGCCCCATTGGGCTTTCAGCAAATGCTGGTCCTTCAGAAGCTTAGACTAGCCAAGGAGAGGAGCTCTTAATAGGGAAATGGGGGCTATATAGTGTCTCAGTTGTCCTGACAGATGATTCTGCAGTATAGTGGGACACAGAGGAGGGACAGACAGTTCGTGGGGCAGGGATGGGGGTGGGGAGTCAGGAGAGCATCCAGAGAGGGAGTCAGCATTGATAGGCAGGGGACAGGGAAGGGGGCAATTATAGATGGAAGAACCATTTGAGCAGAGATACGAATGTGTGAAAGTCTTGGGAGTTTGGGGAACAATAAAATGTAAAGCAAAGGAGGGGAAAGCCAGATGGGACAGAATCCTCAGGAGAACAGGGCCAGACTCTGGGACCACGGTGGCACCAGCTAACCCTCCACACCTGCTGCCATCCCAGCTCCTGCCTCTTCACAACCTACTAGGTGTTTTGACATCCACAGCCAACCTGTGAAGTGGGAAGCAAGTCATGTTTGTCCCATTTTATAGATGAGGAAGCTGAGGCTCAGGGGCAAGAAGCCGACCTGTGGGCACACAGGGAGTTCGGGCGGGGGTGGAGGGGGGAGGTTAGTTCTCTGCCTTTGAGCCCAGCTCTTCTGCACAATGACTCTGTCAGGGGGGTGGAGCTAGACCTGCCAATGGAGCAACTGCACGTTGCTGCTTTCGCTAGCTTGGCAGAGACCTGATTTGAGGGCTGAAGAAGGGTCCTGGGCTTCTGCCAACAAAGACAGAAAGGCCTAGAGCAAGGGCAGCATGGGGCTTAGCCTGCCCCCCAACCCCAAAGTCCTGCCAGTTCTCATGGTTTTAAGGAAAAAAGACACAGGACCTGATCCTAGTCTGATCCCAGCTCTGGGAAAGGCCCATCACCTCCCCGAGTCTCAGCTTGCTCATCAGTAAAATGGGGATAATAAACTTTGCTTTGGTTACCCTCAGGGTTTTTGGAGAAGCAAATGCGATAAAGGATCTAAAAGCCTCTGGTCATCCATAAACCCAGCTGTCTGGGATCTTCACTTGAGGAATGGGGGTGTGGGGGTGGGGGAGGGCTTTTCCCCAGGGTTGGCATCTTTCTCCCTTGCCCCTTGTTTTCTGTCTCTAACTGGTCCCCCCATCCTCTCTACCCAGCCTGTTTGGCATCTCCCTGACATCTCTCCATCCTAGTCTTTGTCCTAGTGGGCGGAGGCAGAGGGGGGTGACCAGATACGGTAGGAAAGGCCCTCAGCAGTGATTCTCCTTCCTGTTCTCTGGGCAGCGGAGTCTGAAATCCCCACGACCTGGGTTTGGCCGTGACCCTGCAGGGCCGAGGTGCTCACCCTTTTGTTTTGGGCATCTTCACACTGTGAAGCTGCTGCTGCCATCCCACCGTCAGCCCTGTGAGGAGTTCCATCCCATTAACTCCTCCACGTCACCATGGCAACACAGGCTCCTGACGCTTCCAAAGATAGGAGATAGGAGTGCCCATGCCAGGGCCTGCACCCCTTCTCCAGACATGCAGGAGAGCCAGAGACCTCGACTCATGTCCAGTCAGGACAACCACATGGCCTGATCTCCTACCTGCACCCAGCGCCGGCCTCCCAGAAACGCCCCCACACCCCCAGACAGCCCCAGCCACTGCGTGTGTTAGCCGATGGCTTTCAGCTTATTTTAGGTAAGTTTCTCCATGAGTCTGTACGTGCCTTTTCTCCCCATAGCTCTGAAATCCAAGCAGGCTCATAGCGGAGCCGGAGCTGGCACAGTAAGAGTGCGTAGCAGCTGGACTCTCCTGTGCGTTCAGGGACTCCCCAGTGTAAACCTCTCAAGTATATATGGTGATTCCCCCCATTTTATGGAAGAAACTGAGAGGTTAAGTAACATGTCCAAGGTCACAATGCCATTAAATGAAGACAGTACTTGAATTCGGGGCTGTTTTGAACTTGGTATTTTTGACACTTCTATGGTTCTTATAATAGGCCAGGCACGGTTCTACGCCATATGCACATTCACTCTTTTAATCCTCATAACAGTCCTATGGGTAGGTACTGCCAATAGCTTCACCTTACAGATGAGGCTATTAAGGCACAGAGGGGTTAAGTAACTTGCCCAGAGTCACACAGAAAGAGATAGAGCCTGGATTCAAGCCCAGGCAGTTTGCCTCCTGAGTTTGTGTCCACAACCACTATACCACATTTGATTATAACTCTAAGGCTCTTCACTCCCAGCTGTACCCCACCCCACTCTGAAGTCAAGAAATTGACCACCTGACCATCTCTAGTGGCCACACCTGGCTTCTCTCAGAACTGGCCGGCCTCTCAATCCAAGCAACTGGCTAGTTTTGAGGATTTTACCTTCCCAACTGTCCTGCATCTTTCTTTTCCAATCTCCCTCACTCTCAAAGTAATCTCACGTTTCCACTCATTGCTCTGGGCCTTAAAAGGCTCCCATTTGGAACAACAGCTGGAAATTGTCTTCCTTTAGAGAGAAGAGCCTTCCAGTACCCTCACAAGGGAAGTCCCCCTTGTCCTCCCACACTCAGCCTGTCTCCAAAGACCATTAATGCAATCACTTAACAAGAGGCCAGCTCTAATAGAAAGGAAGAAAGAGGAGGAGCATTGTTAGCGGTTTGAAGGGGAGAAGAAATCATAAAATCCATCAAACCTGTATTTGTCTCATTAAAAGTGTTTCTAATTTATAATGTCCTGGAATGCAGATGCCGCCCAGCTGTGCGGGCCTGGTAGTGCTGCCTGGTGCACACCCCCACCACCACTCCTGGGCCCCCTCTCCCACCTCGCTGGGACTGCCATCAATTTCTGCTCATCAGCGGCACTTACAGTAAATGGATTCATTTGTGGCAATGGGAGCTGAGAGACAAAGGTGACAATATAATTAAGGTTTTTAATTCTATGCCTGAACAGTTAAGTCCAGAACTCATGATAATTAGCTGGCTGTAATGAAAGATCTTTAATCGTTATTTTCCCTTTGTTTCCTATAATTGTTCATTTTGGCCAACTACATTTGTCCTTTCATTTGAATCTGGTTGCACAGTTTAATGTCACTTCCATTATTCCTATAAAGTCCAAAGAAAATATGTTGCGGAGCCTGCACCCTTACAAAGTCACGGCAAGATGCCACAGGGGGCTCATCCGTGCGCAACTGCTGCCTGGGGACCATGGCTACTTTCTGGAGGAAAGGAAAACTGGTCCAAAAACCCACAGGCCTGGAGTATGTCTCCATGAAAGCAAGCACTGGCAGGAAAATGCGCTCCTGACAGCTGAACTGGCCACACGAGCCCATGTCTGGAAGGATGAGAATCACAGAGGTTCTGGATGCATGTATTGTTTTTTCACATCTTAGCATTCCTATTGTGGGGACGCCTCTTACAATTGAGGGGCGTGTTCAATGACGTGACCCTCCTTTGTATTTCCTGAAAAGTTACAAATGAATTCAGTGTTGCTTATAGTTGATGATGCCTGAGACTTGAAAAAACACGGTAAAGCATCATCCGTACAACAAATATTTATTAAGGATTTACTACACTCTAGGCAGGGTGCTGGGAATGCAGTGATGGGTAGAAACTGACCAGTCTCTGGTCTCTACAGTCTGGAGGATTGTCAGTGCAGCCTCCTGACCACAGCTGGCCTCCTAGACAGGACGTTTTTCACTGACCGTGGACCATTTGGACCCTGCTTCAACTAAGGGTCTAGGTAGCCAGATTTCCGGTAGGCAAATGACTCTCAGAAACCAGAACATCAAAGCAAGAGGTTGGGGGCTATGGCAAGAAAATGGAGGAGCCCAGACGCTTGAGTCCTGTCTCATAACTAACCAGGACTAGAGAAGAACCCAGCCAGGAAATTTGTGTGGCAGTATTGTAATAGGAAAGGAAAACTGGCCTCAGAAAGGATGGAAGGAATGCACTTGGATGTAGGGGGCACCTGTGTGGCTTGGGACACATTCCATGTCCTTTCCTCCCTCCAATGCTGATCTGAGTCCTGAAAGTTGCTTTCCCAAGGCCACGTGGCAAACTCATGTATTTCTGGAGAGGATTAGAGCTAATCTGTGTCTCCTCTGATGCACAGCCCGTCAGCTCAAGGTTCTGAACATTGCCTTGTCTCAAACTCCCTTTAGTGACCAGTTACAGTGAAGAGAAAAACTAGGCCACCCCCATAAAAATCCTCGTCCTCTTCCCCAATCCATTCTACGCACAAAGTCAGAGTAATTGTTTTAAAAACACATGGCCTTTCCCTTTAAAAATCTTAAGTGGCTTTCTAGTACCCTTTGGAAAAAATCTAAATTGAAAACAGCCAGAGTCCTGCATCACCTGCCCTCCTCTGCCTCCTCTCAGGCCCTCCCCTACAGCATGGTTGCTCGGCCCTGGATGCAGCCAGCTCATTTCAGTTCCAGAGCCTTCTCCAACCTCCAACCACCTTTTGCTTATGGAATGGAATCCTTTCAAGGCCAGTTCAAATGTCGCCTTCAATCTAAATTATGCCCCTGTTATTTTGTTTCTTGTCACACTTATAATAGTGTGTAATTACACAGTAAGCTGAGAGTTGGTTTACTTCCTTCCTCCATTCCTCTAGACTGTAAGGCCCCTAAGGACAGGGTCTGAAGCAGTAACCTCAATACCTAGAACAGCGCTTGGTCCTGGTAGTGCGGAATACATTTTGTTAAACGAAAGAATGAAACCAGACTCACAGAACGAATCCTTGAAGGCCTCTGCCTAAATGAAAAAGGGCGCAAGGCAATGGAGACTCCCTGAAGAGTGAGGTCCGGCCCTGTCTCACAGGGAAGCAGCAGGTGAAGGTACACGTTGGCCACCGTGGGCAGCCAGGTAGAGCCCGGCGCGGCTTCCTGGTCGCCTTCAGTTCCGGGGGTGGGCTCTTCCACAGAGCGCCCCCTCATTGGCCACCCACCGGGAAGTCCCACCTCTGCTCTCGTGGCCGGGCTCCACGCACCTGGGAGCACCTACTTAACTCCTGCCCAGAGTCCAGGAAAGACCACAGGTGCCGCTGAGGCAACCTTACGAGCCCAGCTCACAGGTTGACCCTTGCTCCCTGCTCTCGCCTCTTATGCACAGGAAGATTCACTCCTGGCTGAAGAGCAGTTCACACATTAATTCAGTCAACAAACACTGAACATGTAAGCGCCAGATTCTGTACTCGGTGCTAGGGCACAACCAGGTGCCGTTTGTCCCAAATTAGTGGCCAACTGACACCCCCCAACACACACACACACACACACACACGAATTGCCTCACAACCTTCCACCCAAAGTTAATCCTCAACCTCTGCTTTCTGTCCGTTCTGCCTTAGGACCATCTCAGACACTCTGCACTTAGGGCTGCTGACCCCCAGGTGTGGGAGATTCTTGTTTGCTCAGACATCCTTCCTGATGTCCAGTCCACTTGCATACTTCGACCACAGTTCCCCTCAAACATGATACTTGTCATTCATTCATTTATTTAGTCAAAAAATCTGTAGTGATCGCCTACTATGTGCCAGACTCTGTACTGGGTACTGAGATCCCACCCACCAGGTTTTGCCTCCTGGCTGACAGGACCCAGGAGGAGACCAGGGCAAGCTAAATACCCTTCTCCCCTCAAAGAGTCTGGAGAGATATAGCCCCTCCACACATGCTAGCCCTGCCTCCGTCCTGTGATTGAGCCCTGTTTCTCAGTCTTCCAGGTTACCCAAACCCCAAGATTGCGCGGGCGGCTGGGAGTCAGGCAACACCCTCCGCTCTCAGGTCCCGAGCAAGCAGGACATCACGTTCTTCTCACTATTCTGGGAGCTCACACGCACGCGGGCCAGCTGTGCCAGGTGAAGGCCTGGGCTTCCTCCCTCCCAGGATGGTTAGAGTCCATTCACCAGCATGCTGAGAAGCAGGGAGCTCACCACCACCTCAAGCAAGGCTCTCCTCACCTGAGCACTGAATGCCTCACTAGAGATGGCAGGAGTGCTCATTCTGTACCCCCACCCTCTGTGTGCTGGCCTGCCACAAGGTGACTTCAAGGTCCTCTGTGATCCCCACAGAGAAGCCCAAACCTCCCTCCTGCAGAGGAAACTTTGGCAAGTCTCACTGCTTCCCCGCACCTCTGCTTCCCCTCTCTGTAGAATGGGAGTGCACAGCAGCCTTCCTCCCTCCCCACGCAGTTGCTGGGGAAGGACTGGGGAGTTGGACCATGGAGGGCTGGAGGGGACCACCCCAGATCCTGACGACCCTGCTTTGGAAGACAGAGTAGGAGGAACTGCAGAGGGACAGACAGCCCTGCAGCATCCTCCCTGCTCAGAAGCCTCAGGCTCCCTGGGCTGTCTGCCTGTAGGTACTCAGCCAGGCAGTGTCCCTTTGCAGCCACTGAATTGCTTGCTGAGCACCTACTATGTGCTGGCCCCAATAGATAGAGACAATGATAAAGTCTCGGGAGTGACCTGTACCTGTGCCAGACACTTTCCCCATAGAGCTCACTGAAGCCCCACAACTGCTGTAAGAGCTGCATCCTTGGGGCACCTGGGTGGCGCAGTCGTTAAGCATCTGCCTTTGGCTCAGGGCGTGATCCCGGCGTTCTGGGATCAAGCCCCACATCAGGCTCCTCTGCTACGAGCCTGCTTCTTCCTCTCCCACTCCCCCTGCTGTGTTCCCTCTCTCACTGGCTGTCTCTCTGTCAAATAAATAAATAAAATCTTATATAAAAAAAAAAGAGCTGCATCATTATCACCCTCACTTCAGATGAGAAAACAGCCTCAGAAAGGTGATAGCACCTCTCCAAGGTCACACAGCTTCCAGGTGGCGGGACTGAGATTGAAACCCAGGTCAGTCTGGTTTCAGAGGGCTGCCCCCTCTCCCTTAGGGCACTCACTTCAGATGTCAGCTGGGACAGACAAAGGCAGAAGGGACCAAGAACCCTGGGAGAAGAGCTGCTCCTCTCATTGGGCAAGAGGGTCTGAAAGGCAGGCGCTGGTTGTGGGTCTTAGGTCCGTGGCTTTGGCCCCCTTGCCAGAGCTCACTTAGAACCGTAAGACTGGCCCAGGCATGGGTGGGGTTTGGGGAGGGACACACAAAGTTCTAAGTCCAGCCAGGCTGCAGTCTGCCCCCCATATTCCCCCACCATGGCCTCCGCCCACAAGTCCACTGCCCCACCTTCTCCTCACTGACCTCATGTGCTTGCTTCCTAAAACTTGGCTCATCCTGACAATCTCGGCCAGTCCCCTGCCACTCCCAGCCCTGAATTGTATCCCCCAGCAGCTTCGCCTCATGTGGATCCCACTCACCCCACACTGCGGTCCCGCCCCAGGCCTCTGTGGACGATGTTCCTTCCACGTGCCGTGCCTGTCCTTCCCCCACTGTCATCGTGCCTGGCTTCCCTGTCTAGGCTGGGTCAGATGGCCCTGTTGCGGCCCCCAGGGTGCTCCCCTCTTTGCAGGTTCCACACCCCTTTAGGATTTGCTGGCCCGCCCATACCCCACCTGCCTCCACAGAAGCAGAGACCGGCTCATCCACCGCTGTATTCCCAGGGCTAGGACAGGGCCTGACAGATCAGGAAACACTTGGGAGAAGAATAAATGAACGAAGACGGTGAGGACCTGGCCAGTCCAGGGGCAGGAGCACCCCACCAAGCTGGGCTGTCCAGTCAACAAATATCGAATGAGCCCATTTTCTGTGCCAGGCCCTGGGCTAGACACGGAGGCACCAAGTCATGTGAGAGAGCAACCCTGCCTCAAGGTCGCTCACAGGCTTCCAAGGAGCCAAGGGTACAGCGATTAAGAACACAAGTTCAAATCCCAGCTCTACCACTTACTAGCTGTGTGGCGTGCACAGGTTTCCTACCTTCCCTGCACCTCAATTCCTTTATCTACAGAACAGGAGCGATAACAGCAGCTACGGCAGACAGTGATGTGAAGAACAAATGAAGTGATGTGTGAATGTGGTTTAGAACAGCGCCTGGCACTTTGCAAATGCACAAATAATGTCAGCTCTCTGGCTCGCTGCTGGTCCCTGCCCTCGGAGCAGCCTCCCTCAGGTGGATGCCCACCTCCTTGTGTTCCTGAACCCTCCGGGAGCCAGTGAGGCAGAGCCAAGAGAGGCCAGGCTGAGAAGTCACCCAGATGGGAATGCAGGACCCGGCTCCAACTAGCTGTGTGACTTTGAGAAAGATCTATGTGAAATGGACCATTTCCCCCAGAACCCAGCAGAGCCTCTGTTTTCCCCTAGGACGAGTAGAGAGGGAAAGAATAACCGCTCCGCCTGCTTCACAGAGCATTGTGAGGATAGAACAAGAGAGTGGATGTAGAAGACCTTTGTGAGTTGCACAGGGATTATTCTAATCAGAGTGCTGCATCTAGAGAGCCAGCTGGGCAGGCTGGACCAGGCTCGTGTGTGCAGGAGGACACACACGCTATGCCAGAATCCAGGGACAGGGAGCTGTGGCAGAGGGAGGGACGAACAGAGGGGGACAGATGCCTGACACCTTTACAGGCAGGGCCTCAGTGTGCTTTGGGAGCACACCCTGAGGAGGCCCCATCCTCTGACCCCTGAGGCTGATTTCTGGGGCCCTTTCCTCCCGTGCCTGCCAAGATCACCACGGCAGCGAGGGCCACTCATGAAGACTCACCCTGGCTGCAGAGCTGTCCCTGTGCCCTTGAATCTATTAGACAGAGCAATGTGATTAATTATTTTACTGTCTTTATGGCATCAACTTTAACTTGCTTCACATCCAGATTTCCAATTACATAAGCCAGAATCTTCAACTCAGGAGGACATGTATTATTGAACTATTTATAATCAGAGTTTTTCAGAGCAGAAAAAGCTCTGCCAGGCAAGAGTCACACAACCAAAATTAATGATTCAGAAACCAGAAGACAATCTTTCCATAAAGAGGGGTGTGGGATGCAAGCAGGACAGGAACAGAGAGGTTGAGACTGAATCAAGGATGGCAAGCCAGTTCTACTGAAGGGCATAGGCCCCCAAGGGAAAAGGCAAATCATTCCAGGGGTAGGAGTCAGGAGGAAACACCCGCTCAAAAAATAATCAGATTTGGTTGAGGAAACTATTCTTTTTCTTTCCTTTAACATACTTACACAATTTTTTATTGAGCTATAATTAAAAATAAAACATGACATTAATTTCGGATATATAGCATAACGATTTGATATTTGTATATATTGTGAAATGATCACAGTGAGTCTAGTTAATGTCGATTGCCTCACATAGTTACAACTTTTTTTCTTGTGATGAGAACTTTTAAGATCTACTCTCTTAACGACTTTAAAATATACAATACAGTATTGTTAACTATAGTCACCATACTGCACATTACATCCCCAGGACTTATTTTGTAACTAGGAGTTTGTACCTTTTGACCCCCTTCACTCATTTCTCTCACATCCCAACCCCTGCCTCTGTCACCCACCAATCTGTTCTCTGTATCTACAAGTTCATTTTTTGTTTTGGGCTTTTTTTTTTTTTTCAGGTTCCGCATATAAGTGAGATCATCTGCTATTTATCTTTCTCTGTCTGATTTATTTCACTTCACATAATGCCCTCAACACCCATCCACACTATTACAAGTGGGAAGATTTCCTACTTTTTTATAGCTGAATATTCCATTGTATATATGTACCACATTTTCAGGAGCTATTGTTTGAAGAAAATAATGTAACCTGGGTTGGCCCAGCCACACCAGCTCTGCATTTACAATGGAGTCACATCATTACCGATGCCAATGTTTCACTGACTCATTGTGCCCCCCCCACCTGATAATTCCAAATTTCTAGCTGCTTTCAGCACCTCCTTAATTGGAAAGCTCCTGTATTTTTACCAGCCAGTCCTATCAGCCTGCTTCATCTCCTCCTTTAGCTCCCACCAAGTCATGGGAGAACACGCCACCCCTGTCCCGGGGCCACCTGTAAGCCACCTTCCACTGGGCAGCGCCTTCTCTACCCCAAATGGGCTGGGGACCGTAAGTGGTCCACAGCCAGTCTGCGTCTGTCTGGGGACTCTGCCTCTCCCCACTCTCCCACTGCACAGAGGCTTGTGTGCCAGTGATTTGCAGGGGCTGGATTGGAACAGGCCTTCCCATGCTTACCCAGTGCCGCTCCCTCCCCACAGGCCCCAGACATGAGTCCACGATGGACTTGGACCAGGAGAAAAGTCCTCAGATACTAACTCCTTGCTGATGACTCCAGGCTTATTGCCAAGCTGAATTTGTCAGCTCTCCTCGGTGCTGCCGGCAGATTCCTGGAGGCCCTCTCATCAGTCCTCAGACAGGTTCAGCCCAGGATCAAAACAAGACTCTGGTAGAGGAACACAGAGGGGACAGGAGCAGGGAGGTCACTCCTGTTTGTTGAGCTCCAATGACCTGCCAAGTGCTGGACTACACTGTGTCCTCATAGAAACCAATTAGATAAATGCCACTAGCCCCATTTTACAGATAATGAAACTGCAGTTCAGAGAGGTTAAGTAATTTGTCCAAGGTCCCACAGCTAGTAGGTGGTACCAGGCTCGACCAGGATTCATCCCAGTTCTGGTGGATGCCAAGATTCAAGTTATAACTCTCCCTGCTGCTGCTTGTTTAAGAACATAAAACTTGACAATCCATTACCAGGCCTTTGTGTAGAAAAAAACTATTCTCAACACAGAAAAAATAAATGTTCTGTTTGTTTGCTTTCTGCAAGGGAAGCAGAGGGAAGAATTATCATCAACAAACACAGGCAGAGGTTTGTTTCCTCCTGGAGTGCATGTTGGCTGAAATAAAGCTGTAGACTTAAAATGACCCCCCCCCAAAGATGACCCTAGAGAAGGAATCATGCCTTCTTTTAAAAGCACCCCCTCCTTTTTAATGGTAGAGACTGGCCAGGTCTTCATGAAGCCTCTTTCCATGTCTCCTGAGCACTGAGCTAGACTACATTTCCCAGAGTTTCTTACAGTTGGGCATGGTCATGTCCTTGGTTCTGCTCAGTGGAATGACAGCAGAGCCAGGTGGTCTAGTCACATATAAACCTCCCCACATGATCTTCCATGCTCATTCCCTTTTCATCAGTCTCATGTAAATAAGCATCATGACCTTGAAAACCACAGATTGAAAGTAGCAGGGCCAGAGGGTGATAGAGCCTGGGTCCCTGAACTAGTATGGAAGGAGGACCACCCACTTATTTACAGTTTCCAGAATTAGCAAAAACAAAAACAGGACACCCCGTTAAATGTGAATTTCAAATAAACAGTGAATAGTTTTTTAGTATAATATGTTGGGGACAATTTGGGGACAGGTAACCCCAGTTACCTTTCTGGATCATCTCTAGGCCCTCAGGATCACTGGGCAGATAGTTATCATTTGAGACCTACTTAACTAAAAAATTATGTTGTTTATCTGAAATTCAAATTTTATCTGGCATCCTTGCACCTATCAGAACACCTGTCTAGTACTTCACGGGAGCGAGACATCCGATGCCTACTGAGGCATCAGATATTAAACAAGCCAGGCACATGAGCTCAGCCTAGAACGACTAACATTTAAGCAAGTGGACTAACTCTCTTGACTGGACTGCTATAGCTCGGGAAAGCCTGGGAGGCTCTCACCTCTCTCCCTTCCATGGACGCATTTGGAGCATCCAGAAGGAAAAGAGAACTAACTCAGTTCTTGCCCCATCCCCCACCCCAGGAGCTCTCCACTTGGGGTCACTGATAATTCCAGGGGGTTCATAAACAGGTGCAAACCGAGCCTCAGAGAGCTCAGAGGCTAAGTGGTCCAGGGGTAATAGGGGTGTGGGAGGGGTTCGGGAAAAGTAGCAGCGACACTGAGCTCCTCCAGGGAATATGACAATAGCCACCAGTTTGGGCACCCACAAAGCAAGGGTTCTGGTGGATAAATGAGTGGCTGGTCCATGTTGAGACTGTCGGAATCAGGAACTATGGGCAGCTCAGAGAGTCAGAAATGGGAAATCTGACTTCAGGTCCTGCTGCCCATGGTGGGCATTATTTCCAATGTGACCCAGAAAAAAACCAAGATTTGGGAGCTTTGTAGACCTGGGTCAAGTCCTGGCTTTGCTTTTTTTGCACTATCTGACCTTAGGTAGCTTCTTTCACCTCTCTGAGCCTTAGTTTACGTCCCTATAAAATGAGATAACACCCAACAAGTGTTGTAAAATTACCTACAATAATGAGCCCAAAGCATTTAGCTCATAGTTGGTGCATGGTCCATGCTCCCTCCTCCCCTGAGGGTTTGACAGCTAGACTGAAGAGGTGAGGGGGAGCTCACTTTCTTTATTATTCCCCAGTTTCCAATAATATGCATGTCCTCTCCTCTTCCTCCCTCCCTACCCCAGAGCCAAGAGACCACTGCAGCCAGGGTTGGGTTGAAAGAGGTATGTTTCTGATGCCTCCATCTTTCCCTACCAGTCAAGGATCACAGAGTTCCCATCACCACGGAAAACAGGGTTCCAAATAGGAGTGGGGCTCCAGGCAAAGCCCCACACAAAGGCTCTCCCTGACATTGCTAAAACTCTGCACTGTAGGAGCAGAATGGACTTGAACTGGGCTAGCCTGGGACCCAATCACTCCTTCCAGCCTTGTTTCTCCAGACCTGAGTCTCGCTTCTTCAGAAGAGACTCCTGGTGAATCTCAGACTCCAGGCATGGCAGGTGGGGCCTAGAGCTCCGGTGCCCAGATGCTCGTTTTCAGCACGCCCATCGCTCACCTGCTCCTGAAAACACTCCCGTTGGCTCCTCTGGAGCCATTACCGTTCGTCATGTTTATCTGCATTTAGGTGCGGTGGGGATTCACATGCGTCGATCTGTCTTTGCTCATGAAGCAATGGCCCAAAAAATGGTAATGACGCCTCTGATGCTGCGGCATGACCGTGTTCTGCACATATGGGGCCGCCGGAGCCAGCAAATACAAATGCAGGACGCCCAGTTAAGTTCAAATGACACATAAACAGTTGATCCGTTTTTAGTGTAAGGGTGCCCCATGCTTATTTGCAGCATACTTATACCAAAACAAAATCATTCATTTTTATCTGAAATTCAAGTTTAACAGTATCCTGTCTTTTATCTGACAACGTTACTCACCCACCATCCTGGCGCACCTGGGTCATGCCAGCTAGAGAGCTTTCACGGTCGGGCAAGAACTGGGGGTACCACGGCCTCTCTCTCCTCCTGTCTTTCTTGGACATCTGCACATGCCATGCCCTTCCCCATGACTCCTGGTTTTTCCCTACACACACATCCTTTCCCACCTCTGGGCCCTTGCCTGCACCGTTTCCTCTGCCGAACTACACATTCCTCTGTGTCTGTTTATTTTCTACCCTCCTGTTCCTTCAAAGCTGAGTTCCCGGGCCATCTTCCTCACCACATGCCATCTTCCCAGCCTGATTCCTCTCCTCTGCCCTTCCACAGCCTGGTGTCCCCCACTCTCTTAGGACAATGAATACTTTCAGTGGAGCGACTGCTCCCTGCCAAGCTCAGCTCTGTGCCAGACACATCTCAAAACTGTGTGTGGCCTTGTGTGTCTCCGTGTGTGTGTGCATGTGTCTGTGCATGTGTGTGTGTCTGTGCCTGTGTGTCTGTGTGTGTCTATATGTGTGTGCGTGCATGTGTGTGTCTGGGTGCGTCTGTGTGTGTGTGTGCCTGCGTGTCTGTGCATGTCTGTATGTCTGTGTGTGTCTGTGTGTGTGTGTGTCTGTGCAGATGTGCACAAGAGCTTGTGTTGGGATGAGGTGGAGTTACCCTCACATGGTTATGTTAAAATAAACATCCTCATGTATTCTGAGGAAATAGAGATGTGCACAAAGATTATGTCCAAGAAACTCATCCCAGCATTTTTTTTTTGAGAATAAAAAAGATAAAAACAATCTGAACGCCCAACAACAGGGAAACGGCTCGATTCAGAAACTTGTACACAGTGAAATGCAGTGCAGTCACTAAAGATGATATTACAAAACCACATACAACGACAGTGGTAGATATTCATGATGCGTGAAAGAAGTTAATAAAACAGTATATATGATACTGCTCGATTTTTAAAATCCCTGTGACAGGACATGAATTTGAGATATCAATTGGTTTGTTCTTACTATCTCCCCTGTACCCCTTTAGCTCCAGGGCCACCACCCCACATGGGAGTGTGTCATGCCCCCTCCACTCAGGTCATTACCCCAGAGGGTGGTTGTCTGAATACGACCAAGAATAAAGGTCCCAAGTTCTTAGATGTTAAGTTCAAGAGTCACGGCCCAAATGTAGGACAGACAAGGCACGAGGAGGGCACGTTCCACCGGTTACCCTCTGCCCACCCAGGCTAGAGAAAAGGCCCTCAGGCCCCTGCCACCACCCATTTTAAACCAAGCCCACGGGAAGGGAGAAAACCCCAGAAGGCCCCAGGTGAGTGTGGAGGCCCCAGAGCACTGAGCCTCTGTACCTGCGCCCAGCGCTGGTGAGGAAGCAGCTGCCAGAGAATGGGGGAGGTGGCAGACCCAGACATGGCAGAGCCCATATTGCCCCCAGCCCCACCCAGGGCTGAAGTCCCAGACCGCACAGCAGGGCACGCAGAAAACTCTCATGGCTCCCAAATGGGACACTGAAGTTGGCTGGAAGAGAAGGGCAGAGTTCTGTGGCCAGAATGGCCCTGGGGGGGTGCGGTGGTGCAGCTTTACACTTAGTGCGCTTCGAGCCCAAAGGGCCCTGCCCACCAGGCCCGAAGGAACGAGGGAGATGGAGGCAGAGTGACGGCGCCTTCCGCATGACTTAGACTCAGCCCACAGGATGGGACGGAGGGAACACCCCAGTGGGGGAACAATCCTGAGTGTGACAGAGATCCAAAACCTGAGGTCACTGAAAAGTCCCTGAATAGTCATGACTTCAGTAAGAAATCACTAGAAAACCATTAGATTGATTTTTCTGCATCAGGCAGAACAGGGGCACAAGAGAGAAGAAAATCCAATTCACAGGAAAAATAAAGTCATGTCTGGGCGCATCTACCTTGAGCTCTGACACGCCTTCCCACGGAGCCCACATATACACCTGTCCCGGACTGGGGGGCCTGGCCTTCAGTGGTAACGGTGGTTAACAACATCCAGCGGTGCAGGATTCCTAACTGTTCTTCTGTGGCTTTTCCTGAACTATCAGGACCCCTCTGCAGCTTCCCTGGAATTCCCCAGGTTATGGCGTCAGGACAGACCAGCCTAACTATCCCATTCCAGCCCCCAGGAGCAGGTGTGCTCACCCCCGAGGCCACCTCCTGGGAGCGAGCTTTCCAGAAGCTTTGTCTAGGCTTGACTGAGCAGCACCATCTTTCCCACCACCCACACACCTCCCTAACAACCTACATCCCATAAGAAGCAATGGCAAGTATTAGCAGAAGACAGAGAAATACACGTACACATGCAGCCTTCATCCCCAATTCAGAGCTGTTTGCCCTCCTGGGTCTTGGCCAGTGACGCTGTGTGACCACATAGGACTTCATCCCATCATGGTCAGAGGCCTCCAGGCAGGGATTTCAGAGCCATCAGGATCATGCTCAACGCCCAGCCCTAAAAGAGAGGTCAAACGCCAACACCGCGTGGAATGACACGTGTGCTGAAGTTAAGGAGTCTCGGCTCAGACCATTTTATTCTCCCTCAAAGGAAGGTCACCAAATGTCCTGGCATGGAGACAACGCACCATGATAACAGGAAAGCTGTCTTATATTGAGAATTTGGGACGCTCAGCTCTGTGCTCACTAATCTGTGCATTTTATCATTTCATCCTATCACAACCCATGAATAGGTATTCCTCTCATCACTGAGTGTCCACACATCCTGGTTTGCTTTGTGCCTGTTGCCCCGACCTAGTGTCCCAGTCTGGATGACCTCAACAGTCACCCTAAGTATACCCCCTTTTACAGCTGAAGGTATGGAGGCTCAGAGAAGTTAGGTAACTTCCCCTAGGTCACACAGCTAGGACGTGGTGGGGCCGAGCATTGGACCTAGTCAGTCTGACTCGGGAGATGCAGGTTGTTAGCGAGCAATAGAGAAGGGCATGGTCAGGAGAAACATGCAAGGAAAGGACTACCAGCCAGAGAGGGGAGGCAAGGGTGAGATCATCCCCTTCCACCTTTATTTTCCCAATATTTCAAAATAAACATATCTTCCCATAAAAATAAAAACCAATACAGTTTGTGATGGGGCTGCCCTTGCAGACAAGGACCATGCTCATTACAGGGACTCTCCCCTCCCCTGGCCCTGCTCAAAGAGCATCTGGCCAGGTGCCCAGAGCCCTGTGCATCTGGGTGGCCCTTTCTGCATCTGCTATTGGGGGTCGAGTGGGCAGAGACACAAAAGAAAAGGCTCTGCATGAGGGCCTGCATCCCAGCTTCTAGTCCCTTCCATGTTCCCTCTCTGAGCCCCGTCTCCTTATCTGTGGAATGGGCTTGATAATCCAGGTCTTACTGGCTTCCAGAGTTCTGCCAAGAGGACCTGCCGGAAAAGCTGGGTTTAGGAATATTTTCTAGAAGCCCAGGCCACAGGGGCCAGCCTGATGTCATCCCTCTACCCCGTGGACTTTGCCCACCTCCTGTGAGGTGACCACAGAGCCCACATGCCCAAAGCGCCCATGCCCACCTCCCAGCGGTGAGATGAGCCACAAGCAGGGCCCATTTGGCTTGAGCTGACATGTTCTCTTTTTAGTAGGAAGGTTGCCATTCTGTTCTTTATTTTTCATCCCCCTCATAGGACCTTCAAGTAAATTTAAACACTGTCCTCACCTGGGAGGAAAAGAAAACAGCACTCAGCTCAGGGTGCACTGATCATGTTTCCGGCCAGAAATCCCAGCATTCAATGTGGAAAGGGGAAATGGAGCTGCAAGGGGGCCACTGACAAGGGACCCCACAGTGCAGAACACGGGGATGATCTCACTTGCAGACCCCCATGGAAGCTGGCCCAGCTGAGATGAGGCGTTGTACACACAAGCAGCAAAACCTCCCCGGGGAGACAAGAGCCTTTCTCAAGGGATGCTCTCCCCCCTTTTAACAGAAGTCAGCCTGACACCTGCCCAAGGAACCCTTGCTCTACAATGATGGAAGGACAGGGGGGACTTTAGGCCTCTGCTAGGGAGGACCCCACGAGAATGCTTGTCCCACACTTTCTATGAACAGTGGGCAGGACTGGGCAATGGATGGAGCACTGGTTTATTCAAAGGCTAAAGGCCCAGCTCTGGAACATAGAAGCCGCATGACATAACTTCTGAGCCTCAGTTTCATCACCCATGAAATGTGACTGCTAAAACAGGCTCTGCCTCCATTCCAGAACGGGGAAGGCTCTCTAATCCAGGAACAGGTAGGGAAACTAAGGCTCACAGGAAGGGGTTGAGGGATTCATCTACTCACTAGCCCAGCTTTATCCCTTCTTTATCTCGGCCTTTTCTCATGCTCTTAAAGAGATACTCTTGTTACCTTGTCCCCAGAACACTATTCCTATCATATCTAACATTTGATTCAAATTAATTCACACGGTAGGTCTCAGAAGACATTTTTGTCCTCAAAGAGGTATGCGTAATTCCTGCCTTCCCCATTCACAGATCCCATTCACAGGTCCCAGACAGCCATTCACGCACCAGTCCACCCTGGATCTCCCTTCTCTTCCGTGGACCACCTGAGGTCAGACTTTGCAAGGATTCCAGGGCCACCGTGAGGGTGTGGCTCAGAAGAAGCCCAGTGTTTGTCCCAGCCCAGCTCCTCACGGGTACACCCTTCTCCCCCCAAAGAAGCAAGAAGCCAAGAGAACAAGGGGACACTTCCAAGGGGACGCCATTTACAGAAAACCCTTAACAGCAACAAGAGCAGGGCAATGACCTTCATAGGAATCCCTCGTAGTAACATTTCAGCCCCGGCCTGCGACAGGCTCCACTGACTCTTGGACATAAATTACTTGTTCATTATCAGGCGGCGACATGGGGAAGGATGTCGGCAGCTTGATTGTGTCTGTGTCCTGTGGCAGGCGCTTGCATTCTGGGCTGCCACTGTCCGTGGTGCTGTTTTACATGGGCCGGAGCTGCTGCCAGCTTCCTGCCTCACGGAGGCAGCTCCAGAGTCTGGGCTGGGTGGCAGGGAGGACACACAAGCCCTCTCGACAAGGTGGCCAGAGGTAAGCAAGGGTGGAAATTCAGCACCAATGTCAAGCCACACAGAGCCAGACTTGAGTTAATTCTGAGAGCTGCCACTTACCGAGCTCTTGCTATAAGCCTGCTACTGTGCTAGGTATATTTTTGTGAATTGGGATCATTTGGTTGCAAGTGACAGAAAACCAGCTCCAAGCTGCTTAGTCCAAAGGGAAATGTTATAGGCATTCATTCAAATGATGAAACCACAGGACAGAAAGGGACGATACTGGACTGAGAGATTGCTGGGGCCAGGGATTCAAGTGCAAACAGGGCTCTCTCTCTCCCCCCACTTCTCTGCTTCTCTCCAGCTTGGTCTTTTCTGGTAAGTCCCTGTCCCCAAGGCCAGAACCATGTCTGCAGGCATCTTTAAGCTTACATCTTCTATCTTTACAACAGAGAGGAAAGAGGCCTTGTTTCCCCAGCTAGAGTATAAAATCCCAGTGGTGGACTCTGATTAGCTCGCTTGGTCATATGCTCAGCCACAAAGGTAGAGTCCTGGGCCTTGCAGCCCTGAGAACTCCAGGGAGCTCTTCTCAGGGAAGGTGGGGAGACTCGACTCCATAAACACCATAAAGGTTCCTCAAACATCCCATATGTTCTCTCCTTATTCTTCACAACCACCCTATGAAATAGACACTATTATATTCCCACTTTGCAGGTGAGGAAACTGAGACCCAGAAAGATCAAACAACTGGCCAATGTCACCCAGCTAGAAAGGGGCCAAGGCAGGGATCAGACTCAGGTCAGCTGGATCCCTAAGCCTGTGCTCTTTGAAATATGAAACATGAACCTGGCAAGTTGAAAGAGACTCAGTCTCAGAAGGACTTGAAGAGTTTTAGCTCATAGATGGAGACATGGTGGGGATGGGGTAGGCAGGGTGGGGAGTGTGACCAGAGCCCCTCAGTCTGCAGGCCTAGTCTGTGGCATCCGAATTGGGTCTGTTCTATCTGCCCTGAAGGAACAAAGATCTGCTCTGTTAGGACAAAGATCAGACAAGAAGAGAAGAAGGAGGTAAGAGCCCAAGTGAGCTTGTGGGCTTGATTCTGGGGTTTCCTCCGAGCTTGACGGGGATCTGGTCTGTGACGAGCAGTACTGTGAGTGGCCTGAGGTAGAAAATAGCCCTGTCCTTGTGTGGCCACATGGGCCAGAGAAGGAAATGCTGCACACCTTCCCTCCCGCCCCCGCCGCCCCGCCATTTACACAGAGGCTCAGATCGTCACAGCCCACTGCAGCCAACAAGAAGCTGAAAGAGCAAGTCGGAGCCCCTTTGGCACATTGGCCCCCTGTTCCATCTCTCCCCACCACCTTTTCTTCCCCAGCTCTCCTCTTCCCTCAGGTATTTCCTGGAGTTGACACCTTATCCAATCCCAGGGTGGGGGCCAGGCAGGACTGACACCCTTGTTTTGTTGAGGAGCAAATTAAGGTCCAGAGAGAGTGTAACTTTCCTAAAGACACACAGCTAGTGTGTGATTTTAAAATTCTTGTCATCATGGGGCACCTGGGTGGCTCAGTCAGTTAAGCATCTGCCTTCCGCTCAGGTCATGATCCTAGAGTCCCGGGATCGAGCCCCATGTCAGGCTCCCCTCTCAGTGGAGAGTCTGCTTCTCTCTCTCCCTCTGCCCCTCTCCGTTTGTGTGCTCTCGCTCTCTCTCAAATAAATGAATAAAATCTTTAAAACAAAATTCTTATCATCATCATCAAAACCTTCCCTTGCTCAGACAAAATGACAATCATTTATTAAGGCACGGAAAAGTATTTATTCAATATCTGTGTGGGCATAACTATACTGAGCATTTTCCAAAGCAAGAGAAAAGGACTATAGCATGTATGGAGAGGGTGGGCGGTATGTCTGGTGTGCAGAGGGAAGTCCCAAGTAAAGTTACTCCCAAGTTAGTGAAGAGGATAGAAGTCAGCTCCCCTGGGAGTAGACTCCAAGGGGAAAGTGATGGAATGAACCTGCCAATGTCTGTACCAGGAGGGCCTTCAAATGCCCAGAGGCAGCCCTGTTACTGTGCAGAGACACTGAGGCCCAGGGGAGGGGGCTTGTCCAGGAGGCTTTGCCTGCCCAAGTGCAGGCCTTCCTTAGCTCTTTCTAAGGGCATCCCTCTGAGTCCAGAGGAAATGTCCCTTCTCTGAAGCCTTCCCAGACTCCCGGCCAGAATGGACAACACCCCCCTCAGAGTTTGCCAGAGCCTTACCAGGCTCCTCACTAGCTCATGCATGGTCCTCAACGCCTGACGCTGCACTTGTGCTCCACAGCCTGAAAGCTCCTGCAGGACAGGACCTGAGTCTAGCTAGTTCTCCCTTCCCGCTCCCCCCCCGGGGAGGGGGGGAGACAGCAGTTACTGAATAAGAAATGGAGGAACAGTAGCACCTCTGAGGTGAAATGCCCACACTAGCGTCCCCCCCAACTGCGACTTCAGAGCAGAACGTATGCAGAGAAGCCTACTCATGCCTGGAAGGCATAGGGGTCTGGGAGCACTGCAGCCAGCGCTGTGCGGCCATCATTCTGCAAGGCGGGCACCTCCACCCAGCAGCCACCGAGGCATGGTGAGGCCCAGGGACTGCCTGATCCAACCACAGCCTCATTCCCTGAGCAGATTCGACGTGAGCCCTCCATCTGCAGGACCACATCTGATTCCCTGGGGTCAAGCCCAACGCCCAGCATACAGGAAGTGTTCCGCCTGGTTTGCGGAGCGAATAAAGAAATGCACTAAAGGACAAGGGAATCAGTGAAGGAGGAAAGCCAGCGTTGATCGAACACCTGTGACAAGCTGGGCACTCCTCATAGGTTACCTCACTGAAGCCCTGGTCACCATGCCCAAAAAGAAGTGATTGTACTGAAGCTCAAAGAGGAGGTTCACGGTCAATAACAGATGGGGCTGTCTGGTCCCAGGCCCTCCCTTTGCTCAGAGTCAACACAGAAAGTGCCATCAGGCAGGATGTGAATCTCTTGTCCACCGTTGTTTCCCAGTGCTCAGCACACGGCCTGGCTCAGAGGAGGTGCCCAGTTGGTCTGTGAGCTTGTGGTTGTAACCGTATTGGGGTCCCCTGGTCAGCAGCTGCAGGGGACTGAAGCAGGCAGGTCCCAGGCTCGGGGCCCAGGGCCACAAGGCCTCATGAGACAGAGCCCCTCCCCACCAGCTGCTCCTGCCTCCCCAGGGGTGGCCCTCCTAGGAGAGCTGCCCACCCTGCGCTGCTGGCTGAGGGCTTCAGCAGACAGAGTCCCTGGGCCAAGCAAACCCCGAGGTCCCCAAACTTTCCACTTCTGTAAAGTGCTCTGATCTTGTCAAATTGCTACCAGAGGAGTCATAGCTGAGTGAACACTTGCCAGGTTCCCGTGGCTCTCCCGAGAGCTGTCACCGTCCTCATCCATCATAATTGAAGCAGTCCACCTGCTCCGGGCCCATCTTTCAACTGCAATGATGGCTGAGATGCGATAGATGTGTCTTGTCATCACCTTGACTTTTTTTGGAGAACACAAAGGTCAGAAGGGATCCTGGGGTGGGGGAAGCCCTGATCTCAGGGTGGAGGGCTGACCGCCTCTCCCACTGAGTGCCAATCCTCACCATGGCCATCTGCTACAGCCCTCCAGCCGCCTCTCTCTATCAGGTCTGGAGGATAGCTGGAGATTCCCTTCACTGCAAGACCCCAGCTTCCTGCACCTGCCTGCTCTCTCTGATTCTGCAGAAAGACAAACTCCAGGGGGCCAATGGGGGTCTGGGTGACACTGACTTCCACGATCCCCAGATTTGGGACAAAATCCATTTTTACATGTGCCTCCTTTCAGTCCATACCCATGGACACTGGCCTTGGACCTGTTTGGGAAGAGAAATGGTTATCATTGATTATCTGCCCTCAAGTCCGTTAATTAATGCTGTGGGTACGAACAGGTGCAGAGACAAACATCAGATTGCCTTGTCTCTAGGGCTCCAGCGCAGCCCAGCCCGGGAGGTCGTCTTCCTGCGTAAAGCTCTGCCTGTTCACGGTCCTGCTCAGAGGCCTTCAGGGCTCCCTCTACACACAGAATAAAGACCAAACCACTTGGCCTGGCACTCAAGGCCCTTGGCAATGTGGCACCCAAGAAGCAGGCAGTTTAAGGAACAGTAGGGGCCCCTAAAAGAATCAATGCCCACTAAGTTTAAGAAAGAATTCATTTTTGGGGCGCCTGGGTGGCACAGCGGTTAAGCGTCTGCCTTCGGCTCAGGGCGTGATCCCGGCGTTATGGGATCGAGCCCCACATCAGGCTCCTCTGCTAGGAGCCTGCTTCTTCCTCTCCCACTCCCCCTGCTTGTGTTCCCTCTCTCGCTGGCTGTCTCTATCTCTGTCAAATAAATAAATAAAATCTTTAAAAAAAAAAAGAAAGAAAGAATTCATTTTTATCATAGTCAGAGATGCTCAGAGAAATGTCAAGAGAAGAATGAGCTCCCTGCCTCCAGAAGCATTCAAGTGCAGCAGAATATCTCCTGGAAGGCAGCTGCTGGGGCTCTAGAATGGTTCAAAGTGAAGAGGGGGTCTGGACAAGGTGGCTCTTGCGTATCTCCGACCCTGAGTTCTCTAACTGTCGCTCTTCGGCCTCATCTCCCACTGTGACCACCTCCAGGCCTCATGCCAATTCCTCTGCTTGAAGCACCCTTTTCCTGCTGTGCTACCTGCAGTCCCCCTCCCCAGCTATTCTTGGAGCCAACGACACATTTGCTGAGCACGTACTCCGTGCACGGGATCCCAAGGTTACTAAAATACTGTCCCTGCCCCTAAAACCCCAACCAGAAGTCTCTCTGCTCCCGCCACCAGGGCTGCTGAGCACAGCCAGCCACACGACACGACTGCAGAGACCAGAGTGTTGCTCATTCTCCCCACTCCTCCCATTCAGAGCAACTGGCTCCTCTTCCACCATCACCCGGGCTGTGAGCTGGCACAGGGATCCGTCTGCCCCTCTTGCCCAGAGCCCCTGGATGGGGTGGGAGGGGCACAGAGGAGCAGCAGGCAGCAGTTGAGGTGGGCTCTGCACAGGGCTCCAAGGAGCCCCAGGAGTCCCCAAGATCACCTTGGACTCCTTCTAGACCTCAGAATATTTGGGAGCCAGGCCCCTGGTCTTGAACAATGGTTCCGTGACTCAGGAAAATCATGGTTTATTGTCCTCAAATCTGGGTCACAGCCCCTTACCTTATCTGGAGACATCAACCCCTAATAGGCGGAGAAATTGGGACCTTGTGCCTCACAACAGCCAATCTACAGGGCATGTGGCTTGGGCTTTAAAGCTAGAATCATCTTGGAAACTTGCAGCGTTTCCCTCAACAATGGGATGTTTATCTGAGCGACATGATTCTCCTCTTTGGCATCACATCCTACCCACTCCTGCCTCTCCTCTCCAGAAGGGTTCTGGAGTTCCAAGGAAGTGCCCACAGGCTGGGGAGAGGGAGATTCAGAGTGGGAGGTGCAGGGACATGTGGTCCCCTTCCCTCTTCCCAGGTCCAGTAAGAATCATACAGTACCTGACTCATATAAGTACTTGATATATTTTGGTTGTTATTATTATTATCCCCATTCAAAACATAGGGACACTGAAGGTACATCCCTTGTTGGGGTTCCACAGCTGGGAAGTGGAAAACCCAGAACCTGGCCAGATCTGGCTCCAAGCCTACCTCCGAGGCTCTGCGGATGGTTCTCAGGGTGTAAGCAGATTCTGGGTTTATGCTACGATAGGAGGGGACTGAGCCATCCGTGTCATGGAAGGTCCTCTTTCCAGGTACTCCGGCACTTATGAACGTGCATCCTGGCTCCAGGGTAGTGCCCCGGCCTCTGAAAACACAGAGGCATCTCTGCAAACAGACCATCAGTTGTGTGGACAATAATGCAGGAGGGTTTCCTCCACTCTCTTCCACGGGGTTCCCTAATCCCCTCCCCTCCCTTCATCCTTGCCTCTGCTCCCTCTTACTCTCTGCCCCAGCCCAGAGGGTCACAAGTAAGTCCCAGAGTTTCCAGGTCCTCCGGCCTCACCATCTCTCATCTGGACATTGCAGCGGCTTTCTCCCTGCCTCCTGTCTGCTCTCCGGCCTGTGCCCCATCTCAGGCTCCACACAGCCCCTGCTCCCCACAGGCTGCCATCTTCCCAGAGTCTCAGAATGCACCTGACCCTGTCATTTCCCTGGTGTGGGCCTTGCTCATCAGCCACAAGGCCCTGCATAACTGGTTCCCACCGGCTCTTCCCACCTCCCTTACCCCCTTTCCCATCCCACAAATTTCAGTCCCTCTGCCTATAATCCTCTTCCCCAACTATTTGAATCCCTTTCCTCCTTGAAGCCTCACCAGCCCAGGGGACTGGGGAGGGAGATGTCTCACTGCCCTCTCCTAGCACGTTGCCGTGCCTGTCCGCAGCACTGACTTCCTCCTGCCAGTGTCCCCACCTCTGTCTCTCACCCTGACTAGCCTGTGAACCCACCCAAGACAGGCTGAGGCTCGACCACCTCTTCTTCCGCAGCACCTAGCACTGAGGGCAATCAATATTTTAGAAACAATTACATGACAGTAATTCTGCTTTAATTTTGTAGAGCACTGTATTTTTAAAATCATGTTCCTATCAATTACCTCATTATAACCTTGAGTTTTTCCTACTGTGACAGTAGGCCAAACATTATGCCATTTGATGGATAAGGAAACTGAAGTTCAGTGAGATTAAATGCCACACCACCAAGATCACACAACTAGTCAGTAGCAGGCCCTGACCAGGCCCAAGGTGCTCTGAATCCCATTCCGGTGGTATATTCTGCCACGTCAAGATTACCAGGCATGTTTAGAAATCTGAAAAACATCAAGGCATGAGAACATTGCCTGGAATGCTGTTCTTTTTTTCTTTTTTTTAAAGGGAAATAAGAAAGATGGACCAAACCACAGACAAGTGACTTTGACGTTGACCCATGCAAGACTGTCGGGTTGTGAGTAGCCAGAAGAGGCAGGCATCAGTAAGAGGTGGCAGGACCACAGTGAGACCCCAGCATCCACATTTACCAAAGTGAAACGCACATTAGATACTTACAACCAACCACAAAACTCTGCGATTCCACCAGGAAGTGGAAGTTCATCTACTTGCTGGTCGGTTACCTTTGGTCCCTACAAGTTCCCTGGGTTTTTCCCTCCCTGCCTGTTAGGTGTTCAGTGCTTGTCTTAGCTGACTTCTTTAAGCCGTGTATGTGTGTGTGTGTGTGTGTGTGTGTGTGTGTGTGTGTGTGTGTGTGTAAAACCCTCTAAATTACCCAGTACCGGCTACCCCATCCAGGGGCTCAGGTCCTGTTTCTTAATGATGATTGATGGCTTTGAAGATGCAGTGGATCAATAGGGCCTGAATTCCTCAACTCTTGACAAGAACTCACACACATCTCAATGCCTGCCACACAAAAGCAGATGGGAGCCCTGTCCCTCAACCTTCTGCCTATCCCATGGTCAGGTCAACCAGAATGGGCCTCGTGGGGTCACCAAGAGAAATGGTTCCCAGTGTTTGGTCTGCAGTGTGACAGCATTTCCTTCATTGGCTCAACAAACACTTAGTCGTGTTATCTGTAGAGGATTGTACTTGGTGTTGGGGGCGGGCAGAGGCGGGGGAGGGTGTGAGATGGTGAAGGCCTGGCCTCTACCCTAAGGGACCTGGGAGCTGGGAAGGAGGTAATACCGTCCAGCACTACCTGATGCAGAGGACGACGGATGCTGAGTACGGAGCTCGGCTCCGCACCAGGCATCACGCCCAGCTTTCTACCTATAGCCTCTCACACAACCTATGTCCTCACGACAAACTCAGGAGGAACCTGTTGTTATCATCCCCGTCCTACAGAGGGGGAAAGCCCAGGTGAGGTCATTTGGCCAAGGTCACAGAGCTAGGAAGTGGTGGCAGCAGGAAAGGGTGGGGGGTAGAGTCCTCACCCAGGCACAGTTTTACAGGAGGGAGAGACTCCCAGGGCACGGAGGGAGGAGAGATGTAATCAGGGAAGACCAGGCTTGTGAGCCAGATCTCCAAGGACAAGCTGCATTTGGAAAAAAAAGAGGGACAGCATTCTAACCACATCCTGTACCTGGAGCAAGGGCCAGGGGAAGCAGGCAGAAGGATTCAGAGGAAGGGGGAGAGTAGACGAGTGTGCACAGAGCAGAGGCCACCCGGGAGAGGCACCAGCGCCGGACCATGCTGGAAAGGAGGTTCGGGGTCAAATGAGGCAAGACCCAGGAGCAGGTAATATTCCTGAGTGGGGAAAAGGGAGCCACGGAAGGCAAAGCTTCGGTGCAGCGGAGGAGGACCACCAGGGCTGTGACTCCAGGAGTGCACCTGGAGGTGGCCTCAGCAGCAAAACCCGGCGAGAGAGCAGAGGCAAGGGAGAGACGCGGCGCCCGGCGCGCGCGGCGCCTCAATGAGCCCACGCCTGTGGCCCGCAGCTCCCGTTCGGGGGCGGGCAGGTAGCAGGGGCCCCCGCGGGCGGCGGGCGGGAGGCTCCCCCTCGACAGGTAAGTGATTGGATTAAGAGGCCTGTCTGACAGGATGTCCGTTCAGCCGCGGAGGCTAATCAACTTCCCCATCCTGTCTGCTAATAAATCCTGCTCCGGGGACCACTCTGCCTGATGATCTCTCCTCGGGGACCGCCGCAGACTTCTCCCGGAGAACACTCCCGCAGTCTATTAAGGAGCCGCCTCGCGCCTGTCAGGCCCGCAGGCCCGGGGAGTCTCGGGAGGTGCCCATCACCCAGGTGCGCCCGCTCCGAGCGGCCCCCGGGGGCCGCGCGCTCGCCACCGCACGGCCATTGTTCCACCCGCTCGCAAGGGGCCGCCCGGCGCGGGGGCCTCCGCCCGCCCGTGTCCGCGGCCCCGACCCCGCGCTCGGCCGCCGCCGCGGGCTCGGGGGCTCCACGCGCATAAATTAGGAGGCGGCGATGGGGGGATCTATAATATCTATAGAGAAGATGTATAAATAAATTAAAGCTTTAATTATTGTCTTGGATTCGCGGCAGCTGAAGGAGAGCTCGCGGAAAGCTGTCGGGGAAGGGGAAGGTCTGACTCTCTCCAGAAGCTGCGCTAGTTCGCTTAGCTGCAGTGATTTCTTCCCCCACCCCCCAAAAGGCACCAGGGGGGCAGAGAAACAATTTGCTTTGTTGCTCAAGATAAAAAGTACAGGCGTTTTGACTTGTAGACCCAGCTGCTTCCAAAAGAGGATGAGTCCCCCACCCCCAAACCCCACCACCACCACACACACTCCTACCACCAGCGCTCTTTTCTGTGAACAGTGTCTATGCGCAGAGTTCAATCCCACATTTCATCAGATCTGGAAGAACCTCCAAGGGCGTTATTAAATATATGAAATACGCCAGAAATATTCAAGCAATCCCCATCTGGCCCTGGGAGGGAGGAAGAAAGGACTGGGAAAGTAATAAAGTGTGTTTATTTTTTAATCTAGATGACATGTTTTACATCATTAAAAAGGACAATTATTTTTAAAATTCAGCCGGCACGCTTCAATGGTTCAGGAGGCCTGCCGCCTTGGAATCCATCAGAACCTCCCTCCGCAGCCAGGCCTGGGTCCACCCTCAAGGCCAAGCTGCATTTTTAAACATTCAAAACCA
Source organism: Ursus americanus (assembly GCF_024610735.1). Classification (NCBI taxonomy): domain Eukaryota; kingdom Metazoa; phylum Chordata; class Mammalia; order Carnivora; family Ursidae; genus Ursus; species Ursus americanus. The sequence goes on from NC_142144.1 coordinate 34,140,180, forward strand.
TGGAGCAGATTGTGAGTCCTTTAAAAAGCCGTCATCTCTAAATCACCTTTCTCCGGGAAAAGGGGGTTTCTGATCTCAAGGCTCAGAGAGTCCTAAGCTCAGGGAAAGAGTTCTGAAGGCTGATGGAAGTCGGACAGGGTTCAGAATGCCCAAGCCTGCGCAAACCACCCGTATTGTCGACCAAACACCAGCGGTCCTATTATGAAAACCTTGGGGATTGCTCTCCAGAGTGGGGTCTCACCTCGGGGCTCTAACTGGTCCAGCATCACACCCTAGTGCAGGAAGCAGCTGGCAGTTCTGCCCCATCATCTGAGGCCAAGCCCAGGCCCCTTTCCAGGACACCCAGCAGCTGGCTCTTGAAACTGCTCCTCGTCCTCATCCCTTGGTTCTCTTGGTCGACTTTAGACACATGCCAGAGGTCAGTGTATTAAAGTGTAGGTCTGCCTAAAGGTGTGCATCCTTTTTGATTCAGCAAACCCATTTCTAGGAATGTCTAGAAGTACAAGCAAGTCATTGAAACCATTACGTGAAGAGTAGTCTTAAGGAAGTTCATCATAGTACTATTTACATCACACATCAAACCAAATGAAATTGCCATTTCTTAGGTCAAAGACAACCAAATGCCAGAAATTCCATATTGTTCAGTTTAATAATATAAAAAAATTAGGAATACCTAAATGTCCAATAAAAGGGATGGTTGGCTACATTTCAGAGCCTACTGGAATACAATGTAGCTGTTGGAAATGAAATCACAGACATATATTTCCTAGAATATAAAGACTTCAAGATTATATTAAATAAAAAATAATGCATGCAGTCCGATCCATTTTCTGTTACAATGAAAAATAAACATGCAGAGATAAGGATAGACCCCAAGGGGGCGCCTGGGTAGCTCAGTCAGTTAAGCTAAGTGTCTGCCTTCAGCTCTGGTCATGATCTCAGTGTTCTAGGCTGGAGCCCGACATCGGGTGCTCTGGTCAGCAGGGAGGCTTCTTCTCCCTCTCCCTCTGCCCCTCTCCCCCCTACTCCCCGCTTGTGCTCTCTCTCTCAAATAAATAAAATCTTAAAAAAAAAAAAAAAAGGCAGATGGCCCTGGCAGTTGACTATATGCAGGGTGCTTTGAGGATGAAGTGCCCAAGGGAAGACTCTGCTTTAGAACACCAGGTATGGCTCTGGAGTTAGAAGGGTTTTCCCTTGATAAAACGTTTTTAAAAACCACAATAACAAAGTATGAGGCCCAGAGCTGAATCGGAGCTGCTGACTGACGGAAGCTGCAGAGAGGAGACGCACCTGCCGCAGCCCCACCTGCACACTTGCCCCTGTGCTTGGTTGCTGACTGGAGGCAGGCAGGCGAGATGGGTCGGGAGCTCTGAGAAGGGCCAGTAGACAAGGGTGGGGCCCCGTCTACCCTCTTGGGCCACATGATCTGGGCAGTTTCCAGGAATATGGGAACTGCCTGGCTGCCCCAGGTTTGGCTTTGGTTCCAAAGAAAGAGGCGTAGGAAGCCCATGTACAAGGATGGTTTTCATGTGAAGAAAAGCTGGATTTCTAGCATCTGAGCGTGGCTATGAGAAAGGCAGAGTGGATAAACCAAGGTCAGTCACAGATCTGCCGCCAGCTCAGTACAACCGCTCAGTGCTCTGTCTCCATGCAGCCAGATAACGTTCGGGCCTGTCAATGGGGCGTCAGCTTCCATAGTTCCTTATGACTTCTGCTCTTGCCTCACACTGCACCATAGGCAAGGATGTAGTCAGAGAGCAACTGAAAAAGGAAAAAAGTATAAGACAAAAGGATTGAGAATTATGCCTTATTTGTCAGAGTCATTCTTCTTTGTTCCCCACCCCCAAGGACTTTAAAAACTGCCTGGGCTGGCGGAGAGAAGAGGATCAGAGGTCAGATGCTAGAGGGGTCCTTGAGAAGGGCCTGGAACCCAGCTGAGCCTGGGGTAAAGGGATAACAGAAATCTCAGGTGGATCTGCAGAGATCTGAAAGTGAGGGCGGCCTGGGCCTCTTCCCAGGGGGACGCAAGGGAAGCACGAGCCTAGCAGAGCTCCTACATGGGAGTGGGAATAGAGGGACAGAGCAAACATGGCCTGAGCAGAGAGAGTCTTGGAGAGCCTGGGGAGCTTCCTGCCTCATGAGAGAGCAGCTGGATTTTTCCATGCCCCCAGCAGCCTCTAACATAGCTGAGGTCCCACCACTTCTGGAGAGGTCTGCCCTGGGTGGGAGGGAGGTGCAGCCACAGCCTGTGGGTCTCAGCGCTGACACCCGTAGGACCATGTGTCTCAAAGGCTGACACCTGGGATGGGTGTCTCTCAGAACACAGAGAGCCACCAGTTCTCTTATGCCAAGGCACTAAGTGAGCCCCACCCGAAATTTATTTTTTTTTAAAGATATTATTTATTTATTTATTTGACAGAGAGAGAGAGACAGCCAGCGAGAGAGGGAACACAAGCAGGGGGAGTGGGAGAGGAAGAAGCAGGCTCTCAGCAGAGGAGCCTGATGTGGGGCTCCATCCCAGGACTCCGGGATCACGCCCTGAGCCGAAGGCAGACGCTTAACCGCTGTGCCACCCAGGCGCCCCATCCCCACCCGAAATTTAGACACAATCTAACAGATGAAAAGTGGGGAGAGAGACCCCAAATGAATGAGAGTGCTTGGAATTCACTGAGATTACCTTCTATACAGGCAGCTGAATGACAGCTCAAAACAGAAAGTAAGCCCTGGAGAAAAAGATAATCACTTTTCTTGCCAACCAGAGTTTGTCGCCCGAGATTGGGTGAGCGGATGGCAAGGTCCCACTGAGCACCACATTTGCACATCTGCATCTTCTCTGGCATTCGGGCAGCCAAGAGGCAGAAAAGGCCAGACAACAGATGAACAGGGCAGGCGGACCTATAGACCCGGAGGGGCCCTTGGAAATTATTATGCCCAATATCCTGGCTGGATAAGTGGGGAAACTAAGGCAGAGAGAAGCAGGAAGGTGCTTAGGGTCACAGGTAAAGCCATGGCAGAGCCAGGTTTGGGACCCAGCTCTTTCTAACTTCAGGCACCACAAGTGGCCACAGTGCCAACAAGGAAGAGTGGGGTGTATGTATGGGCACTGCAGAGCCGCCCCTGGAGGGTGTGGCTGGGTGGGTGAATGATCCCCCCATTCAGTCTGCTCTCAAAGTCTAGCCCTCACATGGGGTCTCCAGGAGCTCGCCTGCATGCTGAGCCAGCTGTCTTCAGCCATGGTGTGCTGTTAATAATCGTGCTAACTGTCCCCACACCCGTCAGCACTAATCTCCCATACAGCCTTCCAGGACCTGATTTATCAGAATGGAGGGCACGCTCTTAACAGGGTCACAGCCCACCGCGGATCTCCAGCTCCTTTAGCAGTAAGTGGCAGAACATATTTTCTCTGCTAACACTACTGTATGTTACAGGATAGATTATTTTAAGAATCAAGACTAAATTGAAACAAGGCAGGCTTGATTTTTTTCCCCCAGAACTATAGGAGAGGGTCATCTATCAGCAGGCACGGCACGGTGGGCACGGTGCTAAAGAGTGACTTGAAGCCCAGGATGGAGGTCTCAGCTTCTAGGACTTAGGTACCCAAGTGACCTTGGACAAGTCACTTATCCTTACTGAACCTCAGCCTCCTCACCAATAAAGGGCATGACTAGCTCCTGTCCTGGTGTATCAGATGGTCTTACAAATATACCAAGAAAACACAAACCAGACATTTTGCCAGGAAAGACACACAGGCATATACATACACATGGCCTATAAACCCAGGGAAAAAATGTTCAAAATCTCAATCATCTTAGAAATACAGATTAAACCAGCTGGGGGACATTTTTGATTATCAAATTGGCAAAAATCAAAAGATGATAAAAGCCAGCATTGGTGAATGTGGGGAGATACTCGTACTTTCAAAAACTGTTGCTGAGAATTTAAATCAGAACGACCTTTGTGGAGGGCAAATTTGGCTGTTACAATGAGCTTCCCCTCTGACACAGCAACTCCAAACCCAGGCAATGAACTGAGTGAACAAAGAGGTAAGAATTTCAAGAATTTTATTCCAGTACCTGCTTATAATAGTTTAAAAAATGGAAACAATGTAAGTATCTGATTGTTCATAATTGGTTAAAGTACGAATATTATGCATCCAATTTAACCGTTTAGCTGTCCAGAACCATTAGTGACACAAAATAATTCATTGTCTAGTTTGGTGAAAAGGCAGGCTACAAGACAGGAGGTAGCATGACATATATGTAGAAAAAAACACTGAAAGAAACACACCAAATATTGACAATGGCGAGTCAGTGGGCAATGGACTTGTAAGCATTTTTTTTAGTTTTTTCTTTGTGCTTATTTGCATCTTCAACACGTTCTACAGTGGTCGTTACATTCTTAATTGGAAAAGAATCAAAGTTATTTATGGTACTAATAACTATCCTTCCTCTGTCTCCCCAGGGTGGGACTGAGGTTCAAACTGCAGACGCAAGGGAAACTGGACCACATGGAGCCTTAGGAGCCCACTGTCACCCTTGCAGCCCCTGTGCTGAGTCACAGTTGATCCATTATTTCTCAGGGTCCCCCCTTCACCCATTTCTGTCTCTCTCCTGGTTCTGGACACTCACGGCCTTCTCTTGCATTATTTACATACCCATCCCTCCTCACGGCCTAGAGGTCCCTGATGTACAGGCCACCACGCCTTGCCATTACCACCCAGAATGTCCTAGAACCACTACCAGTGAGCCACTTTTGAATTAACCTAAATGACCACCAGCTAGCGCTAGTTCTCCTTGGATACACCTCCCTGCCTGTTGGTACCTTCTGGAGGGTCAGTTGCCCTTATCTGATCTGTGCCAAGCCCAGAAAAGGAGGCTCACAAGCAGCCCCTGTTCTCACCTTCATTCATCCAGAAGGCTACCTACAGCTTGCTGGTCCATTGAAATCTCACCTCAGCCCCTCCTCTGTAGGCAGTGGGAGTACAAGACATGATTTCCTTAGAACTTCACAATAACCCAGCAGGGTTAAGGGTTCTCAACAGATAATGTCTCAGAGGGTTGTGAGGGATTACATCAGAGGGGGAAGCTCCGCACACAGGATCCAGCTCATGCAAATCCCTTCAGAGTCAGATGAACCTTTAACAAAAGGCTGCCTCCAAACACTGCTGCCCGGCTGGGCCTCCTTCTGTGTCTCTCCATGGGAATGGCCCTGCCTTCCATGTGATGTGCTCTGAGCTCAACAGGAGGTTGATGGCAGACAGCCTCCTCCTCCACCTGTCACCCAGAAAAGGGCTCCAAATTCCTTCTACCACTTCTTTACTATGCAGGGAGGGAGGATGGGAATAATGAGAATAAGATGGGAGGCGACTGACAGAGTGTGTCACTCTGCCACGGACTTGCTATGGACGTGTCACTTCAATAGTGGGATGAGTCATGACCCCCCAAATATCAGGTCTAACCCTTGAATTAGATTGCAAATCTTACCTTGCATAGCAAAACAGACTTTGCAGATATGACTACATTCAGAATCTGGAGATGGAGAGATTGTCCTTGATTATCCAGGTGGGCCTTGAAAGCAGTCGAGAGTGTCCTTATAAGAGAGAGGCAGAGGGAGGTTTGGCACAGACAGGAGACAAGGCAACGTGACTGCAGAGGCAGAGATGGCAGTGATGCAGCCACAAGCCAAGGAATGCAGGCAGCCACCAAGAACTGATGCAGAAAGGACAGATTCTCCCTTAGGGCCTCCAGAGGGGCTGTGGCCCGGGCAACACCTTAACTTTGGCCCAGTGAAGTCAATTTCGGACTTCCGGCCTCAAGAACCATGAGAGAATAAATATTGTTGCCTAGAGCCACCAAGTCTGTGGAAATTTGTTACAGCCTCCGCAAGGAACTAATACACTTACCCTCTCTGAGCCCATGGGAAAGTTCTGGGATCCCATGCTTTTAAACCGAAGGGCTAAATGAATCTTCCTGTTGAGTAGTGAAGAAAGTGACTCACTTCTGGGTTGTTATCCATTTGACATCGAATGTACCCGACTCGACACCAGAGGGCCAGTACAGCAATGAGCAAAACCTCAGTGCCCTTGGAGATGGGTTAGGAGCTCTCAAAAGTGCTCCACCCAGCCCTGGGACCCCATGACTGGCACAACTTACCTTTTATATGTGGGCTGCTACGTTTACTTTTAAGAAAAGAGTTCTTATCTCAAAAAAAAATAAAAAAGTTTTGGCACAGTCCCAAAGAAAGTCATTTTGGAAAACGAAACAGCAACAGAATGACAATAGTAAAAGCTCTGTCTACCCAATGCCGCCTGGGGCTACAACTGGGGCCTTCCAGCTCCTCCCACCCACACACAGGCATTCTCTCTCTCTCTCTCTCTCTCTCTCAGTTAGATCCTAGTTCTCCAACTTTCGTCCTCAGGGAGTCACTGTAGTATTAGTTTCCCGGGGCTATTGTAACAAATGACGACAAACTGGCTGGTTTTAAACAAGGGAAATGTCTTCTCTCACAGTCCTGGAGGCCGGAAGCCCCAAAGCCAGGTGTCGGCCCCAAAGCCAGGTGCTCTCTCTGAAGGCTCCAGGACAGAATCCTTCCTTGTCTCTCCCTGGCTTCTGGTGGCTCCTGGCAATCCTTATCAGTCCTTGGCTTGTAGATGCATCCTTCCAGTCTCTGCCTTCATCGTCACAGGGCTGTCTCCCAGGATGTCTCTTGTGTCTCTGTTTTCTCTTCTCAGAAGGACACCAGTCACTGAACTAGGATGCCGTCTTAACTTGAATACACCCGCAGAGAGCCTCTACCCCATTCACAGGCTCTAGGAGAGCCACTATTCAACCCAGAACAGCCATCTATTTGGGCTCTTTAACCAAACAAACGAATATCAGGGACTTGAGAACCCAGAAACAGCCAAATTAACTAAGCGTCTGCAGCATTTTCTCCACCTCTTTCTCTCTGCTCTGTATGGTAGTAAGGTGTGGCCAGTTCTGTCCTTTCTAAACTGTGTGTTCCTCAAGGGCAAAATGAGTTCCCAGCCCTGGCACAAAGGAGGACCTTGGGAACATTTGCTGAACAAATGCATGAAATGAGACATTTGGAAGCATGGCCCAAAGAATGTAATTTCCAGTAATGAAACAGCAGCCACTTTACAACCTCTGATAACTTGCTGGTTTCCCAGTGGGCAGCTGACTTGCCGTGAGCCCTGCAAGAGTTCAGGGCCTCTCCAGGCAAGTCAGGAACGGGACTGGCATCTGGTAACTGGCCAGCAGGGGGCAGGGTGGTCTAATGGATGGAGCCGCACCGGGTTGAGTTTGGCTCCACACGCACCCAGCAAGCAAAGGGTCTGGGAATCCCAGCGCTTCTGATTGCAAGGACTCTGGGGGAAAAATCTAGTCCCCCTCCTCTTTGTACAGATAGAGAGGCCCAGACAGAAAGAACCTTGCCCGAGTTCACACCGAGACTTAGGATCCAGAACTCCAGACTCTATTCCCTGGGCTGATTCTCATGCTCTCAGTCTTCCTGGGACCACTCCTTAACACATGATAAAAGAGCTTATCAAGTTAACATGGGACTTTTAAAGGGGACCCTCCTGATTTAATTCTGTGTACACCATGTATGTACCCTTTGACCTAGTGATGCTTCCAGAAATGTAACCCAGATGTGCATAAGGATGTTCACTGTAGTGTTGTTTATAAGAGAGAAAAATTGAAAACCACATACGTTTCAGCAGTAGGGGTCTGATTTAAGAAATGATGATAGATCTGTTTTATGGAATATTTCTAAAAATAAATATTTTCAGAAGAATATTTATGAAGAAAATGTTCATGACAGAAAATTGGGGAAATAATACAAATACTATTATATGTGTATAATTATACATATATATCCTTGGACTTTATACCTGAGCAAGGGTGGTCCCTGCCTTGGGTCCCACAACTGAGGGTATTCTGCATTTCACAAACACACACATACACACAAATAGTTGTTACAGAAGACATGGACTCTTCTGTTACTTAGGATCTGTGGCCCAGCGTTACATAGCATAACCCGAAACATCAGCTCTCCACTAACATGACTCAAGCCCCAGGAAATGTGTCTCCACCTCTTGCCCTCTGTCCTTGAAACAAGAGAGGACTGAATCCCAGTGCCACAACACTGGGTGCACCATGCTGCCACTGACAGAGACAGACACCACTGCAGAGGGCAGGGAAGATGTGAGCGGTAGACGTGCTGACGTAAGAGAAAAGACAAATGAATTTGTCAAACACTTCCTCTTAGATAGCATGAAATGGAAACCTTTCTTGCATAACCTAGTATCATCTCCCAGTAGTGCCAAGTGTCCATCTCCTTGCTTTTTTTCATGTTCTAATTCATGGTTCCAGACGTACTCACTAATGAGCACAATACTTGCAACAGCTGTACGTAACAGCTGAGGAATATTTTGCAGTATCAAATAATTCATTTTACCCTTAAATTTGTATATATGTAGATTTAGATAAAAATGGATGAAGCATAATACCAACCCTTTACATTGACAACTCGATGAATGTTGGCTATTAAAAGAGTATGGTTTTGGGGCACCTGGGTGGCTCAGTTGGTTAAGTGTCCAACTCTTGATTTCAGCTCAGGTCATGATCTCAGGGTGGTGAGATGGAACCCTGTGCTGTGCTGCACACTCAGGGGGGAGTCTGCTTGGGATTCTCTCCCTGTTCCTCTCACTCTGCCCCTCCCCATGGCTCACGCTCACTCTCTAAAATAAATAAATCTTTTTTTTAAGAGCATAGTTTTAATATTTTAATATTTAATTTAATCAAATGTTTAAAAATTTAAAACCAGCTTTATTGAAATAATTTTGATCTAAATTTTTAATATTTACTAATTATAATTTGAATTTTGCCTTTTCGTCCTAGTAATTTTGCATATTTTAGAATTATGCATATTTTAGAATTATGCACTCTTTTATTCTTTTTAAAGATTTTATTTATTTGAGGGAGAGAGAAAGAGAACAGCAAGGAGGAGGGACAGAGGGAGAAGCAGACTCCCCACTGAGTAGGGAGCCTGATGTGGGCCTCGATCCCAGGATCCTGGGACTGTGACCTGAGCTGAAGGCAGACACTTAACCAACTGAGCCACCCAGGAGCCCCTAAAATAAGTCTTTTAGAAAAATCATTTTCAAATAAATACTTAAACATGTGGTATGTGGGACACCAATAGTACTCTTGCCCTAGGCTCCTCAAATGTATGGGTTAGGTCTGTGTCTATTTTTTTTTTTTTTAAGATTCTATTTATTTATGAGAGAGAGAGAGCGAGCACGGGAGCAGGGGTGAGGGAGAGGGACAAGCAGACTCCCCACTGAGGGGGGAGCCCAACACGGGGCTCAATCCCAGAACCCTGAGATCATGACCTGAGCCAAAGGTAGACACTTAACTGACTGAGCCACCCAGGTGCACAGGCCTGTGTTTAAGACAAAGATCCTGACAGAAAATACACCAGAATTTTGAAGGATGGCTTTAGATTGTGGGGTTTGCCAGATTTTTATTTTATTTTGTTCTTTTCTTTTTCCTTTGTATTTTTTCTAGATTTTCTATAGTAAACACAAAACAAAACAACAAGAAAACATCAGGGAAAAAATCCACAGTAAGTGTATAGATTCAAGTGTTTCATCTTTACCAGGGGAGCTCTCCAACCTCACCCCAAGCTGGAACGACTTTCTACCTTCAACCAGGTTCCCAGGGGCCTGGGACGGGCTTCTAATTCTGTCCCTCTGCTTCCACAACCACCTCAGACTTTCAGCAGGAGAGACCCCCAAGGCCGGCTCCACTCCCAGCCCACACTGAGCACTTTCCCCCTTTGCCGGCATCAGGGTCCATTAATGAGACCTCATAAGGCTGCCCCTGAATGCCTTGTGCCACACTTCTAGCAAGCAGCATTCTCAGCCTGGGGTTCCCCTCACCCCGCAAAGCATTTATCTCAGAGCTACAAGGCAACACCCAGCGCCCTCCCTGACATCTCCCTCACAAAAGAGCCAAACGCCCCAGCACCTGACCTTCCAGGAGCCTCCTCGGGAAGGGGATCAAGCACACCTGCGTTTCTCCAGAGACAACCACAGTGGGAACAGAGAGACGGAGAAGGCAGGACGTTCTCGCTGGTTCCCATCCAATCCCAGTGGCGCTCTGACACCTGTTGCTGCCCTCCCCAGTCTGCCAGTGGCAGGAGTGCAAGCTGCACTCCCCAGCCAGGTGGTCTCACTGGTAGAAATCGCCTCCTGGAATTGGGAAGGAGGCCGCTGTCACCCCCTAACCTCCAGGATCCCCGAAGGGCAAAGCCAGCAGGGCCTCCTGAGGCTCAGAGGTCTACCCATAATTTTCTCTCCCACACACCACACAGCTTGAAGCCTTGCCTCACACTGAGACGTTTTACATTGAACCCAGGCTCCCGGCCACGTTCATCAGAGGCATACTTACACTTCAGGGTTGGTTTTGTTGTTGTTGTTTAGAAAATCTCTCCACCTGGAAGCTACCACTGGGTAGTGCTTCTCTGGGGGATCCCAACCTGGGGCTCTCGTTACAATGCAGACTCCTGGGCCCCGGACCAAACTTGATAAACCAGCCGTCAGGAATGGAGGCCAGACGTCTGCATTAGAAGTCAGCTCCCCTGGTGGTTCTGATACATGTGCAGTGACGAGCCCCCACTGAGGACAGGGACAGAAAATCTCACGGCCCTGCTTCATGGCCCCTCATGCGAGGCTCTCCTGCAGCTGGGCCCCGGTTCAGGTGGGTCCAGACTCCTAGTGCCCCAGCCGGTGGGACCCTTGACCCTAGCTCTTTCCTCTTTCCTCCTGAGTCTATGGCCGCTTTCCCCATGGTTGGAGGGAGCATTCCATAGCCCCCCCCCCTCCCCCCGGAAGCCTGCAGCCACAGTTCAAGTACTCAGGGGAGCAGCTTCCCGGAGCTGAGCGCTACTTTACTTGTGACAGGCAGACCTCTTTGGTGCTCTCTCCCCCCAGCTTCACTGGGACCCGGGCTCCCCCACCCCTCCCTGCCCCACAGCCACTCCTGCCTCTCTTCACCTGGTGCACTCCCAGGGCTCCCCGAAGCGCATCGTGGACTCTCTGTAGTTCTGGTAAATTTTATATGAGTAATGAATATATTGATATATGTCACCCCACCCTGAATGGGGCCTGGGATTTGCTCCCGACTATCTCCTCGGCGCTCAGTACAGTCTGGGCCATGGCAGGAACCTAATAAATAGTTGAATAAATGCATATATGAATAGATCCCCACATTAACCTCCAAAGCAAGAACTTTATCCCCACTTTTACAGCTGAGGCACTGAGGCAGAGGTCAGGGAATGGACTCACGCGGCCTAGCTACTAGTTGGCAGAACAGCCCTGGAAACCACTTTGCCGGCCCCAAGCCCCCAGGCTCTACCTCTGCCTCGGGAAGGCTTCAGGAGAAGCCAGACCTGGGGCTGCTTTGGGAACTGGTTTGCCGTCTGTCCTGAATCCAGGCAGTGTCTTCACTTGCAAATCCTCTCTCTTGTTCTTGCTCCTAGAGTTCCGTTTCTGCTTCTCTTTTTCTCTTCTCTCGCTTCTCTTCCCTCTCAGAACTCCCTTGCCCACGGGTGTCTGCAGCCTGAGTGAATTACAAAGACCCGGTGAACCCTGAATGGGGAACTTCTCAAAATAAAGGCAGAGTAGTGCCGGAGAGAGAAAAAGCCCACCATCACACGCAGGTGATTCACCAGCCCTGGTGAGTCAGGAAAAAAGAGGCACAGAAATATTGAAAAGAATTACTGCTTTTTTTGTTTAAAGTCTGTCTTCGGGATAAAAGAAAAAAAAATTAAAAAACAGCTCCTGAAGATGAAGAAAAAGTATGTTTGGAAAACTTGGAGAAACAGATATAATAATGATCATTGGAAACTGGCTTCCACCCTTTATAGCAAATCCTGATGAGACGCATCCTAAAGTGTAAACAGATTCGAACAATAAACTTATTGAACCATATACAATTATTTCTGGAGAGAAATGGATGAGCGGTTGGTTAGACAAATGGAAGAGGTGTGAATGATTCTTAACACTCTGATCTGGCAAAATGGTCCTTGGAAATTAATGGAACAAAAAATTATACCGGGGAAGAGAAGCATCATCAGGAGAAAGCACTAAACATAGGAACCATGAAATGAAAACGCATTCTTATGAATAAGAGAATTAATGAAATGAATTTAAGAAAAGGTCAAGTTGGGGAGAATATCAGATGGGCTGCAGCTCCACAAAGCCCCTAAACCGACTGTGGCATTTGAAGCACGGGACTTTGGAAGTACAAAATCCCTGAGAAATCATCCATCCCATGGTCTTTTTCTATAGTTGAGGAACCTCAGGTCCAGAGAGGGTGAGTGACTTGCCCAAGGCCACACAGCAAGGTGGTTACCAGTCTTTATGCTGCATTAATGCCACATGTGCATCTAGTTGTGGTTCCATCTTCTTTGAGCTGTGTTTAATGACAGATGCTATATTTTAGAGGGTGGTGGCAGGTAGGGGGCAAGGCTAGAGGAGCTAGTTCAAGACTCTCCATGCAGAAAACACACTTTCTAGAGTTAGTCACTTTTTTAGAGTCAAATTCTCACCCTACCACTGACCAGCTGTGATCTTGTAAGTCATTCCATCTTTCTGAGTTTCAGTCTCCTTATCAGTAAAATGGGGCCAACACTGCCTACTTTGCAGGATGAAATGAGATGTCCCAGGAAAAGTACCTAGTACTTGGTAGGTACTCAATAAATGGCACTAATGTCATAGGCACAACCAAAATTCATGGCCTTAAAATTCTACAGGTACCCAAAAAGAAAAAAAAAAAATTAATAGCAGTAAAAGGAAAAAAAAAATCATGACAGAACTAGAGGTCTGACAGCAAGAAATGAATGTGTAGTCCAACACTTTATCTTTCCTCAGAGAAATCAAATAACCCAGGATTGCAGAAAAAAATATACTCAGACAGTGGGCATCGCCTGAGGAAGTGCTAGCATCTCTTTCTCACCTAGGTTCTTGAGATACTCCTGAGGACTAGGACCTTCCTTCCTCAGGTCCTGGCCACAAATACCACCTCTGCAGAACATGGCCCCTGTAACTGGCCACTCCCACTCTGCAGGGGAGTAGGGTTCACTTGTCTGGGTGTGGTTCAGGGAAAAAGGGCAGGAAGGGCTCTGGTGAGGAGGCTCCACTTCCCACCACCGGGCCGGCTCAGGAGCAGTCCTGGAGGGACTGTCTGGCTAGGACATAGCATTTTGTGGAGGTCAAGTGGGGTAATACTCAGTGGGGCTCCTGAGGTCTGCAGAGCCCTGAAGTGACTCCATTCGGCATGGGCCCCTAAGTAATCCTACTTGCAAGGGAAATGAGGAGAGAAGCCTAGTTAAGAACTAATTCTTGTCCTATTCCTGTGAGAAGCCAAAGTGTATTTATCTGGAATTATTTTCACAAAATAATGCCATGAAGAGCTTAATAGTATGTCACTGCCCAATGAGCTATTATCCTCAGCGCTCTGCACAGACATGAGCTAGGAACTCCCAGTCAGCACACCAGACAGGTTCAGGCACTCCATGGTAAGACCATATGGCCACATCTCTCTAGATTCTTCAGATTGAGTCACCTGTTTGACTGAATTAACTGGACAGCAGTGATACCCCAGCTCCAGTTCCACCATGTTCATACAATCTTCTCAATACCCCCATCACAGTCTACTCCCTCCCCTGCCTCCTGAGACCCCATGTTGACCACTGTCTTTATGGAATTTAAGACAAGACTACATGTCAAGTGGCACCAACTGAGGTCAGGGACCACCTTGCCCTTGGTGCCCAGTGCCTTTAGTAGCATCTAGTTGGGTACCTGGCATATGGCCAGGGTTCAGAAGCATTCTTGGCATTAAATTAAATTAAATTAAATTAAATTAAATTAAATTAAATTAAATTAAATAATAGTGGAAAATGTGGAGTTGGGCCAGGTGGACTCAGAGGCCAAATTTTCTAACAGTGGTTTTATTGTCTTTATATCCCTTATTCTTTATAGGGAAATCCAAGGTAGTTCATACCAAGGAGCTTATAGTAAAGGTAATGGACTCTGTTCAGTCATGGGCTTGGCAGTGGCTGGAGAGCTGGCATCCCAGCCCAGGAAGCTGCCTCCAGGAGGGGAAAGAGGTTATTCTTTTGGCGATGGACAGACCCAGTGTCAGACTCCAGCTCTCCTGCTTATTACCTTGGGCCTCATTTTCCTCATCTGCAACAAAAGGTAACATTATTTACTTTGCAGGATGGTAGTGAGATTTGAATGTGATAATGTGCAAAGCACCTGGCTCCTAGCAGGCTCCTCCTTCTCTTTTCATGTTTTAAAGAGACATGGTGGGCTAGGAAAAGGCTCAGGCTTCAAAACTTCGCAGACCTGGACTAGGTCTGAAAACTCCCTTCTCCACATGTATTTAAGCAAGTTATTTCATATATGTAAGCCTCTGTTCTCTTGTCTGTAGAATGAGAATAACAGAACTTACTTAATGGGTTTGAGGGAAGACTCAATGAGATCAGTAAAATGCAGAGAATACTGCCTGGAATGTATTCAATTCTAAGCAAGTGGGCACTATTATTATGCTCTTCCTTAGGATGGTATGAGGCATCTACCAGGCCCACAGACAGGGTTGGGTTTTGTGGTGGGCTCGGTGGATTTGGGGATCCTGGCTGAGAGGGCCTGCCAAGACCAAGAGGCAGAGGATCTGGTTAATGGCAGAAAGCCTCCAGTCTGGCCAGCACTGAAAAGAGCTCTGCAGGTACCACTGGCTGGACTATGGAGATACCCCAGAGATTCACAGTCCCCTGAGGGTATGAAAATTTCCCAGGCCGGGGCGCCTGGGTGGCACAGCGGTTAAGCGTCTGCCTTCGGCTCAGGGCGTGATCCCGGCGTTATGGGATCGAGTCCCACATCAGGCTCCTCCGCTATGAGCCTGCTTCTTCCTCTCCCACTCCCCCTGCTTGTGTTCCCTCTCTCGCTGGCTGTCTCTATCTCTGTCGAATAAATAAATAAAATCTTTAAAAAAAAAAAAAAAGAAAAAGAAAATTTCCCAGGCCATATCCAGCATGGATAACTTTGAGGGAATCAATTTCCTGGCTCCCAGCTTCCATGTGAATTCTTTCCTGAAACTGACCTGCCTTTGGGTGGAAGCATCATGCCAGATTTCCATTCCCATCCTCCCTTCTATAATCCTTCTGCTACTGTACAAACAGACTCATGTTATCTTTTCACCTGAATCTTACTATGGTTATATTGTCCTGTTGAGTAAAAAAATCTGGGGCATCAAATAAAGGGACAATCCAACAAATGGTGTTCTCAATTTCACCTTTAATCAAGGCACTATAACCACCACTGTCCAAATCCAGGCCCAGTACATACAGTTGTGCAGGTTGTTCACTGCATAATTCCAGGGGTTGCCATCTACATCACAGTCTATGTGAACATCTCTCCCTGGAGATTTGCGGTGCACAGACAACATGGTTATAGGCCCCTATCCATCTCATTAAGAGAAGCTTTTCATAATATAATAATAAAAAAAGAGGAGCTTTTCCAATAATTTTTAACTCTTTAGTAATTATTTATCAAAATGTGCGGTACATTCGTGTTATTTTTATCAGGTTTGTATTACTGATAGTTGAAATGATAACTCAATCCAAAAGAATTTTTTTTTAATTCTTAGAGGCTTATGGCCACAGGAAATAAAAAAATTCAATTTATATACATCTTTTTGTTGCAGAGAAGTATGATAGGAAAATCAATAAAAGACTTTCAAGCATAAAAATACATTACATTAGAATAAAATTCTGTGGGGGAAGTGGATTGGAAATACAATTTCCTACTGTTAAATAAGAGCTCATTCGTGTATTTTTTAAAAGGATGGTGGTGGGTATCAAATTGCTATGATATGTGTATTTTATTGGACACATTTAAACAGCAATGTGAGAGTTTTATCTCACAATTTATACATTTATAATATACCAGATATTATATCCTTTGTAATTATTTAAAACTGTTTATTTAAAATTATTTAAAATGGTTTATGATATTCTAGATGTCAACATTAAGATATTCAAGAAGGGGCATAGATTTTCAAAACTGTTTTAGGGAACACTGAGCAAAAATGGTTAACCCCACTGATGCCAACCCCATTTTATTTATTTGTTTTTTTAAGATTTTATTTATTTGAGAGAGGAGGGGGAGCACAAGCAGTGGGAGGGGCAGAGGGGGAAGGAGAAGCAGACTCCTTCCTGAGCATGGAGCCTGATGCAAGGCTTGATCCGAGGACCCCAGGATCACAACCTGAGTCCAAGTCAGACGTTCAACCACTGAGCCACCCAGGTGCCCCTTGACCCCACTTTAGACACCAGCCTGCTCCAGCAAGTGGATGCATCCTCTCCATAGCAGAATACTTACCACCCTTTGGGAGACTGAAGATGAAGGCGTTCCAAGGGGCCTCTTCCCACACAGACCCTCAGGACTCAGCTGCTTTCTCTTGAACCAAGGCTCCCTCACTATGTGCCTGACACTGTGCCTGGCACATAGTAAGCCTAAACCCCAAGTATAGAGAGATCTATGTTTTGCCAACAGGAAGTTCCAAAACAAAGCTTTGACCAACTTGCATGTGTTAACTTTTGGGAATATAGAAGGGATAGTCAAAGGTCTGACTATTTAATAAATTTAAAATTTTAGTTTCACATAAAGTAATTTATATAAAATATGTTAATATACCAATGTAGTAATTATAAGTCAATATGTTAATTGAAAGTTAACAGACAAATATATAAAGTCTTATATTAATTGGAAGGATATTTGGAAACATTGCTTTTTATCATGCTCACATTGAATCCATGAAATAATGATATTAATTCTCTGTCACCACTAGAGCCACTTCGTGAGTCACCTAACACCACTTTCCAGAGCACAGCACCTTCACGTCCACCCAAATCACTTAAGATACAGGATGTTTTGCATCTGTGCATGATGCTGTCACTGAAAATTACACTCCTAGCCCCAAGTACCCATTCTCTATTCATGAGCTCTGCAAAGGAAACACTTAGTGTATTGTTTTTTAAAGTGATCTTTATTTTTTTTTTTAAGATTTTACCCATTTATTTTTGACAGAGAGACAGCCATCGAGAGAGGAAGCACAGTAGGGGAGTGGGAGAGGAAGAAGCAGGCTCCCAGCGGAGGAGCCTGATGTGGGGCTTGATCCCGGAACGCCGGGATCACGCCCTGAGCCGAAGGCAGACGCTTAACGACTGCGCTACCCAGGCGCCCCTTTAAAGTGATCTTTAAAAGGCTTGTTTATAACACCCAACACTTGCAATTATAAGGAAAAATGACCAAATCTGTGCTTAGTGTTTCTGTCTCCATTTTTGCTCCAGGAAGTGACCTTTATAAGCATTGGAAGCCTAGCATTGATTGAAGCTATTGGGAATGAATATGTATGTCATCCCCAAATAGTGCTTTTGGGTCAAAGTTAAATGAGAGCAAGCCCCATAACATGAGAAACTTAGGAAGGACTTGAACATAAGGTAAATCTCCCTTTTCTGGGAGATGATAATGGGTGAGTGGCTGGTGGATGAACAGTTCGATACTGGAGTCTTTAGAATTCAAGACCCCCCCCCCAAGGTTGGGGCTGCCCTCCAGGTCCCTAGTTTCCCTCATTGGAATCTCCTCCAACTAACCCCCCAGCATGATGGGTTCCAGTTTGGGCAGAGGGAGACGGGTGGCAGGGCTGTAATTCCGACACTGTCCGAAGCCGGAGAAGGAAGTCATGTTAACCACGTCCTTCCTCTGTACACCCAGAAGACTCGAGCCTTCTCCTCCAAAACCCTACTGTCTCCCAGCCAGGTTCTGAGGGGGGTGTTTACCAACATTCAGCCAATAGAAAATGGAAGCTCTAGGCATTTTTCAACTGCATTTATAGAGACATGGAAGCTTGGCCAATAATTAATCTCGCAAGTGGTTACAATGTCTGCCCAGTGGCTCAGAGCTAGAAATCCCAGGTTGAAATTTTTATCCTTCCACGTAGAAGATAAATGACAAGTGGTGATTTATTTAATCTTCTGGGCTTACTTTTCTTACCTATAAAATGGAGGTGATAATATTACCTCACAGAGTGATCGTGAGGATTCAAATAATGGTACCTAGCCCAGAATCTGGGACATCACAAGTTCTGACTGTAAGAACCTGGAGCTGCCAGACTCAAGCTCTGAGGGTAGAGAAGCTAAAACAAAAAGAGAACCAGTTGCTCCTGGGATGGACACAGCTTTCCCTGGACAGCAAGTGGCCACAATGCTTATCTCTGCACATGTGAAATAAGAGAAAGTCAGTACCCTGGCCCTGCAGCCAGACACAGCACCAGTGATTCTAGCGTGGGTCTGGGTGTGTGACAAGCATCTTAAAATACACGTTTGTGGCTTGCTTCTCTTATTACAAAAATGATACAGTTCATTATACAGTGGAGCAAAAAGAAAATTACAATCAACTCTAATTCCCAGAGATAACATCAGTTAGTATTTCAGTATACATTCCTCCAATTCCTTTTTTGTTTGTTGGTTGTTTTGTTTGCTTGCTCTTCCTCTTCTAACTGCAAACAAAGGAGCATACTCTCCGTATCATTTTGCCACTTGCTTTTCTCACCCTGTAGACATCTTTCTACACATTAACTATTATTTCACAACATTTTAATGATTACATAATGCTCTCTTAAGTGATTTTTGACATGCCTTTGTTTCCAGTCCCCTTTCTTTGGAGGCTTATGAGTTGTTTCTAATGTTTCCCATTGCAAACTAAAGCCTGTTTGAATTTTATGGTGTACAAAGCATTTGCTCCCATCACTTTGGATCTTCTCATTAACTTGGAAAGAGGGCAATGAGATCATCACTCTTTCCATTTGACAGGTGAGAAAACTGAGGCTCAAGAAGAAAAAAGTGGCTTGCCCAAGGTCGCTCAGTAACTGGTAGAACACCTCCCAACCTGGGTCCTCTGGGCCTCCAGCCGGGCCAATTTCCTGACCCTCTTTTCCCCACCGCTGCCCTCATGGAGTAATGAGCCCTTCAAAGGATGATTGTGCCTTTTCTGCCTCTTCCTCCCCAGGAACATCAGGCCTTAGAGGGACCCCCTTAACCCAAACCAGAAACCCTGACCTCCCAATCTGAGTAGTTCCTTGAATACTCTCTAATCCATCACCCAGTTTTATTTTGATCACTGTCGTTATCACGATTTATTATTTTCTTGTTTATTTACTTGTCTTTTATATAGTCCAGTGATTCTCAGTGGGGCAGAACCAACCCCCAGTGAGGGGGAGGCAATGCATGGGTTGTCTTATAAACTTACAACATCCAAATTTTAACCAGACATCTGTGTGGGTCAAAAAACATTTATAGTTCTCTAAATCTAGACTCAAACTCCATCTTACACACAAGCACAAAGGACAGTATGCTTGGTTTAAATTACACTGACTTTCCCAGGAATGCAACGCTATGGAAACACAAAGATTATTTTACTTTCTTCAATTTGGAGTTTTCTCATTTCAAAAACTGACAACATGGCGGCACCGTTCATGGTATCTGAGTCTTGTATCAGTCTGCACTTGTAGCTTTCACATTCAAAGCAATTCTAAGTATATTGACCAATATCTTTTTTTAGCCTTTATTTCAAATTGTCAACGAGAAAGAGAAAAAGTCATCAACATTCAGTTGGACATTATCTCTTTTTTCTTAAATTCGAACATTCATTATAAGTAAGTATAAGCATCTGAATGTTTCATGATGCTTTCTCATGTACTTATGACCAAACATTTGAAAAATGAAATAGATATTATTTTATTACAATTACTTTCATTTCTCCATTAAATTACAGTGAAAATGCTATACTGATTTTTTACATTATGCAAATAAGTGTAATGTATTATCTGTGAATTTAATTTCAGGATGATAAAGGAGCCATTCAAAAGATTTGAGTTACAAAGGGGCCTCTGTGGTCTGTCTCCCCCACCAACTCCCCCTCTGACAGATCAGCTCCATGAAGGCAGGGCCTGGTCTGACTGAATCTCCACTGTGGCCCCCAGGACCTAGACCAGTTGAATAAAGTAATGATAGAGGCATTCTGGGCATTGTAAAAAAAAATTGGGGTGGGGGAGAAATTTACGGGCAGAGTTCAGCCTTCAACAAGTTGATTAGGTAACATTTCCGAAATTCCTTTTCTCCAAGTACCAATTGGGGCAGGAACCCTGACCTGCCTGGATACTAAGAAGATTCAAAGAGATCAAAGGTCTGAAGACTCCCAGCACAGTGCCCTGCACAGGGGAGGGCTGAGTAATTGACTTCTGTTGCTGTTTTTGTTGTCCTTAGCTTTCTCAGGCAGTAAACCATAACTCTCTATTGTCAGCTACCTGGCCCCCTTCTCCGTTCAAAATCTGGCCGTTGTTACTAATACATTTTCCTAAGAAGCTGCTATTCTCATTTATTCCCTCCCACCTCCCCTACCCCAGGCCAAGCTACCTTCAATAATCTCACTCTAATTGGAATTGGGACTGTCAGGATGACTTTCCTGTCCCCTCCCCAGTTCTCACCTTGGTCCCATCTCTGACAGATGCAACCATCCCCACGGCTCCAGGCAGAAGCCACAAAGCAGGAGGGTGCCATGCTGGCCAGACTCCCCGTGGGCACCCTGGCGAGGCAGGTCCAATGCCCCAGATTTCAGCTGCCACGCGGGCAATGGACCTGGCACCCCTGCCAATTCTCCATGATGAAATGCCTCCGCCCCGGGGGAGCCATCTCCAGCTTTCCACAGTGGCTCGGCGGCAGGTTTATCACACTCGCTGAGAGAAGACATAATCAATTCCCCAGCTGGCACTTTGCGCTGAATACCCACTTTTTCAGCTTGATAGCAGGACTAAATTAGTTATTTAGCAACTAGGCCCTAATTTAGAGCGAGCGAGAGCCTTGACAAGGATCATTGTTCAAGGCCATCCCCCCTTTGCCTTCAGATAGGAGGCCCACAAATCCCCAGAAGGTGATAAATAGACAATTAGAAAATAGATATATTTGGTTAGATCTACAAGGCTCCCCGGCGCTGTCAGGCTCACAATGAAGGGGGCCGGGGTAAATTGGTGGCCAATGAACGCCAGCTGCACGGCCATCCGTCCTGCAGACACTCAGCCATATGTGGCCATTTACAGGTCGTCCTGAAGAATAGATCGGACCAATAAGACCAGAGGGAACGAAAAATACTTGACAAAGTTGGCTGCTCTTCATTTAACAAGAATAAAATATCTAATGGGGTGTAATGGAGGCCATCAATCACCTACTGCCAGACCCGGCGTAATACCACACTTAACTATTAATGCAACTTTTTTTTCTCTAATAAGTGGGACAGGCACATCCGCTTTGTACACAGGGTGGATGTTTGGGGAGTGGAGATGAATGGGAGATGTTGGAGGCAGAGGATGAATTTCAGCTTAAAAATAGAAAAGGATGATGGGAATGTAAAATGGGACAGCCACTAGGGACAGTATGGCGGGTCCTCAAAAAGTTAAATAGAATTACCACATGATCCAGCAATTCCACTCCTAGGTATATACCCAAAAACTTAAAGCTGGGACTCTTAGCAGTATGTACACATATTCACAGCAGCATTATTCACAAGAGCCAAAAGATGGAAGCAACCCAAGTGTCCATCAATGGTTGCACAGATAAACAAAATGTGGCTGGAATATTATTCAGCCTTAAAAAGGAACGATAGCGTGATACATGATGTGACGTGGATGGACCTTGAGAACATGATGCTAAGTGAAATAAGCCAGATACAAAAAGATAAATATTGTATGATTCCTCTTACATGAGGTACCTAGAATAGGCAAATTCATAGAAAAAGAAAGTAGAATGATGGTTGCCAGGGGCTGGGGGGAGGGGAGGTTGGGGGGTTAATGTTTAATGTACAGAGTTTTTGTGTGGGATGATGAAAAAGCTCTGGAATTAGATAGAAGTGATGGTTGTACAACATTGTGAATGTACTTAATGCTACCGAATCATAAAGATAGAAATGGTTAAGATGATAAATTTATGTTTTTATTTTATTTTTAAGAGTTTATTTATTTATTTGACAAAGAGAGAAAGAGAGCAAGAGAGAGCACAAGCAGGTGGAATGGCAGAGGGAAAAGGAGAAGCAAGCTCCCTGCTGAGCAAGGAGCCCAATGTGGGACTTGATCCCTGGACCCTGGGATCATGATCTGAGCTGAAGGCAGACGCTTAACCAGCTGAGCCAGCCAGGCGCCCCATGTTTTTATTTTCAATAGGAATGCGAGAGCAGGCAAAATATTCTAATCTGCCTTAAGAACAGAAAAATATTGTGAATTCAGTTAATCTAGAAACATTAAAAAAATAAGTCACCCCAAAAGACTGATCTTCTCTTGGGTAAATCATGCTTTCTTGGGGTCTCAGTTTCCCTGTCAATAGATGATAGATAACAACCCTTGCCCCTCTACCTCCCAGAGCATTTGTGAGGCCCCAGTGAAATGAATTGGAAGGACATGGGCATCATTTGTAAACCATTAAGCACTGTTGTCTAATTTGTCAGTCCATACCTGTTTCCAGCACAGCTAATAAACATTTCAGGAAACCTACTAAAGGACCCTCATCCATATGGACTGAGCCATCAATCTGAAAGACCCCATGGATAGGAAAGTCGGGTCCCCACAGATGGAGACCAGACCCTGTCCTCAACCCACCACCCACTTGGGGAGGCTCCCCCTTGGCCACTGCTGGTTTCATGCATTATTCAGTCACCAGAGTCACCCTAGAGTGGCCCTGATGGTGTCCTTCACACAGTCTGAGAGTGTCTTCAGGTAGGGCAGACAAGGAACAAGAAGCAAAATGACTTTGAACACACCTGCAGAGTGCAGATGAGCCAGGTGCTGTGGCAGCGTGGGGCTGAGTGCTCTTTGCAGGGAAGGCAGGAGAGGTCTGGGCGTTCGAGGGGATGATGACGGCTGTGGAATGACAGCCATCGGGTTTCATGGTAATGCCTGTGGTTTGGGTTCTTTGTAGGCTTTTACCTCCCCCCATCCCCAACTGCATATTTTGGGTTTATTGAAAAGATTCCTTCTATTTCAGTTTTTAAAGCACATTTACGCCTCCTGACTCATTTGATCCTCAAAACCACCTTGTACATAAATAGATTGAATGTTTCCTTCTCCTGAATTTGGCATGCTCTGCTTGTGTCCTAGTTCACCAAGTTTGAATTCAACTTAGTCCTTCTGCTCACTGTTTTATATACACCCATGAACCCAAATGCCCTATATCTCCTTTCTTTTTCCGTGCTCAGTTATTCATTCATTTGGCAAATTATACTAGTTAATATTCATAGGAAGGAAAAAACCAACTCAAATAAGCTTAAGCAAAAAAGAGGAGGGATTAAAGAGGATCTCCTGAAACCCAAGAACGGGGATGTGGCAGGGTCCCAAGTGCAAATCCTAGAAGCTCAGTCTTGCTCAGCACAATCTTCTCCCATATCTGGGTGGGTATCTATGACTTCTCTCTCTTTGTCCCTCTCTCTCTCTGTCTCTTTCTCTGTCTCTATGTATTATCTATCTATCTATCTATCTATCTATCTATCTATCTATCTATCTATCTATCTATCTATCCATCCATCTCTCTATGTTCCCCAATCAGTCATCTCCAGTTCTCTGATTCAAACAGAAGGGAATATGGTGGTCAAAAGTTCCTGAGTTTTACCACTTATGTTTTTAACCACTGGGAAGAACTAAATCTGGCCCTTCTTCTATCCCAAATATTATAAGCCCCAGGAGGGGGCTTACTGGCCCAGGTACGCACCTCCTGGGCCATTCACCAGTGGGAACAACCATGAGGATGAAATGGAGTGGGAGGTGGCAATCCTAAAAGAAAATGATTGGGGCATTCAGTGCTGGGAAAAAAAACACAAGGTGTCCATTACACAAATACTTCCATAGCCCACCATTTGTGAGGCATTCATTCAAAAATATGTATTGAGCACTACTGTGTGCTAGCCACTGTGGTAGGCACTGGGATAAGGCAGTAAACAAGACACTACCCCAGCTCTTAGAGAGCTTACAGTCCACTGGAAAGACAGATCATACATACTTATGGTAACAAATTGCAAGTTTTTGCAACTGAGGTGTCCATAAAGGAGGACGATAGGATATATTTATACAGGATACGTGTCAAAATAGGTCAGGAAATATACATGTGTATCTTCTAACCTAGTTTGGTTGGATGAGATGTCTTCCCTGAAGAAGTGAGATTAAAGCTTTGACTGAAGGATGAGCAGTGGGTATCTGGAAACTCTACTGAGTACTTTGAAAAATTTAAAGATGAAGACCTTATCTTTAAGAAACTTCAATCTAACAGGGCAGTGTTTCCTGGAAAGTTCCACAGAACACTGGATGCACAAGTTCCTGGTTTATATAAAAGGTTCTATGGTCAAATGCATCTTGGGAACACTGGGTTGGATAGTTAAACTGTTCTCTTTGCTGCAGAACTTGTTAGCAATTTTTATATGCCAAGGTGCCTTGGCAATCTCCAAAGACACTTTCTTTTCCAATCAAGACAAATCTTTATAAGTAACATCTTAAAATGCAAGCAGAAGTGCTCTGTCAGAAAACCCTATCAATTTATGGAGGGTAAGAGACCTGTCCAAGGACATACAGCTCATTAATGCTAGAATCTGGACTCTATTGACCTTCCCACTGGCCTTTCCTCTCCCCCATCTTCCCTGCGTGATGGAGGTTGTAGATGCAAGATAACCATTCTCCCAGCCTCCTTTATAGCTATGGATGGCCATATAACCCATTTCTGCTAATGAGATGTTAGAATTCGTCTTGAAGGCTTGTGAGAAGGACTCTGCTCCTGATATGAAGAGACACTGAATAAGATGAGTTCTCTCACTGCCGCCCTTCCTACTTCTGGGCTCTGTTGACAGAAGGCATAGTATCTGGGCTGCTGCAGTCATCTTGTGACCATGAGGGGAGACATCACCAAGACCATGAGTTGAGTAAAGCATCAAGCAGGTGGGAATAACCATAGTCCTTAATTACAACATTAAGCTGCTGGACCAACTCTGTGACCATCCACTTCTGGACTTCTTGCCATGAATACCCACTTTAACGAGGGAGGGTATTATGTAACTTGCAGCACCCCCCCAAAAAAAATCCTTACTAATTCAATTCTCAACCCTTGTTATCCACCTTGTACTTTTTTAAATGAATTTTTATTTTTTTTTCTTTTTTTAAGATCGTATTTATTTGAGAGAGCGAGAGCGAATGGGGACAGACAGAGAAAAAAGGAGAAAGAATCTGAAGCAGACTTCACACTGTGTGTAGAGCCTGACGCGGGGCTTGATCTCACAACCTCCAGATCATGACCTGAGCCAAAACCAAGAGTCCAATACTTAACCAACTGAGCCATCCAGGTGCCCCTAAATGCATTTTTAAATAGAATATCTCCCTGTTTAGCATTTTCCTGGTAGAATGCCCCTCAGAATAGGAATGACCAAATATCATAGAATATACATATCTTCCAATATAATACTTAAGTCAATATTCATAAAGGAAAAAATTGTTCATTCATTAAAAAATTATCACAAAAACTGTGACATTGTGTTTGAGAAAAGCCTCAAATTCCTTCCAACTATAATTGGTAGACCATCAAAACTGCACAAAATTTTGAACTGTACATCAGGAAACAATAAAAAGGAAGTGTGTCTCAGATGGGGCCGGTCCTAAAAGACGCTTTGTTACCGCGCACAAACGACCGTTAAAAACCTATGTATCATTTAATGACAGGAAGGAATGTTGTCAGCCTTTTTTACATTCTAATGTGGTAATTTGTAACTTAAATTTATAAAGGAATTTGACTGTCTCAGTAACATTCAGTTGAGGGATTTGGGTTGCATTTAACAAATTAAATTTTTTTCCTATTTAAAATAATAAAAATTGGCTCCCAGCTAACATGTGTATGCAAAATGTCTGATTTTTCAGGAATGGATTATTCAAAGTACAGATGCCTGTAATTTTATGTGGCAGGAAAACTAGATTTGAATTGTTTTAGAAATGCCTTCACTGAACTACAAATCAATACTCCTCTTGTATTAAGAATCAATATGATAATTGGTTGTATAAAGAGTTTCTGTATCTTCTGCTGAACAGCGATTAGTCATTTGTTCTCTGTAAGGTTCTACACCACTAACCCACAAGCCCGTCTGTGCATCAGACCCACCTGAGGAGCTTTAAAAAAAATATATTGATGCACATGTCTCATCCTAGACAAATTAAACAGAATCTCTAGAGGCCGGATAATTCTTAAGGGTACTCAAGTTTGAGAACTACTGCTCCAAACAACAAATTCCTCTAAGAACTTAGGAACAGGAAAACATTGATACGACAACAAGACGTATGAAACCTACCAATTTCCTTTTTATCCTGGCTACCTGGAAGCTCAACCAAACTTAGTTATAGTAACTCTCTTGCACCTGGTTCTCACTTCAGTTAACTCTGTCCATTATCCAGATGTCCAGATACTACTTCTTCTATCTGTAAGTCACTGGTAGTTCAGTAAAATCCCAAATCTTCTGTGTTCTTCCACCCACTCTGACCAACCATTCTAGCATACATGACCACACACACACATACACACACACACGTGCGCACACACACCCCACACACACCAGGATTTAGCCTATTCCAGGAAGCTATGTCTCCTGCTTTTGACTTTAATCTTTTTTTCCCCTCCAGAAGTTTTTGATTGCCTTAAACATGTTCTACAGTGGTTAAAACCTTGACTAATCCAATTTTCTATGAATCAGGGCTATCAAATATTAATATCAACCTACTTTCTGTGGCTAAATTTTTTTTTTTTTTTACTTTGGGAACAAAATACATGGCCTCATTTATGCCTGAGTTCATCAACCAGTTAAAATTTTTTTGTGTTGTTCTTTTCATCAGCTCTGACAAAGTGATACGGAATTAGACACCCTGTGAACTGTTGCTTTTCTCTAATGTGTGAGCTGCGCTTCACTAGAGGGAATAAAATAATCCACTGTCATTTCTGTTTTTATCATATTCATTTTTGGCAGAGAATTTATTCACTCTTCACTATATAGTTATTTATGTGCTACAATCTCGCATTTTTGCATTCCCCAGAGAACGCACCATTAAAACTCTTAATGTGACACCTCATATTTTTAGTAGACTAGAAAATAGTTACAATTTTAATTTAAATTGAAATGACTATGTAATAGCTGGACAAATCAGTTTGAGATCCCCAGAGCTCTTAATTGTAATTCTCCATTGTTTTCTATGCATAAATTTCTTTTCCAAAGTGCTCATTCTGAAATACTCACTCATTTTTTTCAGCTGTTCCAAGCTCATTCTAAACTCACTTATTTAATAATTTTCTATGGTTAACAACTTCATGATTAAACTTTAATGTTAAATATAAATGGCTGAAATAATAAGCATATTAGAGTGTTTTAAAAAGAAAGAGGACTGGACATTGAAGGAATGACGAATTTAAGTATCATGTATAAGAGAGATTCAGTCTGTCCAAGAACAAAGCAGAGACCTGGGTTTTGATAGTTTAAATATATGTGTATTAGAAATACCTGTGGTAGACATGAATGTCCAAGTCTGCTCCAAGCAATGGTCAGGGGAGCCTTAACATGATGGAACTCAGGGCTAGACACAGCTATGAGAGTTTCTAGTCTAGCCTGCTCATTTTACAAATAAGGAACACCAAGTTCAGGGGTGCCTGGGTGGCTCAGTTGTTAAGCATCTGCCTTTGGCTTAGGGCGTGATCCCTCCGTTTCGGGATCAAGCCCCGTATCAGGCTCCGCTGGGAGCCTGCTTCTTCCTCTCCCACTCCCCCTGCTTGTGTTCCCTCTCTCGCTGGCTGTCTCTCTCTCTCTCTCTCTGTCAAATAAATAAAATCTTAAAAAAAAAAAAAAAAGGAACACCAAGTTCAGAAAAGGGGATCATTTTTTCAAAATCAAATGATTTATTCACCAAGACCAGGCTAAGAGAAGACTTGGAGGTGAACAAAAAGAAAGGGGAAAGACTCCACTGAACGCAGGCAGCCTCTTTTTCAGAATCCCCATGTCCACCAACAAAGTGTCAGATGGAGCAGTAAATGATATGATAGCCTCCCATTACCCGCCTTACTGAGGCTGTGTTTCACAGCACCTGATTCTCAGCTTAAAAACAGTAACAAAAGACACCACCTGAGCTACTGTCAGATCAGATTTTACTTTAACCTGGTCTGGCAATGTTAAGAAGGTGAAAATGTCTCCAAGAGAAAAGTGGTATAATGCCTCTCAAATAAGCCTTGACGGGTCTCCTCAGCAGCTTTGAAGACTATTGGAAGCAAGAATATCTATTCTTCCCCTCCATACCACATCCTCAAACCCTCAGGAGATACACTCACACACACACACATGAAGGGTCTAATGAAGGAAGACTGCTGAGCTGTCCCTCTACTTAATGAAGAAGATTTAAAACACCTAGAAAAGGACCTTTGATAGGTTCTGGCAAATCTGGGGTCCAGTACTGACCCTGCCAATAACTGGTCATATGACTTTGGTCAAGTCCATTCACCACACTGGGCCTCAATTTCCTTATCTGTAAAATGAGAAGATAGGCCTAAGGGCCCACCCTTTCCAGCTCTAATATTCTATGGCTTCTAATTTCATTCCTTAACTCCATCTTCAAATCCTACACTTGACATTCATTGAGCATCTTCTATAGGCCAGGTTCTGTGCTCGGCACTAGAATATCACAGTGGATAAGACACTGCCCCTGCTGTCCCGGGGCTCAGTCTACCAGAATGAGACAAACAATAAAGAATGTGGGAGTTAAGCAAATTTATCCTAAGTTGAGGATAAATATGAAGTTTCTGGCATGGGCATTTAAGTGACTGGTCATGCCATTGTTCAAAATGGATAAAGTGACCTTATAATGTATCATTCAAACCAGAACATTTCTGAGGGGAAAAGAGAGATTATTAATAATTATGTTGGGACAATAGGCTTAAACTGAGACTATTTCAGCAACGAGGGATGTACAGTCCCCTAAAGATGCAGACAGTGGGGAAAAAACAGTCTGGGGGGTGTAAGTTTGAGTCTAGAAATGTTGCCTTTTAGGTGTCTATGGGATGTCCAAATGGATCTGTACAGTGAGGGTGGACTGAGTAGAAGGACTTAGAGCTGAGGAGAGAGAGGTCTGGGCCAGAGATGCAGATCTGGGAGCCATCATGAGCCACAGGACAGATGAGAACATCTAGAGAAATGTGAGGAGCAGGAAGAGAAGTAGGCTAGAGTCAGAAGCCTGGACTTAACATCAAAGGGGCAGACAGAGGAAGAAGCTGAAGCATGGTTAGAAAACCAGAAGGGAATAAAATCAAAAACAGAGAGAGTTCCAAATGGAGGAAATGGATAACAGGGTCAGGGGTCAGGAAAAGCTTACACAGTCACTGAGTTCAGCTATGAGCATGACAATGGTGTCCTCGACAAAGACTTGACCTCTGGGTCGTTCCCTCCACAGCCACACTTCAATATCCCCTGTAAACCAGAGGATTTCTCATCTTCTCTTTAAACCTACTCCCATTTGCATGGAATCTATTTGTGGATCTGAAACTGAGATGTCTTCTCTTTCTCTCTCCCTCCCCCCACCCAACATCCTTTCTTCCTCCAACATCAGCTATTTCTCCTCATCTGCATTCCCCTCCCCCTCTGCCATCGAATTTCATCTTCATAGGTCTTACCTGTCTAGCCTCTATCCCATCACTCTTGCAGCCAAATCCATGACCATGGGATCTGAACTTTTTGCCTCTACTTTTCAGCAATTCTCTTTGTTCGTGGGGTCAAGCTTCTGCCCCCACACTTTTGTATTCCTGCTTGACAGATCCTATGCCCCCTCTCATTCCCAAGCCTCCTTGTCCTCTCAGCAGCCTACAGGACTGCTGTCTATGCCTCCTTCAAAGGCCTCCTCTCCTAACTTTGATGACTTATTGTTTCCTCTCCTGTCTCCAGTTCCTTCACCCATTCCTCAGATGTGTAGTTGACAATGGCTGCAGTTTGCCTGGGGCTTAGAGCCACTCATATAACCCCGGGGCCAGGGGAGACATGGGGCCATTGGAAAAGGCCATTTCCTCCTTCCTAAAGCCAGATCCTAGACTTGAGCTTTCTATCAAGAAACCCCTGGGACTCCCATCCTACAATGTAGAAATGGGATCAAGGATTCTCATATCAAGAACCTCATAGAATTATTGCCCCTTGAGGTTAGAAAGGAGCCTCATGTGATTCATGCCAGACATCAACTAATCTTTACAACCCCTCCTCAATAGTCCCGGTTGGGGGACTCCCCTGCTGCTGCTGGAGCACTCCAGGGATAGGGGATTGGCCACTTCCTGAGCAAGCATGTTTCCTTTTTAGACAGCTAAATAGGCCTACCTTGCATCAAACCAAATCCAGTTTATTATACCCATGTATTTGGTCTTCCTTATACCCGATAGGTCCACCCAGAAAAGATCAAATCCCTCTTCCACATATCTTCAGATTTGTGAAGATGCCTGTCACATATTCTCCTCAGTCTCATCTCTGTAAAGTTTCATCTCCTCCTGCCATTCCTCACATCACACAGCTTCAAATCTCCTCATGACCCTGACTCACTTATCCAGGTGTAACCATTTCTGATAGTGAAGTAAGTGTGTGTGTGTGTGTGTGTGTGTGTGTGTGTGTGTGTGTGTGTAAGTGAACAAAGGGAATTTCTTCTAGTTTTCCTTTAAGTAGTTCATTTTTGCAAACATCAGGGAACAATTTCTGAGAGGCAGCATGACATATGATGACATAGGAACAAGGTTATCCAGAGCCCAGCACATCAGACAGTCTGGAAAACCCTTAAGTGAAGAATGCTTGTCTCCATGAAACCTTGATAATTTAAAAGGGACAATGACTATCTGAAGCAGTCAAGGTCTCCGTTAAATCCAGCAAAGCTAGGAGACTGGAAGGGGGGGGCTTCCCATGCAAGGGGACCCTTTGGTCTTTAGCGACATCATTTTCTGTGGGTTATTATCATTACTACAAATACTAATACACTTTTATTAAGCACTGGCAATGACCCAGGGCAAGTGAGTTTAAGTTCATATTATATCCATTTTCATTATCGAGAGAAAAGAGGAGAATGAACAAAGGACTATAATGTGAAATTCTAAAGTAGGAAAAATGAAAAAAGGTTAATTAAAAAAAAAAAAACACAGAGTAAAGAGAAAGGCTCCAACTGTTCGTTGTCAGGAGCCATGATGGACGGTGGATCTTGTCACCCTGGACTTGTCCCCTATGATTTCTTTCCATCTCTCTCTCTAAAAAAAGATCCTCCTCTCAGCTAAGGACATGGCAGGGACAGGGTGGGGTGGAGAGAAGGGCAGTAGTCTTTTATCTCAAGGGCCCTTTTCAGCTCTGAAATTGTATAAATCAATATTTCCTCATTCTAATATCTAGCCCAAAACACAATCAAATTTAACATTAAAAATACATTAAAATACAAAAATAAAAATAGTAAATCCTGAGAGGTATCCCCTTCCCCAAAGGTCTTTTTTTTTTTTTTTTTTTTGCACCTCTGACACTAAAATATCAGTGTATCACTCTCACCTCCGAGTACACCCTGGCCTTCTAGGTGGTTTAGGTCTTTTAGGACAAATGCAAGAAATTTCCATTAACCACTGAACTTCGTTGAAAGTCTCCCTTGGAATTAAATCTTTCTGCTCTATAACTCTGTGCTCGATAATTCTAAATATTTTTCTGTGCAAGTTATTTCTCTCCAACAAGTGAATGCCTGAGGCTTCTCAGAGTGTATAAACCAGACTGGGAATTCAGAACACCAAGCAGATCAGCAGATCAGCAGAATGAACACCTAAATACAGAGGAAATGTGTTGTCCAGTCCAGAGTGTCCTTTGTAAGGAGTGTTGTATTTTGGGTATATACTTATACCACATGGTGAGGTCTTTGTAGCTACTCTGTTGGAGCTACTCATCTTAGCCAAAACTTGAAACCATCACTCCTAATTACACATCAAACCTCAATGTCATTTGTGCTATCATCTAGGAGAGACCCTAAAAGAGGTTTGTATATGTTTGCATGTGTGTGTCATGTTTACAGAAACAAATCCAGAGGTGGCCAGTAACTTCCCCAGGGTCATACACAGAATCAGCTCAGGAGTCCAAAGGCCTGAATCCCAGAATCCAGCACTCTTTCTGCTCAAGTTCAGTCTTGAGGATAGTGATACAAAAAGCTATAGCTGGTCTTAGAGAAGTCTTCACAATGCCTTAAAGTAGGAATAAGAGGTCATACCCGAGAGTCTTCTTCACAAATGCTATGAGAAACAATTGCCTCTTGGAAAGTTGGCTTAGAGGATCATGTGGAAAGGTGACCCCCCAAACCCCATGTGTGAACTTCAATGTATCTTGTTGCTGCCCAACAGATTTCTCATTGAGACCCTAAGCACCCTGATAGCAGGAAAATACATGTATTCTTTCCCATATCTCGCCTAGTACCAACATTAAGTTCAAATTCAACAAATGTTGACTGAGTAACTGAATGAAGTTAAAAGTTAAGAATGAACACATATTCAACAAATGGCCTTGCATCAACTGGCTAATCATTTGGGGGCATTAGGTTTAGTAGTGGAAGGACTGGGCATACATATCAGATTTGTGTCTTGACAAGACCACTCCACATAGAGTCCAGTTAAAAGGATACCGGGAAGCTCATCTTCTGGGCTGACTTTGGACAGACCCTGGATCATGAGTGCACATATGTTCTGACAATTCTTACAACTGCCCCTGAAGAGGGCAGTTTTTTGTTTAACAGCTGAGAACCTGAAGCTTTCAAAAGCCAAGCAAGTGCCCAGTGTCTCTGCTCAGACATAACAGAGCTTTTACAATAACTGCCATTTCAAACATCTTAAATTTAAAAGTCTGCCCAAAACTCCAAGTTCTCTCCACTTGATGACATATTCCCATCAATGTGAGTGTTGCTGTTGTTAGCACTTCCTTACTCTCTAGTATTATGTTTCAGACTCATCTTGAATATTTCCTGCCCCAGTCCTAGATAGAATCAGCTGTTTCTCCAAGAAGTCCTGGCTCCTTTTATTGGAGAATGGTAATGGTATCAGAAATAAGATCTGGGCACTAGGTCACTTGTTGCTACCAGGGTGTCTTTCAG
Organism: Ursus americanus; assembly: GCF_024610735.1. Taxonomy (NCBI): domain Eukaryota; kingdom Metazoa; phylum Chordata; class Mammalia; order Carnivora; family Ursidae; genus Ursus; species Ursus americanus. The sequence continues at coordinate 34,173,473 of NC_142144.1, forward strand.
AACTTATCAGCTGACAAAACAAAGAAACACATGTGCTGATACTAAGTTGTATATGTATATATACATATCTATAACCATTTCTGTATGTAACCATCTGTATCTATATTAAGGTAAATGAGCTCTGGGAACTCATTCAAAGGTTCTAATTCTTGATTTCAGCTCAGGTCATGATCTCAGGGCTGTAAGATTGAGCCCCACACAGGGCTCTGTGCTGAGCATGTATTCTGCTTAAGATTCTCTCTCTCTCCTTCTCCCTCTGCCCCTCCTCCACTCTCCCGCTCTTTAAAAAAAAAAAAAGGTAAATGAGTTCTTACTGATGTTTCCTTCCCTAGTCCATCACAACATGGACATGGATCATTCTAGCCTCCTTCCCTTATCTGCAAATTCCCACTTCAACAGTTAGAAATCTAGCTTCCACCATCTACCATCCATTTACTTCAATTTACCATTTACTTCAATTCCAGTATACAAGTACCAGAATTGTTAACTTGCCCTCTCGTGGGAAACAATTTTATTATCTGGAGTACAATGCTTACCTGTGGTTCCTGTAGTCTTGAGTCTTACACACTCTTTATTTCCAAAGTTTCTCAGGTCAGCAACTTTTCCCCCACCCCCTTCAGTGAGGTTATTTCATCCATTTTTTAAATAGCTAGTGTCTCTTGTCTCGGTATTCATTCCTTCCTGAGATATCCCAACCTCTTAAATGATTCAATTCACGTACAATAATACCGCAGACTGAATGTTTGTGTCTACCCCCCCATCCCCAATTCATATGTTGAAACCTAATCTCCAATGTGATGGCTTGTGTGAAACCTAATCACCAAAGGAGGTGAGGCTTTGTGGGGTGATCAGGAGGAGGAATGGAGCCCTCATCAATGGGATTTATGCCCTTAACAAAAGAGACCCGAGAGCTCTCTCACTTCTTCCACCATGTTAAGTCACGGTGAGAAGACAGCTGCCTGAACCAGGAAGCAGGCATCTGCCAGTACCTTGATCCTGGGGAGTTCTCAGCCTCCAGAACTGTGAGAAATAAGTGCTATTTAAGCCACCCAGTCTGTGGTACTTTGCTATCACTGGCTGAACGGATTGACAACTAGAGTTTACGCTTTGTGCTGTAAAGTTCTATAGGCTTTCACAAATGCAGAATATTATGTACCCACCATTACTGTATCATACAGAATAGTTTTACCATCCTAAAAATTCCCGTGCTCCACTTATTCAACACTCCTTCCCATCCCACTGGCAACCACTGATTTTTTCAACATCTCTTTAGTTTTACCCCTTCCAGAATGCCATAGAATTATGATCATACAGTGGATAGTCTCTTCAGACTGGCTTCTTTCACTTAGTAGTATGCAGTTAATGTTCCTCCAGGTCTTCTCATGGCTTGCTAGCTCATTTCTTTTTATTGTTGAAAAATATTCAATTGTTTGGATGTACCACAGTTTGTTTATCCCTTCACATATTGAAGAATATTTTTGTTGCTTCCAATTTTTGGCAATTATGAATAAACATGCACACGTAAGTTTCTGTGTGGACCTAAGTTTTCAAATCCATTGGGCAAAGACCTAGGAACACAGTTATTGAATTATATAGTGAGATTATGTTTGGCTTTGTAAGAAACTATGAAACTGTCATCCAAAGTGGATGTGCTATTTTGCATTTCTACCAGCAATGAGTAAGAGTTCCTGTTGTTCCACATCCTTGTCACCATTTGGCGTTGTCAGTTTCTTGGACTTTAGCCATTCTAATAGGTGTGTAGTGATATCTTGTTTTAATTTGAAATCTTCTTATGACAAATGATGTTGAGCATCCTGTCATAGATGTATTTGCCATCTGGAAGTGAAGTATGTATTCAGATCTTTTGCCAATTTTTTAAATTGTGTTGTTTTCTTCTGGTTGAGTTTTAAGAATTCTTTTATATTTTGGATACAAGTCATTAGTGAAGTATGTATTCAGATCTTTTGCCAATTTTTTAAATTGTGTTGTTTTCTTCTGGTTGAGTTTTAACAATTCTTTTATATTTTGGATACAAGTCATTAGTGAAGTATGTATTTAGATCTTTTGCCAATTTTTTAAATTGTGTTGTTTTCTTCTGGTTGAGTTTTAACAATTCTTTTATATTTTGGATACAAGTCATTTACCAGATGTATTTAGCAAATATTTTCTTCCATTTTGTAGGTTGTCTTTTCATTTTTTTGATGGTGTCCTCTGAAGCACAAAAGTGTTTAACTTTGGTGAAGTCCAATGTATCTATTTTTCCACTTGTTGCTTGTGCTTTTCATGTCATGTCTAAGTAACCATTATCTAATCCAAGATTGCATTTATACCCACACTTTTTTTAAATGAATTTTTATCATTTTAGCTTTTATATTTAGGTTCTGATCCATTTTTTTATTTTTTTTATTCATTTATTTTACAGAGAGAGTGAGAGGCAGAGACAGAGCATGAGCAGGGGGGAGAAGTCAGAGGAGAGGGAGAAGCAGACTCTGCTGAGCAGGGGGCCCAATGTGGGGCTCAATCCCAGGACCCTGGGATCGTGACCTGAGCCAAAGGCAGATGCTTAACTGACTGAGCCACCCAGGTGCCCTATGGTTCTGATCCATTTTAAGTTAATTTTTTATATGGTGTGAGGAAAGGATCCAACTTCATTTTTTGCAATGTAGACATCCAATTATCTGAATGCCATTTGTTTTTGTTTTTTTAAGATTTTAAGAAATCTCCACAATCAATGTGGGGCTCAAACTCACAACTCTAAGATCAAGAGTCGTATGTTTTACCGACTGAGCTAGCCAGGCACCCCTCAACACCATTTGTTGAAAAGACTATATTCTTTCCCCCAATGAAATGTTCTGGTATCTTTGTCAAAAATCAGTTGACCATTGTGATGGGCAGAAGAATTGCCCCCACCTCACAGATATCACATCCTAATTGCTGGAATCTATGAATATGATATGTTACATGTCAAAGGAGAATTAAGCTTACAAACGGAATTAAAGTTGCCAAACAGCTAACCATAAGACAGGGAAATACCCCTGCATGACATGACTGGGCCCAATGTAATCATTACAGTCTTTAAAAGTGGAAGAGGTAGGGAGAAGAGTTCAGAGTCAGAGGGAAATATGACTGTGGAAAGTGTAATATTATGTGAAAAGGACTCAAATTTGTGTGAAGATGAGAGGAAGAGGGCCATGAGCTGAGAAATGTAGGCAGCCTCCAGGAATTAGAAAAACAAGGAAATGGATCCTAACCCACTGCCTACAGAAAGGCTTTTAAATATATAATTCTATAGGCCTATATTACATAATAATCATAGTCATAAAAATAAGTTCTTTAAAATGTACAAAATCACTGTGAAACCAAGAAGCTGAAAGTCCTTTAATTCTTATTTCCTTAGTAGACCATATTCTCTTATGAAGAGGAAGACACTTTGAATTTCTTACTTTCACTAAGAATCACACAACAAACTCAATTGAAGTAAATTACACTGTAATAAGGTCTGAATTAGTGAAGTTTTCCTACATCTTAACCAGTTTGTGTAAGACTGCTGCTTTTAAAAAAGCAATGTTTTGATAAGTATAATATATAATCATGCTTTTCTATATGGAACAATTTCAGGAGCGAGGTATTACACCTATTTCTAGTATAGGAAAGAACATGCACTTTGGAGCCTGTCATGCCTGATTCAAATCCAATACACTTACAAGTTTTATGACCTTGAGAGAGTTATTACTTTGCCTCTCTGATACTCGGGTTTCTCCTCTGTAAAAAGGGATACCACCAACCTTGCAGAGTTACTGTATAGACAAAATAAGCTAATATGTATATGATTTGAAAACATTTATTTAAATCCAGGGTCAGCAAACTTTTTCCATAAATACTTTATGATAGTAAATACTTTATAATAATAAATACTTTATGCTTTGCAGGTCATACAGTCTCTGTCAAATTTACTCAACTCTGCCACTCTAACACAAAAACAGTCCTAGATAATATGAGCACAGCTGTGTTCTAATAAAATTATCAAAAGAGGCTCTAGGGTGGCCCAGAGGCCACAGTTTGCTGATGCCCGATATAAATCATCCAGTGTAGTGTCTGGCACATAGTGGGGGTTCAATACTAGGTAGTTACTATGATCATTACTTTCCTTCTCCCTATCACAGCCAACAAACACAATCTTTTATTGCTCCTGCAACTCACTCACCATTCTATCATCCCCAATATGCAAAATATTCAAAATTATCTAAAATGCTGCTGCCAAAACTTCTTCAGTCACTCTATTCCCAAGATCCAAACAATTGATTCATTATTTTCCACACTGTTACTGGACCATAGATATTATGGCAGATAGGAGCTTTAGGACTATTGGTTTCAGTTCAGTACTTAAATCCCTTCTATGACCTTTCCTATGAATGGCTGTCCAACATGTCTGAACACCTCCAATGACAGGGAAACCACTATATTCCTAGGCGCCCTCTCTTGTCAGGTAGCTTGGAGTTTTTCTGAAAGCTCTTGATTGTGAGCTTAACTTCAATATAGTTCAACTTTATAAATATATACTGAGTCCCTGCTGTATTCCAGGCATTACTAAATGCTAGGAACACAAAGATGAATAAGATATGACCTCTACTTCCAACTTCTCATGGACTTTCTTTGCCTGCAACTATCAATAAAAGAAATCTCCTATTTTCCCCTCACGATAGACCTTCAGGTATTTGAGGGTTAACGCCCTAAGTAATCTCCAGGTTCCAAACTCTTGATTCCTTCAACCATTCTTCACCAAGTTCCTTCATCACTTCTTCACACTGCCTTCCTCTGGACATAAAATTCACACACACCCTCCCAAGAAGTCCAGGGGTGGCTGCACAATGGAAAGGGAAGCCAACTTAAAACTATACAGATTTAGTTTAGTGTCAACAAACCATATTTGCCTCTTAGGAAGTAACCCAGCCTCATTCACTCAACTCACAACTATACCTCTTTAATTTTCCAAATGGCTCCATAAAATTAGAGCTAAGTGATAGATTTTAGATGCTATGGCAACCATTAACATTTATTTTCCTTAAAGAAAAGCAAGTTTTAGCCTAAATAGCAGTCAGGGTATCTATTTTTACTTGATCCAGACTGATGGGTAGTAGAGCCAATAATAACATTTCTAGGCCGAATTAATCCCAAAAAAAGATATTTAAAATTTTTAATTTTTAAAGTAAATATACTAAAAACTCCAATGTAAAGACTGCAATTGTCAGACTAGATGTTTACAAAAGAAAAGAGAATAGAAAATAGTATCATATTTATAGTAAGGCTAAGCAGTGTTTTATATTTATGTGTGATGCATCCCAAAGTAAAATGGACTTCTTACTGTAGTTCACGGTCAACAGTTTTTGTTCCAGACCATGCCATCTGCCACAGGAATACCAGAGTGATTCTTCTCTTATGTTTTATAAATATAGCCAGATTGGACTTTAGAAAATTTAAAACTTTAGTCTTTCAAAAGACACCATCAAGAAAGTAAAAAGACGACCCAGAGAATTCGAGAAAATATTTGGACATCATATATTTGGTAAGGGACTTCTAGCTATAACTATAGAATTCTGCCAACTCAACAATAAAAAGACAAAAAACCCAACTCAATATGGGCAAAGGGTCTGAACAGATATTTCTCCAAAAAGATGTATGACCAATAAGCACATGAAAAGATGCTCAACATTATTAGTCATTAGGGAAAAGCAAATCAAAACCATGATACCACTTCACAGAGCTAAAATAAAGACAGACAATAACAAATGTTATAGAAAATGTAGAAATATTAGAACCCTCATAAATCACTGGTGGGATCGTAAAATCAGTAAGCAGTTTGTCAGTTCCTCAAAATGTTAAATGACTCAGCAATTCCACTCCAAGGTATATACAAACATAAGAGAACTGAAAACATGTCCACACAAAGATCTGTACACAAATGTTCATAGCAATGTTATTCATAATAACCAAGAAGTGTAAACAACCCAAATATCTATCATCTGATAAATGGATAAATAAAATGTGATACATACATACAATGGAATATTATTCAGCTAGAACATGGAATGAAGTGCCGACACATGCTATAACATAATGAATCTCGAAAACATTATGTTAAGTGAAAGAAACCGGACCCAACAGGCCACATATTATATGAGACCATGCACATGAAATGTCCAGAACACTCAGATCCAGACACAGAAAGTAGATTAGTGGGAGCTGGAGGCTGTGAGGTGGGGGAATGGGGAGTGACCACTGTTGGATGCAGTTTCTCTCTGAGGTGATGAAAATGTTCTAAAATTAGATTGTGGTGAGAGTTGCACAAATGTGAATATAATAAAGCCTACTGAATTATACACTTTAAAGAGGTGAATTTTATGGTATGTGAATTATAGTTCAGTAAGCTCTTCTAAAAAATTTAAAACCCCTTGACAGCTTCCCTTTGCCAAAACAGTTTAGTGGACCATTCGAGTCCCTTCCAGTTCTTCCGTCACTTATTTCCAGCTAAATGTTTAGCCCTCATCTCCGGCTATTTCCCCCTTGCACCATCTTCTGCCTCCACCCTAAACAAGGCATGCTATTTCATAATTCCACGCCTTTGCACATACTCTTCTTCTGCCAAGAATGTCATATTCCCTCTTCTCTTTCTGATGAACACCTATATATCCTTTAAGAACAAATACTGTTTCCTCCAAGAAATCATCCCTTACTCCTCCAGACAAAGTTGGTGATCCCTTCTATACTATAAATACTACTTCGTGCATCTGCCCCTAATCGAGTCTGAGCTCCCTGAGTTTATTAGACAGTATCATCTTCAGGCCCTGAACCTAATGTTTGTAAGCACTTAGTAAATGTTTACGAATAAATGAGTGACAAAATACTCCCACTTCTGACTAGAAGTAGTGCTATTTTTCTCCAACTAGTTTAATTGGTAAAATCCATACAAATAAAACTTGAGTGCTAGCCTTTAGAGACCAATAAAATGAAATAAAAATACAAATTTGGGGCCAACACTGAGACTTAAGGAAAATTACCATAAAGTAACATTTCATGGGGGTTCATAGTTCAGATACTTATCATTGTTGACCGAACACACTTACTGAAGTCAATAGTCTTTTATTCAACATATTAAATGTGTTGTTTAACTCTGGTAACCACAGCTGTGACTTAGTTAACGATCTCAATAAATCCTACTTAAATCAGAGACAGGAAAAAATTATGCAAATGAATTCTTATCTGTTTTTCTGCCCAAGGCATATTTGATAACAGATAAAACATCTCCAAATAGTCTCTACTTAATAGTCAGGAAGCCATTTGAGGTTTTATTTGGATCAAAATCAAATACAAAGAAGAGGAGAAGCCTGCTAATATTCACAAATGGTTTTATTTCAGAAAGAAATTACACATTTAAAAGGAGACATAGTTAAGAGCTTACTTTCACATATGGAAGTGAATCTAGGAAAGTCAACAGTTATTAATATACCAAACCACATGATTAAAAAAGACAGTATTAGATAATGACAGATGGGCACGCCTTAGATTCATCAGCAAAATATCTTTTGTTTAAAAACAATAAGATATTGGTCCTTAAGACAGCTCTTTAGAAAGAGGTCTGTAGTTCCAAAGAACTTTAAAAATCAAACCAATCACACGGGTGTCCACATAGGCTGTCTCACACCCATATTCATGCAGAGGGCGGGGGCGGGCGGAGGGTGACCCACCCAACAATTATACCTTGCAGCTAGACAGGATGTCTTCCACTAATCTCTTGTAAACCCAGGCATCACCCTTAAGCCGCTGCCTCCTGATACCCACCACATCGGGTTTTTGAAGCTGGCACACTTCTAGTTCAAACTGCATTGTCACTTTACCAAAATCTGACTGTGTTTGACACTTCAGTGTATAGCTATGAAAAACAAGATAAGAAACCAGTTAGTAGGAGCACCATGAATATTCTGTATAATATAAGAGATTTCTAAGCCTCTAGGAGGCCAGTGGAGAAAATGAACCATTATTTCACATTAAGCAATCTATTACTGCTTATAGTTTCCAAATGACTTAGCTATACCTTAGTCATGGAGCATGACTGGTGTTTTTCCAGAAGCTGAACGAGGATCTTAAGAAAGAATAAAGATGAAAGGTTTTATCAGAATTGTCCCTTGTCCAAAGAAAAGGCCTTCTTTTATAGCTACTCATGCCATTCATGCTCAAGAAATCTTCTGGCCTTCGTTATGCATCTCCTTCAACAGTGTAATCTGTGAACATTAGGTCATTTCCACAATGTTCACAACAAAGAAAATTGCAGGGAAGATTAAGAATATTTTTTGTGTGTACCTCATCAGAAAATTCTGTCTTTCATATAAATAAAGCTGAAGCTACCAATCTGTCAGAAGGGCGTATGTTTTTGTGGTTTTTCTAATAGTGATAAGAGGTTATGATGGTTACACTTTACGGCAGAGTTGTAACAGAAAGCCCATGGAGATGGTATATTCCCATGGCTGAAACACGTGGTGAATGTAACTATAACTGCAATATAACAACTCTGATGATGGAAGGGCCCAAGCCAAATGAAGCCTTAAACACATCTTAAGAAATAGGTATGTTCCTGCAAAGTTAGATAAATTGATTCATGTAAATCAATTTTTTAATTAGTTTGCATGATATTTTAGATGTCTTACTAATCTCCAATAAATAATAAACAATAGAATCGATTTTAAATTTCATTTCCCTAAATATTTAGGGGCAGAGGATTAGGCAGTGTTCCACGGAAGTGTAGAGAAAATACTTGAATCTGTTACAAGGTTTCACAAAATACCATCCTTTTTCTTACTAATTTAGATCTGTGTTTGGGGTCCTGATCTCTTAAAACTGAGCAGTCATTATCAGAAATGCCAAGAGGAGTACCCTATAGTTAAGGTGCCTGATGGGAAGATGAAGTATAGAGCAATTCAGTCTATGGAAGAGAAAAACCAGTTCTTCTGGCTTGGAAAAGATCATAATGGAATATACCCGAGATTAGTAACATCACACCACTAAAAAACTTAAATTTTATTGCTCTGCTTTTTCACAAAGTACTTAAAAACAAACAGAAAAGTTAAAAAGGAAAAAAAAGGATCAAGGCAGAAACTTTGCAGTTGATCAGGAAGTTAGAAGAATAAATTATTGGTTAACAGCTAGTTGGTGATCAGAAAGAGAGATCATATGCTGAAGGAAAGATGATTGAAAGCTTTCTGATATAGATTTGGCTAGAGGTTCTGGAACCATCACCAAAGCCCAAGCGTGAAGAACAGGCCAGAGCTGAGTTATATGCGTGCCGATGACGCCTAAAGAGGAAAGCCGGGGTTCAAGTACGGAATGTTTGCCAACATTCAGAGATAATGAAAAATAAAATTATTTTTGCAAAAGATTGTTTCTTAAAATCTTACTCTACATTGAATATCCTAGTTAAATATTTTGTTATATCTATTAGTGGCTCTTTTTATCTGCCTCAATGATGAAATTTTAAAGAGACATAGTGAAAATGCTTAGAAATACGAACATCTTAGGTGATGAGAAGAGGTGTGGCTATTCAGACCATGAGATCACAGCCACGGAGGCTTTGCTGGCATCTCACTCAACAGTCGGGAACAGTTCAGGTGAAATAATTTAATAAAGTGCTGAAAACCCAGTCCTGCCCAACAGCAAGTCATAAAGGAAAGGGTTCTACATAAATCCTTAATTGGTTTGAGGTATCTCATAAATTTAGATTACAGTTTATAAATATTATTGAAAAGCAGAACATCCGAGGAAAATAGAGGACTGAAAAGAAAGCTGGAAGAAGTTCAGATTTTTCCTATTTTGAAAAGTCTAACTTTGAAAGTGGTGACAATAAGGTGCTAGCTCACATAATACCAACGAGACTAAATTATGAACAATTACACTAGCATAAAAGCTTTTTTGATGAAAATGAGGTGGGAGAAATATTTTTTTAAAAGAGAAGAGAAGAATCAACACATGTCTTCTCAAAGTTCAAAAGACATCAAGCAATAAATGCAAAAGCCCCTAAGTATGCTTCTTACCCCTTTTGTATAAAGTCAACGTGCTTCTTTGGAAGAATAGACATTATTTCATTCAAGAGTTGATCTGGATTCACTAATCTGGTTGTAGTCACATTATAGTGAAGCTTAAAAAAGAAAAAGAAGAGGTAAGAAGTAAATCTTTACGTCAACACAAAGACCATCCTACCTAATTGAGAGATCCCAAACTCATTACAGTACCAGTTCAAAGGGAAACATTTCCAGAAAAATACGGAAACAATTTACAACCAACTCTGGGTAAGCTGAAGTAAGATGGCATTGAAGAGCTTGGAGAAATCATGTTCACTAGTAACTACATCCATATCATCCTTTTTAACCTTTCGTCCTCCTCTCCTACCAATCTTTTTAAAGAAATACATAAATATTAATTAACATGTCTGTTTGAGCTTTACTTGTTTCTCCCTTCCCATGCTATGCTGGAGATATTAATAGTCCTAAAATGTAAACTGTGGGAAATGAAACAAATGCCCTAGGAAATGTGGTTGGTATATATAAGCTGACCCTTGAACAATGCAGGGGTTAGGGGCACTGACCCTCTACGAAGTAAAAAATCCACATATAACTTTGGACTCCCCCAAAACTTAATAGTCTACTGCTGACCGAAAGCCTTACAGATATCATAAGTCAATTAACACGTGTTCTGTATATGTGTTTTTTTTTTTGTTATTTTGTTTTGTTTTTGTTTTTTAGAAAGAGATAGGGCGTGTGAGCAGAGGTCTGGGGGGAGAAGGGGTAGAGGGAGAGGGACGGAGAGAATCCCAGGCTGGCTCCATGCTCAGCCTGACATAGGGCTCAATCTCACAACCCCTGAAATCATGACCTGAGCTGAAATAAAGAGTTGGACACTTAACCGACTGAGTCACCCAGGCAATAAAGTAAGCTAGAGAAAAGAAAATGTTATTAAGGGGTGCCTGGGTGGCTCAGTTGTTAAGCGTCTGCCTTTGGCCAAGGCGTGATCCCAGGGTCATGGGATCGAGCCCCGCATCGGTCTTCCTGCTCCACTGGGAGCCTGCTTCTTCCTCTCCCACTCCCCCTGCTTGTGTTCCCTCTCTCGCTGGCTGTCTCTCTCTCTGTCAAAATAAATAAATAAAATCTTAAAAAAAAAAAAAGAAAAGAAAATGTTATAAAGAAAATAATAAGGAAGAGAAAATACATTTATAGTACTGTACTATATTTATCAATACTGTAAGTTTACAGTTTATAAGATGAATCATTTATCACCTGTCTGTTACTACCTGCACCAATAGTCTTACATGACACAAAACACTATAGATATTATATGTATTACTAACACTAGATACCAAAAGGAAAAGATAATGTGAAAAAGAAAGTTATATTTATTTACAGGTATAGTGATTCACGCATTGATAAAAAGCAGCAGCAATAGGAGAGCTGCATGGTAGCTTAGTGTAATCAATATGATTGCTTCACAGTAGCTTAGCCTATACACTAATGAATGGTTGTAAAATTTTTATGGGATACAGTAATACAGTCATAATCATAATACAGTATTAGAAACATTGTTATGTATTTTTTTAAACACCTGCTGGTGATGATAGGCTGATAAGCAGTTTCTCCAATCACAAGAGAAGCATACCATACAGTAACATAATTCTTTGAAAGCAAAGTTATACAACAGTAAGAAAACTAACACTAAGAAAACTAACACATTATTAATTTTATATTAAATATCACTCACCTTATGTCTAAGTAAAGATAGACAATCCACTTCTGTGAGTCTTGAACACAATGCTCTACACGATGAATACTTAGGTAATGATGATGACACAAAAATGTCTCAGGATTCCTGTACAGCTATTAGATGTTCACGTGAAGACACACACATACACAATAGGGGAGTTTATTAACTGTACGACATGATGATTGTTCACTGTTCATTAAGTGAAAATGGATCATCATAAAGGTCTTCATCCTCATCTTCATGTTGAGTAGGCTGAGACGGAGGAGGAGGAGGAAGAGGAAGGGTTGGTCTTGCTGTCTCAGGGGTGGCAGAGGTGGAAGAGGTAGAAGGGGAGGCAGGAGGGGTAAGCACTCTTGGTGGAACTTTATGGAAATACATCCTAATTTCTGCCTGACTTGACGCTTTTCATTTTGCTAAAAATGTTTCTATATGGTACCAATCCTCCTTCTACTGTTTGCTTTAGTTTCAGTGCTCATTTCATAAAAGGGTCCACGTCATAAAAGAATCAAAAGTAGTCCTGAATAATGGAAACCCTTCTGCCAGACTGCACAATGTCAATTTGTTTTCTGGCACTGCTTCTTCTACATCTTCCTCCTCATTATCTAGCACTGGTTCAGAAGCACTTATCTCCACCAGCTTATCTTCCGTTCATTCTTCTGGTGTGGTGTCTATCAGCTCCTGAATTCCTCCAAGACCCATATCTTGAAACCCTCCCCACACACACCTTATTTATTTTTTTTTTTTGGCATATCCATAAACTCTTTCATGATTTCCTTGCTCGGCTTTGTCGTAAATCCTGTGAAGTCATGCACAACATGTGGACAGTTTTCTCCAGCAGAAATTTATTATTTCAGTCTTGAGGGCTTTCACGACTTTTTCTGTTACAACAATGGCATCTTCAATGATGTAATCCTTCTAGACTTTCATGACGTTCTCTTCCACAACACTGACAATCCTTTCCAGAGAGTACTGGGGGTAATGAGCCTTAAAGGTCCTTATGACCCCCTTTTCTTGAGGCTGAATTAGAGACATTGTGTTTGGGGACAAGCGGACCACTTTGACACCTTCATTGTTGAACTCTTGGGGTTCTGGGTGACCCAGCAGCACTGTCCAATATTAAAAGAACTTTAAAAGGCAGTCTTTTACTGGCAAGGTACTTCTTGACTTCAGGGACAAAGCACTGATGGAATCAATCCAGAAAAAGGATTCTCGTTGTCCAGACCTTCTTGTACAACCAAAAGACTGGCAGCTGATGGTCATCTTTTCCCTTCAAGACTCAGGAGTTAGCAGCTACATAAACAAGGGCAGCGCTGATCATAACCCCAACTGCATTACATGAAACAATACAGCTAGCCTATCCCTCCCTGCCTTAAATGCTGGTGCTTGTGTTTCTTCCTTACTAATAGATGTCTTTTGTGGCATTTCCCCCCCAGAATAGGGTATTCTTGTCTGCATTAAAAACCAGTTCAGGAAGATACCGTTTTTCCTCAATGATTTTCTTAATGACATCTGGGAACCAGTATCTACTGCCTCTTGGTCCGCAGAAGTTGCTTCTCCTGTGATCTTGACCTTTTTTAAACCAAACCTCTTTCTAAAATTATCAAACCATCCTTTGCTGGCATTAAATTCTCCAACTTTAGATACTTCACCTTTTGCTTTAAGTTGTCATAATATGACTTCATCTTTTTTCAAATCATATGAAAGTTTATAGGTATGCCTTTCTATGCCTTTCAATCCTGCACCTACATAAAAGTTGCATTTTCAATATGAGATTTAAAAAGGAAAGCATTTTGCAAAAAGTGCAAGGTTTTTGTGCCTGTTGGCATAGCTGCAGCAAGGACTTCACGAATTTCTTTTTTTCAAAAAACAAACAAACAAACAAACAATGGTCCTTTTACTGCATTTATTTATCTTGAAATGGTGGGCGACCGTAGCTGCAGACCTCAATCTATGGTATATATCAAGCAATTCAACTTTTTCTTGTAATGTCATGACTTTTCTGTGCTTCTTGGGGGCACTTCCAGCATCTCTAGTGGCACTTCATAGGGTCCCCTAGTGTTATTCAAGATTTATGGCATTGCACGAAACATGATGAAAAATACTCAAGAACCATGAGAGATCATTTTTTACTGTGATATGCAACTTGCTGAAAAGACGAATGGCTCACATGGAGATGATCAGCATCACATGGTGTTTTTCATGGGATTTTATTTAACTTTATTTTTAGATTTTATTTATTTATCTGAGAAAGAGAGAGAGCACGAGCAGGGGGAGGGGCCAAGGGAGAGGGACAAGCAGACTCACTGAGCAGAGCCCGAAGCAGCACTCAATCCCAGGACCCCAAGATCACGACCTGAGCCAAAATCAAGAGACGGACACTTAATCCACTGAGTCACCCAGGCACCCCACATCACACAGTGTTTTTAAGCAGATACTCGCAACACAAGCTCACCGCAAGAGCAGCAGAAGGTAGCTACAAAATTATTACAGTGGTACGGCATGTATTACAGTCAATTTTAGGCTGTTATAATACTGCATCTTTAAGTTTGTTCACCCTTCAACTGTGAATGGTGCTATGTACAGTATATTTGTGTGCATAAGTTTTGATAAAATTTAATTTTTTATAATATATTTGTTTATATCTTATGGTAGTAAATGATCAAATAGACTAATATCTACATATATCTTATGCATTCATGACATCTTTTTCTTAATTTTTTTGATATTTCTAGGCTATGTGGTTTTTTGGTGTTTCCAAACTGTCATAACCCCCCCCAAATTTTCCTAAAGTATTTGTTGAAAAAAATATACATATAAGTGACCCACACTGTTCAAACCCATGTTGTTCAATGGGTCAACTGTATTTTTATTTTAGTATTTATATATTTGTTCCAATCTGGGATTTAGAAAAACATAATTAGCAAAACTAATAATATATAGTTTCTTTAAAAATAAATTTAAGGGGTGCCTGGGTGACTCGGTTGAGCATCAGACTCTTGATTTTGGCTCAGGTCACAATCTCAAGGTTGTGAGATCGAGCCCAAGGCCAGGCTCCAGGCTCAGTGGGGAGTCTGATTGAAAATTCTCTCTCTCTCCTTTCTCTCTCCCTGTGCCCTTCCCCCCACTCACACACACATGTTCTCTCTCTACAATAAATAAGTCTTTAAAAAAACAATAAAAAAATAAAAATAAATGCAAGTTTTAAAAAGTTAGCCATCTAGAGCGCCTGGGTGGCTCAGTCATTAAGTGTCTGCCTTTGGCTCAGGTCATGATCCCAGCGTTTTGGGATCGAGCCCCGCATCAGGCTCCCTGCTCAGCGGGAAGCCTGCTTCTCCCTCTTCCACTCCCCCTGCTTGTGTTCCCTTTCTCCGCTGCCTCTCTCTCTGTCAAATAAATAAATAAAATCTTAAAAAAAAAAAAAAAGTTAGCCATCTGGATTGTGCTGATAGTTTCACAGGTGTTTATATAATGCCAAAGTATACTAATCATGCATTTTCAATATGTACAGTTTACTTATGTCAATTATACCTCTATAAACTGTTTTTTTTTAAAGAGTCAATATAAAGAAAATGCCAGATAAATAACAGTGCAGATGATACGCCGTTATGAAGGTGAGTTAAATGACTGGAGTTTAGGGACCTAGCTTCAAGTTATAAAAGCTAATGACAGGATCCTCTGTCTGCTGGGTCCCCATCCAGGGCTGTTTCACCAAACTAAATTGCTTTTGTCACGATAATAAGTAGAACACTTCCAAATCACAATTTTAGTGATTCCTTTTGTAAAATAAAGAATTAATCCTAATTTATCTATTAAAATTTCAGTTTTTTACATATTGCTTCCTACAAGAGGGCTTAACTACATATGATTTGCTATATTAACAACCTAAGGTGTTCTTTGTACCATCCTTTTAAATTTTCTGTAAGTTTATAATTTTTTAATATAAGAGATAGGGAGGAAAAAATGAAACTAATTTCCTAAAGCAAGCTCTGAAGTTCTGCAAAAACTTAAAGCATTATAAACGGTTAAAGATCCAAAGTTAGGTCAAGTTTCCAATGTTAGGTGTGTGCTAATTAGGACTGTGGTTCTGCTCCATTGGGGTTAAAATGCTCAATATGGATAGAAACAATGCTACTCAACACTGGAACACCTTATGTAATAGAGCATTTCCTGCGCACCTCACAGAGACGGCTTTTTTTTTTCCCCCATACATCCCAGCTCTGAGAAGCTGCTGGGGTAGAAATTACCTCCAGTTTTTACAGTTAATGAAATTGAGGCAGTCAAGGATAAAATGACTTTTATCCAAGCTACACAGTACAAAGCTGAGGCTAGAACCTTGGTCTTCTCATTCACAACCTATGTCTTGGAAGTATTAGGGAATATCCTGGGAAGCCAATGAATACAGCAGTTCCCATTGGAAAATGCATTCAGGCTCCAAGCAATTTACACAGGTGAACACTTGTAGGATATTATCCATCAGTATTCGATAACTGCTTAGCTTCTCAGTAATGTATATGATTAGACATGTTTCCTTAATTTTCTTTATCTAATGTTTTTCAGAGAAATGACAGTATGGTTTTCTTAATCCCAATATCAGGGTTTGAAATATTTCATAACTATCTCCATCTAGAGAAATCTTAGAACAAAAGGACAAAATATACCTACTACACAGTCATGTGCAAAACTTCTCAGTGCATTATACAAGTTCAACAAGTCAACAAATATTAATGGAGAACTCCTATCTTCTTCCACTTTAAAACAGGACATAAACGAACTTTCTCCCCTGAAACACACTTCTGCCCAACAGTTCAACATTTTCCTTCCCCAAACCTGTCCAGATTTGCTCCCAATGAGAGTCTCAGTACAAAAACTAAACACAGACCCACTCTCCAAACCATAGGAACACTGCCATCTTCTCTGGCCTCATCTGAGCCCCACACCTCTTGGAAGATGTTTTTATCACAGCCCAGAGCAACATCCTTGCCTATCTTCACTGCCACTCTACGAGATCCTCAATGATATGCGCTGTGTCTTATTCATACCTTTACCTCTTACTTCCCCAAACAAACATGTCATTCATTAGATGTCTGAGGGAATGCTGAGAGAATCTGAGACAGTAAAAAGTATTTTATACCCACTAATAACTTTTTTCCTTTCCTTTACAAATTGAACATATTGTCCACACCACTAACACATTAAGCCTTTTAAAGCATAATAGGACTATCGAATAAGGTCCAAATCTCTTAGGCCTGTGAGGACCTCTTGGTCTACCTTCCCAGTCTGCTGCTCACTATTTTCTTCACATACACCACATTCAAAGTTCAAATTCACTTCCCATGCATTCAAATATTTTGTGAGGGCCTACAAAGGTATCCATGTGTCAGGGGCTCTCCTACATGCCAGAGATACAATAATTAAGCTCAAGTCCCCATCCTTGAGGCAGCTCTCAGTTCCTCATATATGCTCCATGTTTTCCCACCTCCATGTTGCCTCTGTGATTAATCACTCTGAGTATTTTAATTATAGTTATTTGCTAGTTGAAAGGAGAAAGTATATATAATTTACTCTGCATTCTCAAAGCCCATTGCATCAAAATGAATAAAATAAATAATCAATTAATTCATTCAGTACTTCTCTTGGGGGAGGGGGAAGTCCACTTAGCAGTCAGCTTCAGAAATCCATGTTAAAGAATTCCAGTCCACTTACCTTTAGTTTTCTTGGGCCATCTTTGGCAGAGCCCTTCCTCTTGCTCCTAGTAAGCACAGTGATAACCTTATCCAATCCCCTTTCAAGGCTCCCAAACACTTTGGTTCCTTTTCTCTTTGGAGTATCCTCTACATGTGCTTGGTTGAGATCCAGTTCCACTGAGCGACATCTTAAAAAAAACCCAAAACCCCATGAGTAAAGCTGGCCATCCTGCCAGTTGGGGCCCTCACAGGCCACTTGAGCATGCCAAAGCCGGACCACCTCACTGCCCAGGGAGCACAAAAGCCATCTCCCACTGGAACGTAGTCATCACTTCTCCCTCGGCCAAATGCCACTTGGCAAAACTATTTTTCCCTTAGTTTTTTTTAAAAAAGTCAATATAGAGAAAAGTTGAATGAATAGTACAGCAAATACCCATATATCATCTTAGATTCAACAGTTGTTAATATTTTGCCATATTTGCTTTCTCTATGTATATAGGTAAGTAAATACATTAAGTACATGTGCATCTTTGCTGAACCATCTGAAAGTAACCTGCCTGAAGAGATCATGAGACTTCACTCTGAAACACTTCAGCACAAATAGCCAATGAATAAGGACCTTTTCTACATTACCAAAATACCGACATCAAGAAAATTAATAATAATGCCATAGTATTGTCTAATATTTAGTTCACAGTCTAATTTTCCCAATTGTCCTCAAAATGGATCCTGCTTAAAAAAATAGCTATAAAAGACAAGGAAGGGTCACCAATACTGCAGAACTGTCCATACAAGAGAATGAGTTTTCTTTGAAACACCCGTTAGTATCTTTACTATTGGAGCAACTGCTATCTGTTAGTGGATGTCTATATTCTACTGGCAGAAGCATAGGAAGAGATGGGCCTCAGAATGGGTACTAGGGGGGGTGCCTGGGTGGCGCAGTTGTTAAGTGTCTGCCTTTGGCTGAGGGCGTGATCCCAGCGTTCTGGGATCGAGCCCCGCATCAGGCTCCTCCGCTGGGAGCCTGCTTCTTCTTCTCCCACTCCCCCTGCTTGTGTTCCCCCTCTCACTGGCTGTCTCTCTCTGTCAAATAAATAAATAAAAGCTTAAAAAAAAAAAAAGAATGGGTACTAGGTGGCTGGGGCCAGAGCCACTGTCTTCCCAGCCTGCCACATGTTAAGGTGCCAGTCCTACTCCTGAAGAGTTTCAGAATTCTACCCCAAGAGGAAGCCAGCAGCAACAGCTCCAGGGATGGCCACAGACCACCGTCATTCAGCTAGACATTCCTACAGTCTCCAACATAATTGGAGGTAACAATGGTTTGTTACCTTAATCAGGCTTATCATATGTGAAAAAAGGAAATCTGGTTACATATACTGAAGATCAAAGAATCTAAAAAACAGAACACTTACCGCCTCTCAGGGCTAATGACACCTGTC
The DNA here is from genome assembly GCF_024610735.1 of Ursus americanus. Lineage (NCBI taxonomy): Eukaryota > Metazoa > Chordata > Mammalia > Carnivora > Ursidae > Ursus > Ursus americanus. Next base: position 34,192,395 of record NC_142144.1, read on the forward strand.
ATTAACTTCTCTGTTCCTGCTGAATTTACTGGCATTTTAACTGGGGTTTCTTTCAGGCACTGGTTTCTGGCTATTAGAGAAACAAGAAACACAAGCCGTATGCAGGTGACATATTATGGTTTCAAAACTTCTATCAATAACGCATACATCACTTATTCATTGACTCAGAAATACTGTAATCACTTGGCCAGTGCTGTTTAGGCTCTCATTACTTAAAGAAATGTTTCCGTGTGATTTATAATAAAAACAAAATCATTTTGCTTTTGCATGTGTGGCTCCTCTTTTCCTTCACTGCAAAACTGAGGCCATGCTTAAAATTATATTATAAATATATGACAAATTTAAATAGATCATATAAATACAGATTTTATGACTACTGATTTTCCTTTCTATAAATAAGTTGATCTGTATTTATACAAGGATCCAATTTATGCTTTTAAGTGAAACAGTATTGAGAGGTGTTAATTCAATTCCTAGTCCTACTCAATTCCTGTTAGGCAAAGAGAACAGTCCCTGTGAAATCTTGACAAAAGTTATTAAACAGCTGTGAGCTTTGGTTATTTTTATATTCCCTATTCTAGAATTTTGTGTTTGATTCCACTAGGGTATTTGTATCCAGTTTGCGACAAATTCACAATAACAAATCTGGTTACCACTGATTAGTTAACTTTTTGTTCATGATTGAAAAATTACATACGCTTTAGAAGTAATAACACTTTATAATAAGTATATGATAACAAGTTTTTTAAAAAGACATTAGAAGTTTTGTTTTGTTTATGACTATTCAGCACTATTTTGACTGGTTCCACAAGAATAAGAAAATAAGATCACTCACGGGCATCTCTGAAAATAGTTTTCATCTTTGTACACAAAGATTATCTACTACTATCCAAAGTTACTCTTTGACAAATTGTCACTAACTGGATTGTACAAGATTCAGAAAAGTGATTACTGCTAATATCAATAATGACTCAGAGTCAAAGTCAAATGTAAAGCACTAATGGAAGCTATCAATTGGAGCTTCAGCCACTAGCTTCCGTAGGTGGCTCTTACGTTTAAAGAAAAATAACCAGGGGCGCCTGGGTGGCTCCATCGGTTAAGTGTCTACCTTGGGCGCGGGTCATGATACCAGGGTCCTGGGATGAAGCCCCACACCCAGCTCCCTGCTCAGCGGGGAGTCTGCTTCTCCCTCTGTCCCTCCCCCTGCTCGTGCTCTCACTCTCTGTCTCAAATAAATAAATAAAAATTTTTTAAAGATCTTATTTATTTATTTGACAGAGAGAGACAGACAGCGAGAGAGGGAACACAAGCAGGGGGAGTGGGAGAGGAAGAAGCAGGCTCCCAGTGGAGGAGCCTGATGCGGGGCTCGATCCCAGAACACCGGGATCATGCCCTGAGCCAAAGGCAGATGCTTAACGACTGAGCCACCCAGGCGCCCCTCAAATAAATAAATAAAATCTTTAAAAATAAAATAAAAACAGCCAATAATTCTTTTTGACTGACACAATCTTGTCTCCCTCCTCACAGGGACAAGATAAGCAAACTGATGACATTTTAACACTATAAATTCCAAATTATCCATATGTCAAAACCTTCAGAATTACATAGTAAGTTAAAACCAACTGCCCAGTTGGTTGGGCAGCCGACTTGATTTCGGCTCAGGTCATGATCTCGGAGTACTGGGATTGAGCCCCATGTCGGGTTCAGTGCTCAGCAGGGTCTACTGAGGATTATCTCTCTCCCTCTGCCCCTTCCCCCAACGCATGCGCGCACACACACACACACGTGCACACATGCACTCACTCTCTAAAAAATCAATCTTTAAAAAAATTTAAAGTTAAAACACACCCCCCCACACACACACAGTAACAGAAGGGATTATAAGCATCAGTCTTAAAAAAAAAAAAAAAAAAGCCCTCAATGAGCTAAAGTCCATCTTATCTCCCTACCCAACTCCCTGACTCACAAAGGATGTTGTAGCTATATCAACAAATAACAGAAAAGAAACAACCCCCATAAGGAAAAAATGCAATAGCAGCCTCTACTAAGGTCCCACTATATCCAGATGTTATCTCACTGAACCCTCATAACAATCCCAGGCAGCCACAAATGCTTATCACACCAAACTAGCCTCACAATTCTGGGGAAAGTATTGTTTGAGTTGATGAAGGAGAGAATACCATTAACATAATAATAGAACTTGTAGGAAATATTCTGACAAAGTTTTTCATACTATCTTTATAAGAAATACAGCCCTGGAACTGGCTATCAGCCCCACTAGTAAACTGGAAGCACAATGGCAGGACATGATTTAGCAGCAGTTCACATGGCAATGTTTCAGAATTTGGGTTCATGAGGCTCTTAACATAAAACAAGAGTAGGTCAGGGGCTCCTAGGTAGCTCAGTAAATTAAGCCTCTGATTCTTGATTTTGGCCCAGGTCATGATCTCAGGGCCGTGAGATTGAACCCCACATTGGGCTCTGTGCTGAGGGTGGAGCCTGCTTGAGATTCTCTCTCTCCTTCTCCCTCTGCCTCTCCCCACTCACACATGCACACCATCTCTCTCAAAAAACAAAACAAAGCAAAACAGTAGGTCACGACTGCTGGAAAAAAGGCCAAAAATGTTTAGGGGTCATTTTTAAAAGTGACATAGACTATATCATGGTAAATAAAACCCCTCAGGCTCTAATTTATTCACCCCTTCATTCAACAAATATGGCCCTACCATACACCAGGCATTGGGCACCTACTATGTACCAGACAATAAACATGGCCCCTACTACATACTCTATCATGCTGCAATGAACTTGGCAGACAGAATCTCTACTCTCACGACACTTACAGTCCAATCCTGAGGAGACCCAGTACGAACACTGGGCTCAGTGACTCTTAAGAGACACATTGACAAAATAGAATGTGCTCAAATGAGGCCAGCAAGAAAACACTGAGGTGTCATAAAGGAAACAGCTTACATAATTGGTGATGACTGAGCTGACGAGGAAACCAAGGGCAATGAGAAAGTTGTAATAACCGGATATAGATCTAGATATCTAGAAGGACATCACAGGTCTCTCCTGTCTGCTGGGATATGGGCAAGAGCAGAATCAGATACCAGAACTGGAGATCCACATGAGTAAGAAGAGCTCAGAAGAGACTTTAGCTTTAGCGATGGTAAGTGGGGGCAAAGGAGAAGGCAAAGTCTAAACCTGGACCTATGACCTTGGGCAAATCACTCCTCTGAGTCTCAGGTTCTTCAGCTGTGAAAAAGGCAGGTGGAAGAAATGAGCTCTAACTTGCCTTTTGGCTTTGACATTCTATGATGCTATAATTCAACTCTATATATGTAAAAAAAAAGAAAAAATATCATTTAAGAAAAATTAGAAGTTGACTAAAATGCTTTCATTTCAACCAATGCAAATAACATATGATAAAAAAACAGAACTTCCTGAGAGCAATGCTAGTCATGTCTGACCTGTTATACGTTTATTTAGATGGTAAGAAAAATGGAATTTAAAGTATTTTACCATTGATTAGTCCCCATAGCAAATACCTTTTGAGGGTGTAGTGTAATGATTTGGTGTAGAGAGGATTTCTCTCTTATACTGGTTCTTATTAACTGGAGTCTTTGGCTCAGGAAATACAAAGCAGTCGTCATCCTTTACAGCAGATTTAGGCGTATATACATTCTCTTTGTTCTTTAATTTATTGGCAGATGCTCTGCATAACACTGGAGTTAATGATTTAGATTCCAGACCATTTGATTCTGTCCAATGCTTGGCAAACTGGAAAAAAAAAGTTCCTGGATAAAGCACACTGACGAAGAAAAGTCAATTTCTCTACAACATGCCTTAATCATTTGCAAATTACCTTGCACCATTTTTATTAAAATGAAATACTCCCGAAAGGATATTATTGGCAACATCAGGAAATTTGAAAATGTAATATTTAGTTCTCTTATTTTTTTAAAGATTTTATTTATTTATTTGAAAGGGAGAGCGAGAGAGAGAGAGCAGGAGCAGGGTGAAGGGCAGAGGGAGAAGCAGACTCCCCACTGAGCAGGGAGCCTGATGTGGGACTCCAACCCGGGACTCTGGGATCATGACTTGAGCCAAAGGCAGATGCTTAACCGACTGAGCCACCCAAGTGCCCTTCAGTTCTCTTTAGTACATGTAGATCATTTTAGTCTGTTCTACTAACATATCATTTCAACATGTTTCAGGTTAAATGTTAAATCAAACATACCCAGATCTCAGGCAATACTGAGAATGGCCACAAATAAATACCTAAGAATTGTTTCCCATGCCTAGATTGCCACGGTTTGTCTCTAATAGGTAATTAGTCAATGATTAGAGCAGAAAAACTGTGTTAAAATACTCTAACAGAAATGTTGGACACAAAATATTTTTTAATGCTTTTGAATTTATGGTTGAGCTTGCCACAAAAGTAAGGAAAATCCTCAGAGTCCAAACTAAAAAGAGGCACGTGAATCCAGAGATGTAATGAAGGCTGAAACTGTCCGCTGATCTAAGGGCGTCTACCTACTGTCTCGGATAACTGACAGCGTGGGTTTTAACAGCCAAGGAAGCGTTAGAACTAGAACCGAAGCTCTCAAGAAAAGCCAGAAGGGGCTATAACTCAAATGAAAGGGTGAGTTAAATACAAATCTACCCTGGAAAGGAGTTTGGTGCAAAAATGTGTCTGTCCTGGCCTTGGCTCTAGAAAAGCAAGCGTCTCCTTTAATAATCTGTAATTTCACAAAGGTTTGGGGACCAAATTCATACTACCTGCATGGTCTTACTTGCATTCAAGGAAAATATAATCCCTAGCTCTTAAAAAACTATTCCAGAGAATAAAAAAGGAACACATCCTAATTCATTTTGGAAGACTAATATAATCACAATACCAAAATCAGATAAGACTAATACAAAATGGGATGGAATGCAAGAAAAGGAGAAGAAAGCCTTTCACTCATTCTTCAACATTGTTCTATATTGTTTGAATGTTTTGCAGGATGAACGTATCCATGTATTACTTCTGTAATAATAAAATTAAAATTTTCAGAAGAAAAAAGTTACAGGCCAATTTCATTTAAGAACATAGAAGCAAAAATTCTAAACAAATTTTTGTAAACTAAACTCAGCAATGTATTAAAAAATAGTAAACTGGACTTATGTAAAGAATACGTAAAGACTGTTTTAACATTAAAAGTATTGATATAACATAAAACGACCACATTAACTAATGAAAGGAACAAAAACAGATGATTATCTCAGTAGGTTAATTTTATCTAATTTGTTTTCTATAACAGAGATTCATGGTTTTTAAACAAATTTTAGCAAACAGGTCTAAATGAAAAACATGTCTGAACATGAAAAATAAGAGGCGGGAGGTGCAGTGAAGAGAGAGGAAGAATGACAAGGAGGGGAGAAGGAGAAAAAGTTGAGGAGAGGGGGAAGGGGAAGGTTGTAAGAGGGAAAGAGAGACAGAACAAGCATCATATTTAATGATAAAAGCAGCATTTTTTTTTATAATTGGGAGGAACACAGAGTGGCTGCTATATTGTTAGGCCTACTAAGTGTAGTAATAAAAGAGAGGATATTAAAGGCATAAGAATTAGAAAGGAAAAAACAAAACTGCCATCCATAGATGATACACTTTTCTACACAGAACACTCAAAAAATATACAGACAGGGGACCCTGGGTGGTTCAGTTGGTTAAGCCTCTGACTCCTGGTTTAGGGTCAGGTTGTGATCTCAGGGTTGTGAGATCAAGCCCTGCACTGGGCTCCCCACTCAGCACAAGTCTGCTTAAGATTCTCTTCCTCTGCCCCTCTTCCAACCTCCACCCCCAGCTCACACACTCTCTCTCAAAAACACAAACAAACAAACAAACATCAAAAGAATTTAAGAGTTTAGGAAAGTTGTTGAATATAAGATCAATACACAAAAATCAATTTCATATCTCTATTCCAGTAACAGAAAATGTGATTTTTAAAAACCTACCATTCCCAATAGCAATAAAAAAATAAGAGTACTTAGGAATAAACCTAATAAAAAATATAGATCTTCCTGGGGAAATTTATAAAAATTCATTGAAAGTCATTATCTAAAGCCTAATAAATGAAGAGATGTACTGTGTTTATGGATAGGGGGATTTGAGGGTCCAGATTTCAGTTTTTCCCAAGCTGAATCTTAAACTCAATGTAATTTCAATTTTTGAGTGTATGTGAAATTTGTCAAAATAATTCTAAAATGTATATGGAAATGCAAAGGGACAAGAATAGCCAAGACTGCCTAAAGAAGAATAAGATGGGAGGAAATTGGCCAACCAGATAGAAGAACAATTATAAAATTAATTAAGAAGTGTAGTATTGGTGAAAATAAACCAATAAAACAAAACATAGCCCATAAACAGACACACTCCTATAACGACTTGATATATGATCGAAGTACCACTGTAGATCTGGCGGTGAAAGAATGGACTTTTCAACAGTGGAGACATAGCTTTGCACTCACCAGATTAGAAAATATTTAAATATTAAATATTAAATAGCTAAAAATATCAGGTATTAATAAATATGTGGAGCAATGGGAATACATGTCTGCTGGTTGAAGTATAATTAATACAACCACTTTGGGGGGAAAATTGGCTGTTAAGGTTGAAGATACTCATTCCTCTCCTAAGTATATACATGGTAGGACTCTTGCACGTATGTAACGGGCCTTGCTGCATACAAGAGTTGGCATAGCAGGTCCCGGCTGGAAGCTGGGAACTCGGCTTTTTAGGAAGTTCCCAACACTGTTGGGATAAGTCTGTTTGTACAGCTGGGGCACTGATCCCTGCTGTACCAGGTTGTACAGACTACAAGCAGTGTGATTTATGATGAACACCAGCTTTCCCTCTAGCAGTCTAGAGTTTCTGTGATTGTGGCTGATTAAACCGACAAAGAGAGCCTGTGTAACCAGCCCCCAGTAAAAACTCTGGATTTAAGGCTCTAGTGTGATTCCCTGAGCAGAACCACGCACACCTACTCCTGTATTTCACTGCTATAGGAAGGAGTGGCCCCTCACAGAGAGCGGAGGAATAACATTCACTGTATATCCAATAAGTTTAACAAATACCAAGTAAGATTAAAAAAAAAAAAAGATTATCAAAAGGAAAAGAAAACAATTCAGTGCTTCTCTGAGTCAGGGGTACTATGGAGTTGACTGCAGAGAAGCATGAGAATTTGGGGGGGCAACGGAACTGTTCTTGATTTTGATGGTGGTTACATGGCTGTATGCATTTGTCAAAACACACAGAATTGTACACTAAAATGGTGAATAATTAACTACATGTAAGCTATACCTCGTTTTCGGAATGGGAGAGGGGAGGGGAAGGAAAAGGAGGGGAAGGAGGGGAAGGGAGGGAAGGAGATAAAAAAGACAAGAAAAGCGAAAAGAGGAGCAGTAAAGTGCTCCAAAATGGAATCTTGGCTTTCTTCAACCTGGAAATAACTGGCTTCCCTTTCATTCATAGTCCAACAATCTCTCATTAAATGCTTTCAATGGCTTAGGAATTCATTAAATTTGAAAGCACACACACAATATTACATGTAACATGCAGCTACTACACACACTCACATTAAAGTCTAGATGTTTTTATCACTGAGACAACATACACTGCTTTAAACAGTAATACAAATAACTAACCTGTGGTGTCTGAGGAGTGGCCACACCTGCTGATGAACTGTCTCCACACCAGTCATGGTCTATCAATCCAGCCACATAGTTTTCATCACTTGTTGTCATATCTTCTAGACTCAGATTCTTTGACTATTGAAAAACAGAAGAACTTAGAGACAACACCATCATGATTCAATTTTTAAAAGCGTATGCTTGAGGCACAGGGCGAGGCCCTGGAAGCAGAAACAAAGCAGAGATCGTATATTGAGGGAACTCACCATCCAGGACAGAAAATAAGCCAAAAAATACTAATACAAATTATTACATAGGAGAATCTCTGACTCTCAAACAATGTGTCTTAGAATATTTTTACATTATATGCCACACTATTTAGATTACTATCAGATAATCACTATAACACCAGACAAATAACAAATAAAAAGCTCTGACAGGGCCCCTGGGTAGCTCTGTCGGTTAAGATCCGACTCTTGATTTCGGCTCAGGTCCTGATCTCAGGATCCTGGGATCAAGACCTGAGTTGGGCTCTGTGCTAAGCGGGAGTCTGCTTCATGATTCTCTCTCTCCCCTTTCCTCTGCCCCTGCCCACCCCCCAGATAAATAAATAAATCCTTTAAAAAAAAAAAAGGCTCTGACAAAGTAGAAAACAGAAGGGAAATGACTTTGAAATACAGGTTTCTTTGGGGCGCCTCGGTGGCTCAGATGGTTAAGTGTCTGCCTTCCGCTCAGGTCATGATCTTGGGGTCCTGGGATCAAGCCCCTTATTGGGCTCCCTGCTCGGCGGGGAGTCTGCTTCTCCCTCTCCCTCTGCCTCTACCCCCGCTTGTGTTCTCTCTGCCTTTCTCTTTCTCTCTCAAATGAATAAATACAATCTTTAAAAAAAAAAGAAATATAGGTATCTTCATTGTAAGTACATGCAGAATATGTAGCAATTTCTCCAAGGAACAAACTAACTTCATGAAAGATCTCCTAGGAACAGGATATTTGGGGTCCTGTGCTAACAATACCACCAGTCATTTATCTTCCCTCATTCTTCCCCCTCTACAAACTAAGGGCACACTAGACACACCCTAAATCCTAAGACTATGGAGTATAATCGGATTTTTTATTTCTCCCTCCTTTCCTTTCCCTCAACATCGAGTTAAGCTGTCCAGTTTTGCCTGAATTCCTCTTACCTCATCATTTACTTTCCAGTCCCACTGCTATCGCTCTAATTCATGGACACATCTTCTCAGACCTGAACTATTCAAACAGATGCTATGGTCTGTGCCACCAATGTTTCCACCCTCTCAGCCAGAAATGACAGCGTTCTCCAATTATCATGAACTAGAACTAGCTACATGGAGTGCTAGGTGGAGAAAAATACTAAAGCTAAATCTAGCTTCAGTGGGGAAAAGAACAGTGTTGTGTGAATAATGGCTGTCATGGGCACTGCAGAAGGGAGTAACAGCACATACATCCCTAACTGAACAAGTCTGGATACATTTTTCTAAATTATAGTCATGTCAGTGACTTATCCTATCTTGTTCAAAAATCAATGGCTCCCATTACCTATAGCATAAAGTCTAACCCTTCTGACATGGCATTTCAAGGTTCTCTACAATCTAGATCTCGCCTACCCTTCTACCTCACTTCCTCCTTCTCTTCCTCTCACTTTTCCCCTACTTGACCTCTCCACCTTAACCAAAGTCTGATGACCCAAAAGCACATTTAGGTGCCTGAGATTTTGCTAATTTATTTATCCTTCCCTGAATACTGTGTTCCTTCTTTTCCATTTTTTCTAGACTTGACTGTATATCCAGTTTGGGTCACCTACGGTGATCACTCCCTTCCTAAAGCCACTAGAGCACACCTCTAGCCCCCTATTGGCATCCATCATCGATTACTCCAGTGTAGTGTTATCTTTATGTCTTGCCTCAACTTAACTGTTATAGACCAAGCATAGGCCTGAAAATGCTAATGATATGTTGATGATATAGCCTTTTGTGATTCTTGGATCAGACTATATTATTGTTTCCTCTGAAAATGCCATCCATTGATTAATAGTTCAGGATTACCTACTTGCTTATAACACCCCAGAGAAAAAGGGGGATTCTCTTAAGGGGGAGAATAGTACAAAGGAACCTTGTTTCAAGTTTCAATGATTTACATAAAATCAGAGAACAACCCAAAATTTGATTTCTGCTCCATTTTTTTGTCACTAAAATGTCTACCTATCATAAAAATTGATTAAATAACATAAATGCCTAAATAATTACATGACCAGGGTCAATGCTCATTAGTTGAAAGAGAAGAGTAAGTATCTTCCCAGATCTTTTCCATTTGAATACTTCATAATTGTTATAAGCAGAGGAATTGAGATTGGGCCAATCCAGATGTAAGAAAATTCAATGGCTTAGGAAAATGTCTCAGGTCTGTTAACTAAGGTGTCATAAATATAAAAATTTAGCCGAAGCTTATTTTAAAAGTTTATTGTAATTTAATATACATAATTTATATATAATCCACTTATAGTACAGACTAAACTAATTCCTTTCTGAAACTACCTTGATCAGAAACAGAGTTCATGGTTTTGTGTCCTCCTGGACCTAAAGGTATTCACTTCAATCTGAGAGTTTAAAGGGGCTGGTAATGTGGGCAGGATGAGTGACAGGACGACTCATAAAGTCCAAAGGTAAAAGATCTGTCTGGATATGGGGTATTCACCAATGCAATAAAACTCTCCAAGAACAGACTAGAAAACCAACCCAGGAATGACATTATCTCACTTCAGAGATTCCTTTACATAACAGCCACTTTTAGTGCTTAGTTAGGTCAAAACATCAACTAGGGAGGGAAGAAGGGACTGGCAGGGTCTGGGAAGAACACAAGCTCCCCTATACCTGCAGCACATGACTGACAAGTGCCAAAAAGAGAGATCTACATGAAGCAGTAAAGGAATTCAGGGGGGTCAGAGGGAGATTCAACACAAGATCAGAAAAGGTGGCTTTTTTTTTTTTTTCCCCAACAGAGTTCTGAGACCTAAAGAAATAAAATCACCTCACCTACACAGTCATTTGGGCTATACTGGATTCTGTAAAGAGAACGAACTACCTCTCTCTGAGAGTAACAGAAGTACAATTTCCTACTGCAAGAATAACTTAAATTGCAACCTAAATTAATTGAAGGGAAGACTTATTATATTACAAAGTTCCACACCCAGCCAGCAAAGGATCTGGAAGGCAGAATTTTAGATAACAAAGAATCAGACAGAAGATAGAGACTAATGCGAACTCTTAGGAATGACACGGTGCTTCCAAAAATGTAAAGCTTCTCCGCCATTCTAAATGCTCATGACAAAGAAAAGGAGACAAAGAAGGAAAAAATAGAAGAAAATTATATGGTTACAACAAACTCATACAAGGAATTTGAGTTACATGAGCTATAACTACTGCTCAAAACAAACCTAAACCATCAACATAAATATCAAAATATTCATTAAAATATCTCGTCATATAAAGTATATCCTCTTTCAGAAATCTTAGTCCCAACAATGGTTAAAATTTTTATCCACAACCCAATAATATGGTTATCTCTTAAAAGCACTTGCCTATACACGAATTATATAAATTAAGCATTCTAAAAAAGACTGGAAAGACACAAATAAAACCTATACGTGGTAGGTTCATAGATAAATTCTATTTTCCTTGGCTTATCTGTGGCTGAAAATTTTCCTGCAACAATTAGAAATTACTTTTATGAAAAATAGAGGGGAGGAGAGGATTATTTCAATGCCATGTTAACATTTAAATTTTTTTTTTTTAAAGATTTTATTTATTCGACAGAGTTAGAGACAGCCAGCGAGAGAGGGAACACAAGCAGGGGGAGTGGAAGAGGAAGAAGCAGGCTCATAGCGGAGGAGCCCAATGTGGGGCTCGATCCCCTAACGCCGGGATCACACCCTGAGCCGAAGGCAGACACTCAACCGCTGTGCCACCCAGGCGCCCCAACATTTAAATTTTGAGTTCAAGTTCAGAATTCCCATTTTCCAAAAATATTTATTTAACTATTTATTTTTATTTTATTCTTCCCCCCCTCACCAAAAATATTTATTTATTTATTTTTTTTTTTAAGATTTTATTTATTTATTCGACAGAGATAGAGACAGCCAGCGAGAGAGGGAACACAAGCAGGGGGAGTGGGAGAGGAAGAAGCAGGCTCATAGCGGAGGAGCCTGATGCGGGGCTCGATCCCACAACGCCGGGACCACGCCCTGAGCCGAAGGCAGATGCCCAACCGCTGTGCCACCCAGGCGCCCCTCTCACCAAAAATATTTAAATCATAAAATGTCTTGCCTCTGCTTCCTTGACACCAGTGGTGTATCCACTCATGAATGGAGCAGGCACAATGCAAGAGCAGTAGGTGTTTAGGAGCGCATGGGTGGCTCAGTCCGTTAAGCGTATGACACTTGGTTTCAGCTCAGGTAATCATCTCAAGAGTCATGAGACTGAGCCCTGAGTTGGGCTCCATGCTCAGTGGGGAGTCTGCTTGAAGATTCTCTCCCTCTGCCCCTCCCCCCACACGCACGTGCTCTCTCTCTCTAAATATAATAAATTAATTTAAAAAAAGATTCTCTCTCCCCTCTGCCCCCCCTTTAAAAAAAAAGAGCAACAGGTGTTCATACAAAAAGTTCTAACATTTCTCTCCCTCCACCTGCCACTACCCCTGCTTGGGCTCTCTCTCTGTCAAATAAATAAATAAAATCTTTAAAAAAAAAAAAGGTTCTAACATTTACCTTAATGTTTGTGACTGGGGTATTGGCTAGTCCACAGGAAAAAGAAGGAAGCCTTAAACGAACTGGTTTCCCCCGAGCCTTCTTGGCTAGAAGCAGAAGATAGGTAGCGGTGAGGTGATCATACTGCCACTGGAAAAAAGAAAATCAAGTTGTTTAGAAGACTGAAGTTGTTTTTAGAAATAATGTTTTATTTTACATTATTTTTTTTCCATTCAGAAAAAAAGCAATCCCCTGTACCAACTCTCTCTCTTTCTCTCACACATAGTTTCGACTCCTCAGAGGGAACCACTTCTAAATACTTTTAGCTATTTCTTCTATGTTTCTATGTTGCTTATACAGCTTTAAATTTTTTTTCAGCTTCAGATATTATCTACGAATTTCCTAGTGTGGAAAATAAGGATTTAGCTCTACTACAACTCCTTCCTGCCCCATACATTCTTCCTCCTTGCATTCCCCTATTATAATTTTATCACAATTTTTAGTTAAATCGATATTTACACTATCATGATTATGTAAATTAGTATTTACAACTGAGTAGGGATAATGTTCAAAATATTTCATTGGTACCCTGACTTTATGCAATTAGAACAGAGGCTGAGAGGTGAGTAGGGTCCTGGGGCACCCCTGCCATGACAATTATTAACCTTATAATCACTGAGTCTCAAGGAAGACTGGAGGGAGGTGCCCAGGGGACCTAAGGGAGGTAACAGACAATGGGGAGGGCACTCAGAGTAGGAATTCTTCAGTGAGTAGATAAATATTCTAATATCTTAACAACCAGAATGGGATTGCACCTAAACCACGTGGGGTACTACCCTTGCATTTCCTTCTTTTGTATCTTGGTTTTTCCTGAAGTTAAAAATTAAAAAGAGGCAGTTACTTGTCTTACTAATCCAGTTCCACACTCCCCAGCACTCTACACCTCCCCTCAGCACGTCCACATACACAGGCTAATCTGTTCCCTCCTCCATGGCCCTTTTTGGAGACATGCCACCTGATGTCTGCATTCCATGCTCCACTCTGGACTAGCTTCTTTCTCAACCTGCAACTCAACTGTCAGTCTAGGGATTCCCTTCACCTCTATTATTTTTTTTTAATTTTTTAAAGATTTTATTTATTTATTTGACACAGGGAGAGAGAGAGCGTGCACATGAGCAGGGGGAGGGGCAGAGGGAAAAAAGAGAAGCAGGGTCTCTGCCAAGCAGGGAGCCCAATGTGGGGCTTGATCCCAGGACCCTGGGATCATGACCTGAGCTGAAGGTAGACACTTAACCGACTGAACCACCCAGGCACCCCCCTTCACCTCTATTCTACAATGTATCCTCAGTTTCCCAGATCTTAAATATTCCTCTTTCTTGGTTACTTTCTTGTTTTGGTGGAATATATCCTCCAGCAACTTCCTGAGGGTGGATGAATGGGAGGTAAATTTTGTGAGATCCTGCATGTCTGATAAATGACTGCATTCCATTCTCACACTTGATTCTGGGTGGGCTGAGTACAGAATTCTAGGATGACAATACTTTCCATAGTTTCAAAAACATTGTTTCATGGTCTTCTCACTTCTAGTACAGCTACTGAAAAATTCAAAGTCTTTCTGACTCCAAGCTCTTCTTTATGATCTTTTAGGGGCTTTTTTTTCTCCAGAAACTTTTTGGGTATTCTCTTTCCCCCAGTTTTCTGAAATTTCACTTTGTGTAGATCTATTTTCATCCATATTTCCAAACCCTGGCTAAGTCCCTCCATTCTTAAAAACTCAGTTCTACTAACTTAGAAACCATCAGTTCCGGAATATTTCTTCTTGTATTATTTCTTTGATGCTTTCTTCCCTTTTTTCTTCTGTTTTATCTGCCTGCAACTTCTATTATTTGTATGTTGGACCTTCCTTACCCATTCTCTTCTATCTGTGCATCTCTTTGTCCTTAGATTCTACTTTTGAGAGATTTTCCTTTAATTTTACTTTCAATCATTTCTACTAAGCTTTTCATTTCTGTGGTCATATCTTAAATTTTCAAGAGCTATCTCTTGAAATATTCCTTTTTAGCTATCTTATTCCTATTGCAAAAAAAGAAACAGCTTCTCTTAACTCTGAGAATATTAATTACCATTTCTAGCCATTTTCTTCCACTCCTGCATTATCTTTTATTTCTCAGTATCTTTACTTTTCTTTCTTCTCTCCCCCGCCCCATCACAACCCCCACCATTTGTTTTCATCTCTAATTTTCACGTTAGAGGCTTTCCTCAAATGTCTGGTAATCTTTGGCTGCCTGTCTCTATTTAAAAAAGAATTATCTAGCACAGCTAATTCAAGACCATGTAGTTCGAGGCTGCTCATCGCCTTGGGAGCTTCTCTCTATGGTAAACAGACAAGAATCTGAACCCCCAATCATTGGTATAGTAGGTCTTCTCTCTTGGCTTTTCCCTAGAATCGAATCTTCCAACATTTTCCCCACCCCCACTGCAAACAGGATAAAGTCCCAGTTCCAGCATTCTCACAGTTGAATAGGGAAGGTGGTTAGGGATAGTGGTTCACTATGAATATGAAGACTGCATGTGTCCATGCGTCCATTCAGAATGGCTCATCACCCCTACCCAAGCTGCGTATGGTACACGAGTGCCTCTTGTTCAATGTCTCCCATCTCCTGCTGGGGTAAGGGAGAGGTGGCTATCATGCAGCACAAGGTAGAGAAAGGACCTGGGGTCCAACTGCTTCTAGTACAGACTTTCAACCAATCTTCCTGTTTTCCACCCTACTTACTTCCCTAACTTCAGAGGTTCCTAGTACCTCTGATTCCTAAGCCTTTCCAGAGCCCAGGGCTCTAATCAGTTTGCTTATTTTCTTTTCCCACTGCAGGCACTTAGCTTTCAGCTTAAAATGCTATGTCAGATGCCACTTATGTATTTTATAACTCCCCAAATTTTATTGACATTACTTTTTGTTTCCTCTTTTATTCTCAACATCCTTGTGAATTTTTTATTTTTATCGCTTTATTATCATTTTAGTGAGGTTTTAGGGAAGTGTTGGATGTAAACATATCTGTTCAATCCACTGTGTATAACTGAAAGTTTCTAAGTAATGGACTCATAAGACTGGGTGACTCTCTACCCTACAAGAGTGTTAAATTTTAATAATACTGAATAATATTTAATGCATGTATCTCCCCACAAGGCACATGATCCAAAGAGGCCTACTACCAAAAAAGTATAAATAAAAACTGTTTTTATTAATAAATTTTATCAGTTAATATTTTAGTTGACCACTATCATCATGTACGCTTTGAAATCTATATAATAGACCTATCAATCCAGTGGAAAAAGTGTAAAACACTGTGATAAACTATCACAGAATGTTGCTTTTAATCCAGACAGGATGGGTTGGAAGGAAGGACAGAAAAAGTTTCATAGAGAAGGTACTATGGGAACTGGGTAAAAACTATGCAGTCACAATCACTCTCCAGTATGACAGTCCTACTTTTTTGAAAGAGATGCCATAAATTGATTAGAGACAATGGCTTAGAAACAAGTTGCCACTTGCTTATCAACAACAGTATCGCACAATCCAGGCATTGTAAACAATACCTGGACAGTTTTAGATGGAGTCTCCTAAACCTGCCTAGGAGTTTTACAACCCTAAGCCCTCTTTATCTCTAAGCAAAAAGGATCCTTTTAATAACTTTTTTTGCCATAGCCATTGCACATTACTCATTACAATTAGATACACGGGGGAGATGTGTGTTCAATAACGGATGAATCGGCACATTAGTTACGCTTCCAGGTGACGTTAGTCCACAAGTCTAACACAACCCATGTCTCCCTTATCTTTTAAGCAGCTCCCTATTTTGAAAGTCAAATATCTGAAAGTAAAGCAATAGGTTTACCTATCATAAAGAAGGTTCCATTTCTTAAAAAAAAAAAAAATTTTTTTTTTTTAAATCCCCAGTTATTGTTCACACAGGCTACATGTTAAAGAACTGCCTGGGCACCTGGGCTGAGGGCAGGCAGTTACCAGTACAGAGTATTTGAGATATTGAGGAATGGCTCACTATCCTTCCCCTGACCTTGGTCATAAGGCCCTCAATCTTTAAACTTCTGCCACCAGAATACAGGGGGATTTGCACTGCAGGGGTGGGGGAAGGGATTGGTCTGAATAGGTTCTCATATGCATGCGTAACCCTCAGTGAAGTCCCCCTACCAGATGACTGGCTGCTCCCACAATTCACAGCCACTCACAGCCGGAAGAACAGGGGGAAAGTAAGGAAAGCAATCAGGCGGAAGGAAGCTCTAGCACCACTACTGGGAGTCTCAAGAGGGCTACGATGAGATAGCTTGAAATCATAACACATATGAAACTGTAACTTCTGCATATAAAAAAGTGTAGAGTGCTCACATATAGGGGCACCTGGGTGGCTCAGTCAGTTAAGTGTCTGACTTTGGCCCAGGTCATGATCTCAGCGTCCTGGGATCCAGCCCTGCATCTGGCCCCGCGTCAGGCTCCGCACTCAGCAGGAGTCTGCTTCTCCCTGTCCCTCTGCCCCTACCCCCACTCGTGCTCTTTCTCTCAAATAAATAATTTTTTTTTTTAAAGTGCTCATGTATAATATATAAATGGGAATTCTAGGAGTTAAATATTTGAGAATAATGTTGTTTCTCTCTCTGCACAAAGATCAGCAGCATCGTACCAGCATAGATCTCACTAAACTGATCTCTCCCTGTCCTGTCTAACTAGCCCCCAAAATAAAGGCAAAGCTCCCAAAGTGCCAGAAAAAGTGTAGCAGACCACAGATGACCTCAAATCTGGGTCCCCTGAGGCTATTTAAACTGGAAAGTACTTAGGACCAATGTGAATTCTCTGAGAACTCCTAAACCAAGATTTCTCAACCTCAACACTACTCACCTTTGGCCTAGATAATTCTTTCTTGTGAAAGGCTGTTCTGTGCATTCTGGGATATTTAGCAGAATCCTGGCCTCTAACCACTAGATTCCATCAGCACATATACACATCCCAGTTGTGACAACCAAAAATGTCCTGAGAGGCAAAGCCACTCCCAGCTGAAAACCACGGACTTAGACCAATGCTTCTCAAGCTTTAATGTACATATGAATCACTTAGGGATTTTACTAAGATGCAGATTTCAATTCAGTAGGTCTGAAGTGGGGCCTAAGAGTCTGCATTTCTGACAAGCACCAAGTGATACTAATGCTGCTGGTCAGAACATACTCTGAATAGCAACGATTTAGAGGAGTACTTCTCAACTCCTGATTTAGAGGAGTACTTCTCAACTCCTGGCTGCATACTACAACCATTTGGGAAGCTTTTAAAAATTCTGATGTTTAGGCCACACAACAAACCAATTAGATCATAATCTCTGGAGGTGGGACCTAGGCATTGGGATTAGTTTCAAGTACCCATGGGACTCTAGTGTTCAGATAAGGTTGACAATCTCTGTATCCTACTCATCCCTAGGACTGCAAAATAAGTATAAACAGGCATTTAAGAATGAGGGAAGAGTACAAAAGAAGAAAAACTATTACTTTCTCCACAACATTCTTGATGTCGCTCATGTCTAGCTTTTAGAATCACTGAGATCTTTAGAGAGATTAACACCAGAAAACAATTTCTATCATGCTTCATTATTTACTTTTTCTGTATCAGAAGTAAACAATTCCTACTTCCATTTCACTTTGTTTGAAAACTGTATGTAAAGATCACATAAAAGATACTATTTAAAGAAATTTTTTTCAATAGTTCTTGAAATTCTAAATTTTTTTCAATAATTCTTGAAACTCCAATGTGGGGCTCAAACTCATGACCTCAAGATCAAGACCTGAGCTGAGGGGCACCTGGGTGGCGCAGTCGTTAAGCGTCTGCCTTCGGCTCGGGGCGTGATCCCGGAGTTCTGGGATCGAGTCCCACATCAGGCTCCGCTGCTGGGAGCCTGCTTCTTCCTCTCCCACTCCCCCTGCTTGTGTTCCCTCTCTCGCTGGCTGTCTCTATCTCTGTCGAATAAATAAATAAAATCTTAAAAAAAAAAAAAGACCTGAGCTGAGAACAAGAGCCGGATGCCCAACCAAGCCATCCAGGTGCCCCACTAAGTATACTACCTTAAAGATTCAGATTTTAAGTCTGTGGATCTCACACCAAACTTTTTCTCAATAAAAGGACAGGATGTCTGGGACTAGCTTTGAAATATCCTACTTAGAAAGGGCAGATGGGAGAGGGTGCTGGGATACAGATAAAACTGGCAAAGTGTCATTAACTGCTGAAACTGGATGATGAGTACATGAAGATCACTGTTAAACCATTCTACTTTTGTAAGGGTTTAAAAACTTGTAAAATAAAAATTTTAAAAGAAATCTTATGCATCTGAAATATGGTCTTCTATTAAAGATTGTCCTAAAGAAAAAGTTGTATTTTTTTTTCTAAAGTTACTTCAATGGAAACTTCAAATTTTCATTATAAAAGACCTTACAACGATTCCCAATTCTTGCCATTCCTTTAAAGACATTATCTGGGGTGTCTGGGTGGTTCAGTTGGTTAAGCATCTGCCTTCAGCTCGGGTCATGATCTTGGGGTCCTGGGATCTAGCCCTGTGTTGAGCTCCCTGCTCAGTGGGGAGTCTGCTTCTCCCTCCCTCTGTCTCTCCCCGCCCCCATTCATACTCTCTCTCTCTCTCACAAATAAATCTTTTTTAAAAAATAAAATAAAATAAAAGCATTATTCATGAAAAACTAAATTATCATTCTGTTTTCCAGATACATTCCAGAACCTTTGCTTATTATGTCATTCAAAGAAATCCTTTATATCTCCTCACTGAAAAGAACTGTGGCTTAGCAAAGCTTTGTTAGTTAAAAAAAATTTGCTTACAGCCATTACCCTGCAAAATAGAAAAGAGAAAAAACACAAATCGAAGATGATCAAAGACACAGTACTGAACCAGGAGCAAAGTTAGACACAATCCCTGTCTAGAAGGTTAGATTATACTCAGAGTCAGCTGTGAGTGCCTCCATCTCTAGGAAAAAATCTAGAGATTAAGTATCTGAAAAAGCTAAAAGAATCCAACACAGAAATCATGATAATGATTTCCTGGTATTTGGTTCATAAGTTTAGGGATGATGTGATGCTACAGGGTTGCTTTTAGGTAAGAAGAAAAGTGCTTTGTATTTACTTATTCCTATAGCAGAATCACAGTCCATGTTAGAGAATTTCAAGGAGTAAAATCAGAACTCTGTCAATTCTCTGTGGACTAGTTTCTTCTGTTTCTTCATTTTTTCCCCCACTATAATTTCTTTAATCAATGTCATTTTTAAGAGGATATCCAGCAGATATGAGAAAAGAATTGAGTGAATATCATACATAAATATAATATGTACGCTGATGATAAAATCATAGGTCTGAAAAATGCTATACTATTTTAATGTATTTTATCAGTACATTTATTATATCAATAAAGAACAATAAAACAAAATATTATTCTCAAATTCATGTTGTATTTCTTACCAATGAAATTAAATCCTCCATTGTTTGCCGATTATTTCTGTGATGTACAGAAAGTTCTGTTACACAATCTTCATCAAGGTGAATAAGCTACAAAAAAATATTATAAACTTCATTAACAAAAAATTACAAATATATTGTTTTCAAATCTTAAAGTTAGCATAATTACTTTGTAAAATCAATACCAGCCTGTAAAAACATGAGTTCGTCAAATTCTTAAGTAGGAAAAAACATTCTCCATAATTTTTGAAGCTATCACCAGGTGACAATAAGCAGTTCAAGAAGAGGAGCTCTTGCCTAGCCCTTCACACCCCATCATCATCTGATTAATTGTTAAAATTATGTTATGTAGCCAAGACACTCTGTCCTCCTTCCCCACTGTAAGACCTGCATGGCATTTTCATCAAGGAACAGTTATCTAGGCACTAGCATCAGTAGCTGTACAGCAGGCTGGTAAAGAGTGGCTCAGACTTGTAGCACAGTGCACCTCAAGCTACATTTGGGTTTAGCACCAATCCGAGGAGCCCTCATGATGCTGAGGGTACTAGCAAAGTACAATTTTAAAAAGTGAGATAGCTTCTATACAAGTTTTATTTTGCTTAAGGAGAGTAATTATTCAAGTATTCAGATCCATGCATGAGGGGCCAGAAATAGGTTCTGAGAACCAAATACGAATCATTGAGAACCAAAAGGCGGAAGGGGCCTAGCCTGGACCTGGAACAGGAGTTCAGAAGATGACAGTGGAAGAGACTCATAAGGAATGTAATTTTAAAGTCGTCTTTGCCGGGGCGCCTGGGTGGCTCAGTCGTTAAGCGTCTGCCCTCGGCTCAGGGCATAATCCCAGGGTCCTGGGATCGAGCCCCCCGCATTGGGCTCACTGCTCCGCTGGGAGCCTGCTTCTTCCTTTCCCACTTCCCCTGCTTCTGTTCCCTTGCTCGCTGGCTGTCTCTCTCTGTCAAATAAATAAATAAAATCTTTAAAAAAATTTAAAAAATAATTAAAAAATAAATAAAGTCATCTTTGCCATGATGAATTCTCTTCACAACAACCCCAATAAGTGATCTTTCATGTCTGCCCTAAGTCCCACAACAGCTGGGATGGCTAGTTCTCCCACCTGTCCCCTTAAGGTCTGTCTGCCTACAATCTCCATTCAGGGTCAGTACAATCTGACAGCTAACAGGCTTTGGAATTAGGAAGACCTTGGTTTGAATTGTGAAATCACTGAATAACTGTATGACCTTGAGTAGGTTATTATACGTCTCGGAGCCTCAGTTCCATCATCAGTAAAACAGAAATAGAACCTGCCTTGCAATACATGTAACATATGTGGAGAGCCTAGTACAACATCTAAACAGAGTAGTCCCTCAAAAAATGGTTAACTCTTTTTATTAACAGTCATAATTTTACTTCTTCCTGGGTGTAAGAGTTTTTCAGGAATTTGAATATTCCTATTATAGACAACCTGTCCTCTCCAAGTTTTCTCTTTTCCAGTTCCTTTAACCACCATTTCAATGACTACTGCCCCTTACCATTCTGGCCTTTTCTTTAGATCACACACTCTAGGTTGTCACTGGTCCTCAGTGTGAAGTGTTCAGAACCAAACATAATATGCCAGGAGAGGTCTGCCCCACAAAACAGAGCAATATCATGAATCTCTCCTTGTTCTGGACACCATATTTGTAATAATAGATTGAAGAGAAAGTCATGCTGCCATCATGAAAATAGAGGAACACTAGAAACAACAACCTGCATCACTGGCTGGTATGAGCACAACCTCAAGGGTTACGGAGAATGTGGAGACCACAGAGGCTTATACTAATGGTACTGTATAAAAGTCCAAAATGCTAAGATAAGTTTTCACTGTGTTGCTTTGACCTTAGCAGTTCCCCCTACTGTAGATTCCCTCTTTAGGAAGGTCCCAACCCCAGAAGCTCAGACACTTTACCACCAGTTGGGCATCTTCTTTGACACCAGTTGATAACCACTGCTCAAGTGAGAAGATTTCTGGGGTTCCCTCTATAATCTTAATGTTACTCTCCTAAAAACAGGGGCACTTGGGTGGCTCAGTCGGTTAAGTGTCCAACTCTTGATTTAGGTTCAGGTCATGATCTCAGGGTCACGAGATTGAACCCCGCATCAGGCTCCGCACTTGTAGAGCCTGCTTAAGATTCTCACTCTCCCTCTCCCGCTGCCCTTTCCCCTGACCTGCTCTCTCTTGCTCTCTTTCACACAAAAAAAGTAACTCTCCTAAAAACAAACCAAAAAAAGCCCTTTCTCTCTCTCCCTAGCCTTCTGCTTTGTACCTTTACCACAAGGTGTGTGTGGGAAAGGAGGGAAGGGTAGGAAAACGATGCTGGCTTCTTTGCTAGACTCCTGAACTAGAGACGATAAAGAGTGGGGTGGACAAGACACCAAAGTCTGAAATGTATGGCTTATCTTAAGCTGAGTTTTCCAAATAGACTCAATACTTCAAGTACAGAGGTCCCAGACTTACAACGGTTCAACTTACAATATTTCAACTTTACCACGGTGCAAAAGTGATACACATTCAGTAAAAATCATACTACAAATCTTGAATTTTGATCTTTTCCCAGGCTAACGATATAAAGTATAATACTCTCCTGTGATGCTGGGCAGGGCAACAAGCTGCAGCTCCCAGTCAGTCACGTGATCATGAGAATAAAGAGCCAATACACTTAAAATCATTCTGTACCCATACGATCATTCTGTTTTTCACTTTCAGGACAATAATCAAGAAGTTACATGAGATATTCAATACTTTATTATAAAATAGGCTTTGTGTGAGATGATTTTGCCCAACTGTAGGCTCATGTAAGTGTTCTGAGCATGCTTAAGGGAGGCCAGGCTAAGCTATGCCGTTCAGCAGGTAAGATGTATTAAATGCATTTTTTACTTAACAATATTTTCAACTTACGATGGGTTTATCGGGATGTAACCCCTTAAGTCAAAGAAGATCTATATTCTGAATTCTCAGCCACACCTACTCAAGTTAAATAAGTACAAAAATGAATACCAAAAGCTAGCCAATTACTTTGGATTATCCGTGCCTACGACATTTCCTGTTCAGTAGGGCAGAAAATAGAAATGAATATAACTTCTATTTGATACAATACTCGGGTACTAGAGCTATGTGTGAAAATGATAGAAGGAGATCATGCATAGAGTTATAGAATAGCACCTATACATTAAATATCCAAGTAAATCTGAATTATCTTATAATTCACTCTTGAAGAAACAGAAAATTGAGGGGAGAAAAGCAAATACTTTGAAAAGCAACAATCACTGCTTATATTCCTGTATATTACTCATTTGATCCCCAAAGCAGTACTGTAAGGCAGGCAAGACAGATGAATGACATAACATGTAAAGGCATTCTATAAATGGCAAAACATAACCCAAACATACGTAAAAGAGGTTGACATCAGAATACCCACATTGGAAGTGAGAAAACGAAGACTCGGAAAAGTTCCTGCAATGTGCCCAAGACTGGCATTTTTCGTTCCCAGCCCAGAGTTTGTTCTACCAAACCACAACGCCACCTCTCCACAACCCTGCTCCATTAGCTGTTGTAACAGACCAGACAAGCAATCCTCGTCAGAAAGGCCACAGCTACACAGGCTGCACGCCCTACATTTGAACTACTTGACCTGTCAGCTCCATCACATTCTGGAGCCCTTATGTCTAGGTTCAAATCCTGGTTCTACACTTACTAGTTGTTTGACCTTGGGGAAGTCACTTTACGATTCTGTGTCTCAGTTGCTTCATCTGCAAAATGGAGACAATAACAGTATCTACTTCAGAGGGTTGGTATGAAGATTAAATGAGCTAAAAGATTTAAAAACTCAAAGCCCATAGGGTAGCACCTGACTGTTAAAGGTAAAATCCTAAGGGCTCTATAGAGCGTTCTTACTATGCTAGCACACTATTCAATTATAGTTAAGTATTTAGTAAATATTAGCAATCATTATACTGAGATATAAGGAAAATTGGATACTTTTTTGAACACTCAAAACTATATATTTATTTTATACTGCACCCAAATTTAAAATAATTTTTTTTGTTGGTGAAATCAGAGACTTTCTTCATGTTGGCCTCTGTTCTCCCGCAAGCAGTAGTGTATCCTATCTTATTAGGATCATGGCTGAGAAGACATGCAAAGCCCTCCCACACGTGGAGAAATGATGACCCCCAATGGTTGAACACAGGCATTTGCACCACCCACTCCCTCCTCCTCACAAGGGACACATCCCAGCTTGCCCGGCCCTGCTACTGCACTGTTCACACACCTGCACAGTCTGCTGTTCTTAGAATCAGTATTGCTAGTTGCTAGAATGACACTGCAGCTCAACAGCCTAACCTTACAGCTAAAGCATCGAGAAGAAGAACAAGTGAAACCTAAAGCCATCGGAGGGAAGGAAATAATAAAGATTAGAAAAGAAATACATGATATAGAAACTTAAAAAAAAAAAAAAAACCAATACAACAGATCAATGAAACCAGGAGCTGGTTCTTTGAAAACAATTAATAAAATTGATAAAACTCTAGTCAAACTTATCAAAAAGAAAAGAGAAAGGACCCAAATAAATAAAATCACAAATGAGAAAGGGGAAATAACCAACAACACAGAAATACAAACAATTATAAAAGATTATTATGAAAAACTATATGCCAACAAATTGGACAACCTAAAAGAAACGGATGAGTTCCTAGAAACATATAAACTACCTAAACTGAAACAGAAAGAAATAGAAAACTTGAACAGACCAATAACCAGCCAAGAAATTAAATCAGTAATCAAAAAACTTCCAACAAACAAAAGTCCAGGACCAGACGGATTCACAGGCAAATTCTACCAAACATTTAAAGAAGAGTTAGGGGCGCCTGGGTGGCTCAGTCAGTTAAACATACGACTCAATCTCAGCTCGGGTCTTATCTCAGGGTTGTGAGTTCAAGTCCCATGTTAGGCTCCATGCTGGGTGTGGAGCATACTTAAAAAAAAAGAGAGAGAGAAAAGAAAAGAGTTAATACCTGTTCTTCTCAAACTACTCCAAAAAATAAGAGAAGGAAGGAAAACTACCAAATCCATTCTATGAGGTCAGCATTACCCTGATACCAAAACCAGATAAAGACACCACTAAAAAAAGAGAACTACAGGCCAATATTCCCCCAATGAACATAGATGCAAAAATTCTCAATAAAATACTAGAAAATTAAAAAAAAAAATACTAGTAAACCAAATCCAACAATACATTAAAAAAAAAAAATCATTCGTCACAATCAAGTAGGATTTATTCCCGGGTTGGAAGACTGGTTCAATATTCGCGAATCAATCAACGTGCTATATCACATCACTAAGAGAAAGGATAAGAACCATATGTTAATTTCAATAGATGAAGAAAAAGCTTCTGACAAACTACAACATCCATTCATGATAAAAACCCTTGACAAAGTAAGTTCTGAGGAAACATACCTCAACATAATAAAGGCCATATATGAAAACCCACAGCTAATATCATCCTAAATGGGGAAAAACTAAGAGCTTTTCCTCTACGGTCAGGAACAAGACAGGGATGTCAACACTCATCACTTTTACTCAACATAATACTAGAAGTCTTAGCCACAGCAATCAGACAACAAAAAGAAATAAAAGGCATCTAAATTGTCAAGAAAGAAGTAAAACTTTCACTATTTGCAAATAACATGATACTCTATGTAGAAAACCCAAAAGACTCCACCAAAAAACTGCTAGAACTGAAACACAAATTCAGTAAAGTCACGGGATATAAATTCAATGTACAGAAGTCTGCTGCATTTCTAGTCATCAATAACGAAGCAGAAGAAAGAGAAATTAAGGAATCAATCCCATTTACAATTGTACCAAAAACAATGAGATACCTAGGAATAAACCTAATGAAAGAAGTAAAAGACTTGTACTCTGAAAACTATAAAAAACTGATGAAAGAAATCAAAGATGACACAAAGAAATGGACAGACATTCCATGTTCATGGATTGGAAGAATAAATACTGTTAAAATGTCTACACTACCTACAGCAATCTACACATTTAATGTAATTCCTAACAAAATACCAACAGCGTTTTTCCCAGAGCTAGAACAAACAATCCCAAAAACTTGTATGGAACCACAAAAGACCCCCAAGTAGCCAAAGCAACCTTGAAAAAGAAAAAACAAAGCTGGAGGCATCATGATTCTGGATCTCAAGTTATATTACAAAGTTGTAGTAATCAAAACAGTATTGTACTGGCACAGAGATAGACACATAGATCAATAGAACAGAACAGAAAACCCAGAAATTAATCCACAATTATATAGTCAAGTAATCTTCAACAAAGCAGAAAAGAAGATCCAATGGGAAAAAGAATGTCTCTTCAACAAATGTTGAGAAATCTGGACAGCAACATGAAAAAGAATAAAACTGGACCCATTTTCTTACACGATACACAAAAACAAATTAAAAAATGGATTAGAGACCTAAATGTGAGACCTGAAACCATAAAAATCCTAGAAGAGAACACAGGCAGTAACTTTTTTGACACAGCAACTTCTTTCTAGATATGTCTCCTGAGGCAAGGGAAATAAAATAAAAAATAAACCATTGGAACTACATCAAAATAAAAAGCTTCCGTACAGTGAAGGAAACAATCAACAAAACTAAAGGCAACCTATGGAATGGGAGAATATATTTGCAAATGATATATCTGATAAAGGGTTAGTATCCAAAATATATAAAGAACTTACCCTACTCAACACCTAAAAGATGAATAATTTGATTAAAAATGGGCAGAAGACATGAATAGACATTTTTGCTCAACATCACTCATCATCAGGAAATGCAAACCAAAACTACAACAACGACCTATCACCTCACACCCTTCAGTATGGCTAAAATCAAGAACATAAGGAACAGCAGGTGTTGGTGAGGATGTAGAGAAAGGCGAATGAATGCTCTTGCACTGTTGGTGGGAATGCAAACTAGTGCAGCCACTCTGGAAAATAATATGGAGATTTCTCAAAAAGTTAAAAATAAGGGGCACCTGGGTGGCTCAGTCGGTTAAGCATCTGACTCTTGGTTTTGGCTCAGATCATGATCTCAGGGTCGA
Source organism: Ursus americanus (assembly GCF_024610735.1). Classification (NCBI taxonomy): domain Eukaryota; kingdom Metazoa; phylum Chordata; class Mammalia; order Carnivora; family Ursidae; genus Ursus; species Ursus americanus. The sequence continues at coordinate 34,219,485 of NC_142144.1, forward strand.
GATCGAGCCCTGCACTGGGCTCCGTGCTCAGCAGGGAGCCTGCTTGAGATTCTCTATCTGCTTATGTTCTCTCTCTCCCAGATAGATAAATAAATCTTAAAAAAAAAAAAAAGGTAAAAATAGAACTACCCTATGATCCAGAACTACCCTATGATCCAGCAATCGCACAATCTTTCTAGGTATTTAGCTAAAGAAAGAAAAATACTAATTCAAAGAGGCGTGCCTGGCTGGCTCGGTCAGTGGAGGATACAACTCTTGATCTCAGGGTTGTGAATTCAAGCCCTGTGTTGTGTGTGGAGATTACTTAAAAATAAAATATTTTTTAAAAGGGGGGGGGAATACATACACCCCGATGTTTATAGCAGCATTATCTACAATAGCCAAATTATAGAAACAGCCCAAGTGTCCATCAATAGATGGGTAAAGAAGATGTGCTGTGCATATATATACAATGAAATATATGAAATCCTGCCATTTGAACGACATGGATGGAGCTAGAGAGTATTATGCTAAGTGAAATAAGTCAGTCAGAGAAAAACAAATACCACATGATCTCACTCACATGTGGAATTTAAGAAACAAAACAAACAAGCAAAGGGGAAAGACAGAGAGAAAGAGAGGGGCAAACCCAGAAACAGACTTTTAGAGAATAAACTGATGGTTAGCAGAACTAATGAGAACAAACTGATGGCTCGCAGAAGGGAGGTGGGCAGAGGGATGGGTGAAATGGGTGATGAGGATTAAGGAGGACAGTTGTTTTGATGAGCACCAGGTGACGTACAGCAGTGTTGAATCACTATATTGTATACCTGAAACTACTGGAATTTAAATAAAAACTTTAAAAAGAAAAGAAATAAGTTGCTGCTCTAACTGCATTTGCTCAATAGATATTAAAGATGTCATGGACGGGGGCGCCTGGGTGGCTCAGTTGTTGAGCGTCTGCCTTCAGCTCAGGGCGTGATCCCGGCATTCTGGGATCGAGCCCCACATCAGGCTCCTCCGCTGGGAGCCTGCTTCTCCCTCTCCCACTCCCTCTGCCTGTGTTCCCTCTCTCGCTGGCTGTCTCTTTCAAATAAATAAATAAAATTAAAAAAAAAAAAGATGTCATGGACGACCAAGGGGAATATAAAGAAGAGAAATTTTATTTTTAAAGATTTTATTTATTTATTTGACAGAGAGAGAGACAGCCAGTGAGACAGGGAACACAAGCAGGGGGAGTAGGAGAGGAAGAAGCAGGCTCCCAGCAGAGGAGCCCAATGTGGGGCTCGATCCCAGGACCCCGGGATCATGCCCTGAGCTGAAGGCAGATGCTTAACGACTGAGCCACCCAGGCACCCCGAATAAGAAAAAATTTTAGGAGCTGACAGTCATAGGAGAATCAGAAGGCATTTCATAACAGTGGGCAGACTAGTGACAAGAAGCTAAAAACAAGCTTACTCTGTTTTTCCAAGACCAGTTGGCTACTGGGAAGAGTATTTATTTATATTTATTAGTGTGATTATTCCAGAAAGCAAATACCTCACCGCTCTACCAAGTCCACATTGTGGCATGTCTGAAAAACCACCAAGCTATTCTGTTGACCCATGCACATACCCCACTCCACTGCAGAAATTTTAGTAGATTATCAGAGAATGTGTCCAATTACCCGAAAAGGCCATTAAAATATTTCTCCTTTAAAGTATTAGATTACTTCTCTAACCACATATCTATGTGAGGCTACATTTTATTTATGCTTCAATCAAAACAACATAGCAAAACAGACTGAATGCAAAAGCAGGTAAGTATCCAAGTGTCTTCTATTAAGCCAGATTCAAAAGTAATCTGCAAAGATGTAAAGTGATGCCACCTTCAAAATTTATTTTTTAAATCGTTATTTTTCATTTCTTGATTTCCTTATCTATATATTAGGGATATGAATTGTACTGACTTAGAAGGACACACTTTTCACAGAGGTTCCAGGCTTTGCCATGTGGTTTGCCTTGGTGAATGGGATACTAGCAAATATGATATAAGCAGAGGCTTGAAAAATGCTTGAAAAATTCAGGATTAGAGTTTGCCCACTTTCTTGCCTCTTTTGGAATCCAGGAAGCATTTCCAGAAGCCCAGACTAGCCTGCCGCACACAATGTGGCCCAACAAACAGCCAGCACAAACAGCTGGTCTTGTGAGTGAGGCATAGACCATTCCGCTGCAATCAAGGCACCAGATGACTGCAGACACATGAGGGACTCCAGGTAAGGTCTGCACAACTGCCCATTAGAGCCAGCCCAAATTGCTGGTCCATAGAATTATAAGTTATTATTGTTTTAAGTCACTAAATTTTGAGATTTCATTTTATACCGTAATAGTTAACTAATATCAAAGCATACCTATCCTTTAGTAATATTTCCATTTTTGCCAAGTTCAAGTTGCCATTTGTTAAAAAAAGATTTAAACGTTAATGCAAGAATAATTATTTAAATAACTGCTTAAACTCGCATAGGACTCTGTTTAAAGTTCTTTCATACATATATATTAGGCCAGTTCTCAGGGTGTAGTCCACAGAGCCCTGAGGATCTCCAAGGTCAAAACTATTTTTATAATAATACTGTTTTTCATTTTTCACAATGTTAATATTTGCAGTGATGGTGCAAAAGCAAAGATGAGTAACACTGTTGGTGCCTTAGTATGAATCAATGCAGTGACACCAAACTATATTAAGATATCGTATTCTTTGTCATGCACTCACAGTTCAAAAAAAATTTTTAAGACAGTTTCAATTAAGAATATCATTGATGAAGTAGTAAAAAGTACTAATTTTATTAAATCTTGGCCACTCAGTACATGTGCTTTTGATATTCTATGTGACAAAACGGGAAATATGCATAAAGCCCTTCTGCATACCAAAATATGATGGCTGTTTAGAGGAAAAGCATCTGTGTGACTGAGTTATGAGTTGAATTACCTGTTTTCTTCATGAACACCATTTTCACTTAAAAGACAAACTATATTTATACTTGGGTATTTGGCCTTTTCTCAAAAATGAACAAAATGAACTTGTCATTTAAAGGGAAACAAACAACTGAGAGTATTTGTTGCTAATGATACAATTTGGGCTTTCAATCAATAATTAGGATTTTGGGGGGGCACTTGGGTGACGTAATCAGTTAAAGTGCCCAACTCTTGGTTTCAGCTCAGGTTGTGATCTCAGGGTCGTGAGATTGAGCCCCACGTTGGGCTCTGTGCTCAGCGTGAAGACGGCTTAAGACTCTCTCTCCCTCTGCCCCTCCCCCGCTAAAAGAAACAAATCTTTAAAAATAAAATTAGGATTTTCAAAAACTTGTTACCTGCCACCATTAGTTTAATAGCTTTCCACTTCTTAAAGCTTTTCTGATGAGATCAATAGAAACTTTAAGGAAAGGAATGTGAGGGTTTTTTTCTATTGTATAATGAAAAGTGTTAACATTTGGAATATCTACATAAGTCAGTGAACCAATATTTTCCAAATGACCAACGCGTAATGTTACACTGGGAAGAGATCCAATGGATAGACCAACTGATTTTAATGTAATAGAGTACAACAACTTCATTGATTCCACAAGCAACTAACCCGTAAGAAACCACTATTTGTTAAGTTTTAATGGACTATCACAGAATATCCCTAATTATCTGAAAAAATTTTAAAGTGTTAATCCATCGTCCTAGTACATATCTGTGTGAGGCTGCTTTTTCTTCATCTGCTTCAATCAAAACAACATACCAAAAGAGACAGAACACAGAAGCAGATGAGATCCTAGTGTCTTCTATCAAGCTAGACTTTAAGGAAATTTGCAAAGATGCTACTCCTCTCATTAAACTTATTTTTTAAAGTTATTTTTCATGAAAAAATTAACTTGAGATAAAATGTAATAGGTTTACTACTGTTACTTTTTAAATGAATCAATAAATAAATATTAAGAGTGTAAAGAAGTCCTCAGACTTAAAAGTCTGAGATCCGCTATAACCTCATAACTACTCTGGGAAGTAGACAGAACTGATTTAATCTACTTTTTACAGATGAATAATAAATAGATCTGGCAAAGTTAAGTGACTTGCCTATGATTTCCAGAGCACTGTTCGCCATCCTGACTACACGTAAAAAAATACCCGGAAGCTTTTGAAATTAACCACTAACTGTTCTAGGATGGGCACAGGCATTTTTTTTTAAGGTCCCAATGATTCTCATGTGCAGCCTGAATTAACAGCCACTGTCCTAGAGATTAACAGACAAATATATAATTAGGTTACAAGCCTCCACAAACACCAATCTGATAAACAAGTCTACAAAATACATTTCCTTTTATTTAAACCACATCACTGTAGGTCCTGAATCCACACAAAGACCAAACAAAGTTTTTTTTTTGAAAAATTCTACCAGACTTCATTTTACTTACAGAATTCTTGCTTTGCCACTCAACAGGACAGTTGTAATCGTGCATGATCCAGGGATGGCTCAATAGATTTTTCACAGAAATCCGTTTCTTTGGGTCCACCTAGTGGCCATTGAGAAGAAGCTAGAGATTAACATTTCAAATAGGGAACACAGAACTCCTTTCCTTCCAAGAACTCAAAATTCATCAGAACAGATGTAAACTTTATCATCACAAAAATGCTGTCAAAGACCTTAAAATGGCCTTGGAATAAATTCTTTAAAAAAGGCAATAGAGGCAAGAAAACTATAGTAACCAACATGCGCTTAGAAGATAAATGTTTAACAAACATGAACTTCATTGGTATGGACATTATTCATGAAGTTCAGTCAATCTATTGTATGATGTAATAGTCTTTGCTGGAAAACCTATTCACAGGAAATATTCACCAATTTAATATTCAAGCAGCCACAATGCAGGGCATTCATAGTGAATATGCAATCTCTACCTCCGATGAGCTTACAATCACGTAGAACAAGTTGAAAAGCACACCTTTCTTTTCCATTTGTAATTTTCAAATGTGAGGGGAGGAAAATTAATCAACAAAGATTAAGGTTTTTGGAGTTTAGAAGAAAGGATGAGGTGTTTTCAATCTCATTTTGGAGATTTGGTGGTCTGGCCCTACTTAATCAAGGTGGGTGAGCCTGAGGTAAATTCTGAATAAAAAGTGGAGATGCCTTAATAGATGGAAAAACTGAAAGATAATCTGAATAAATAAAAATGAAAAAAATAGTGCACTAATAAGGTACTCATATTTTCAAAGTGTTTCCTATTTATCTCATTTTATCCTCCTAAAACTACATAGCAGTGAGGCCAGGCTCAGAATCCCCATTTGACAGATCAGAACCAGGTGAGGTGGCATGCCTACAGATTGGCAGGGTAGATACCTAGATTTTAGCACTCCTACCTTTAGCTCTCAGAGTCCATTTCCCTAAATCAGTGGTTCTCAAAGTGTGGTATAGCAAGACCAGCAGCATCAGCAGCATCCGGAAGCTGGGCAGAAAGGCACATCCCTAGTCATGCCCTAGATCATTCAACTGGACACTCTCGGGGTGGCACCCAGCAATCTGTGTTTTAACAAGCCCATCTGGCAATCCTGATACACAGTAAAGTTTGAGAACCATTGCACGAGGTCATGGGGTCCACTCGATTGGCCATCAGCTCATTCAAGCATGTACTCCCTGTCTACTATACACTTCATGTGCAAGAGTGGGAGCCAGAAAAGGGAAAGAGCCGGACAGAGAAAACAGACAATGCTCAAGAAAAAGGAAGGAAAACCACTCAGCAAAGACATATGGTAGAGGTCTGAAAGGAAATGCATTTGCAACACAATTAAGAAAGGATCTTGTGGAGGGCAGTAGATACAATGAATGGAATTTTGTTAAGCTAATAGAAAAACAGCATTGTCCTCCAAATGTAGCAGCACCACAGACATCTTACAGTTGGATCAAACAAGCACAGTACACTTCTATTATTTAAAAAATAAATAACAAAGTTTACCTGTAGCATTTGTTGAAGAAGCAGAATGCTACTGGAAGAGAGCCACTTAGGTACCTCGTATTTCCCTCTCTACAAAAAATAAAGAAACATTTAAGAGATTTAGGTTCAATCAGCCTTGACATAAATCTCTAAGATGACAAAATGCTAGAAGTTTACTTCCAAACTTGAAGACTTAACCCAACTATAAGTTTGGCAAACATTATTAACAACATGAGACATATGTCTTGCCCTAAAGAAGAAAATCCAATAAATTAAATATCATCACTTCTACATTATCCACCTATCAGAGAAGGACTAGAGCACAGAGAATGTAACTGGAATACATAAATGTGGAAGTTTTTGGAATCCGTAATGTGGTTAAATGGACAGCTAGTACACACTGTAGTCAATGTTCATATTACTAAAACAAATTTTAGTTTATAATCTCAAAACAATTATCAGGTGACAATATCAAGTAGCAGAAAAGCATATTTGGTGGCAGGACATAGGCTGTGGTTAAAAACAGGTCACATATCATCCATAGGACAGAATTCACAATCATTGAGGGAAACTGATGTAAGCCATTTTCTAAGTCAAGTACATGTTTTGGGAATGGCACAGGCTCAGGAGACAAATGTCTACAATCTGGGATACTCAGAAATTACAGTCACCGAGTCATCAACCAAAGACAAGACCAGGGGCTTGCTAAACACTAATATGTCCTAGAATATCTCTTTACACAACCTACCACACACCCCTCTTTCCCAATTCAGAGGAAATGATACAATTATTTCTCTTAGCAAAGAACAAATTGTTTAATGATGCTAGGATAAAAGGTTAATTATATGAAAAAATTAAGATTGAACTTTAATTCACAGTTTATGCCAAAATTAATTTCATCCAGATTAAAGAGGGAATGCAAATACAAAACCATACAGTACTTAAGTAAAGAAGAGGTGATTATTTTTAGAATTTTTCTAAACATGACAGCAAAACCAAAAACTATAAAGACTAACAGTTGACATTTCTGTATAGCAAAACAGCACTAAGTTAACTAAAAACAAATTGAGGAAAGAAAAATTTTCCACCTAAAGGCTAAATATTAATAAACTTCATCACATAAAAAGCTCTTACAAATCACTAAGATTTCACCACCAGGCAACCTGTTCTGCCCACATTTTCCCCCATCTCTGGAAATGGCCAGAAAACAGAGTCATCTTTAATTCCTCTTTCTCTCACACCTCACATCCGATCCATCAGCAAAGTCTATTGGTTCTATGTTAAAAATCTACCCAGAACCACTTGTCACTACTTCCACCACGCCACTAGCATCTCCCATCTGGCATACTGCAAGAGCTCCTAACTGATGTTCCAGATTCCACTACTGCCCCTCCCACCACTCCCAGTCTAGTCTCCACTCACCACCACCCATGTTCTTTTAAAACATGAGTTCAGGTCATGCCACTTCACCATCAAAACTCTCCAATGCTTCCCCAGATCACTCAAAATAAAATCCAAATCCCTTATTCTGGTTCCAAGGCCCTAAATGCATGCTCTCTATCCCCACACCCACCCACTCCTTGCTACCTCTCAGACTCACCTCCTAACTCTCCCCCTCATTCACCAAACTATAGTCACATGTCAAACACAGTCCAGCCTCAGGGCCTTTGCACTGTTTGTTTCTTCTGCCTTATAATGCTCTCCCCAAACATCAGCAGAGCTTTTGTCTTAATCTTCAGGTCTCCACTTATACACTAGTGGTATTGGTGAGGCTTCCCACGACCCCTTTTATAACATAGCATCCCCACAATCATTCTCTACCTCCCTTTCATGCCTACCTTTTGTTCAGTCCTTATCCCCACTCATCATATTACTTATTTTCTATCTCACTACAATAGAACTTAAGCTCCTTAATCACAGGGATTTTGTCAGTACTGTTCCCAAAGAATAGTGTCTGGCCCCAGCATATAAAAGGTATTCAATTAATATTTGTTTAATAAATAAAGGAATGGGATGAAAAGCAAACACTCCAAAAGAAAATGAACAAAGAATATTCATGGATAATTCCCAAAACAAGAACTTTTAAATGGCCAATAAACATGAAAATATGTCCAACTAATCTAGTAATAAAAAAGTAATTAATTTAAACAAAAATATGATACCATCTGTTGTCTATCAAACTGACAAACTTAAAAACATTATCCAGTGTTATTAAGAGTTCAGGGACAAGAGTGCTTATATATACAACTAGAGAATATAAGCTTTCCTGGAGAATAATATAGAAATATGTATAAAAAACATTCAAAATTGCATATCCTTGATCCAGCAATTTCACTTCCACCAATTTATCCTAAGCAAATAATCTGGCATACAAAAATATATGAACAGTAACATTGATCACAGAATTGTTTGTGATAACTTTGGGAGCGAAGGAACATAGTCTGCTGGCAAATTCCAGAGGGTCCCCAAAACTAATGACAGAAGACAAAAGGCACTGAATAAGGCTCCTGAGTCAGAAATATAATATAGGTCCAGGGAGACAAGGGCAAGCACACATGGACACATGCACACACGCACAAAACCTACAGCAGTTAAATCAGGCTAGAAGGGTGGAGCAGGTAGATGGAGAAGCCATCGACTAGCCCAAGCATTGGGGTTCTCTGCTCTTATAAACTGTCCAGAACATCATCCTCCAGAAATCAGCCCAGCTCCAAGGCGAGGGGAGAAACAGACATGTATGGGTCACTCAGAGTCCTAGGACTACATGGCATGTTGGATTTTGATTATGTTAAAGAAATAAGCAAAGTTCCAAAGAAGCATTATCAAGCAATAAATTTAAAAAGAAAAGGTGTCAATGTCAAAACAACTCCATTTCTGACTCAGCCTCTCTGATGAGAGCAGAGAGGCTAGCCTACGAAGTGTTTCCCAGAATGGGCAAGAGTTTTCTTTAATTCACAAATGAGATTTAATGTTATTAAATTTTTCAATCTCCTTTATCCAGGGCACTCAATATCATCCAGAAAGCCCACTCTTTTTCTTATTCTTACACCTTGCCAGGGCACCTTAACTCTAGCCAGTGTTGGAAACTGAATCACAGTGATAAAGCCTTTAATTCTCTTTTCCTTACTCCATGCAGGTCTATCCCTAGGAAGGGGGCATTTTTAGATGCTTCAGCCAACTCTCTGGGACTGAGCAGTGAGTCACAGTTGCTGTTTGACTGGTCCTGACCTAGTTGGCCCCACCCTCCTATCTGAGCTTCTCCTTACTACTGAGACTGAGGCCTCTCATGATTCAAATCCTGGGTGCCTTAACCTGTTCTCTTTCTTAGTAACATGACCATTTGCCTGCTTTCTCAAACAGTTTGGCTTGTTCTTGCCAGAGCCCCAGAGAAGGTAGAGAGCGGCCTGGGGTAAGGACTCCCCTACCTGTTTATACCGATCAAATGGTTATGACCTACCTGAATCTCCAATTACAATCTGTTCCTGCGGTGTCCTCTGTCATGTTTCATTCACTGGTCAGAACCCCCATGAACTCCAGGGGTCTCCCCTCATGCTGGTAGTGGAGCCTTGCTGCTTACTCTCTGGACACCATCTGCACTGGATGCAGTCCCAAATGCACGTCCACCCGGAATGTGTGAATGCGTTCTTATGTGGAAATAGAGTCTCTTGCAGATGTAATCAAGTTAAGATGAGGTCATACTGAGTAGGAGTGGGCCCTAAATTCAATATGACTGATGTCCTTATAAAAGGAGGGAAATTAGGACACAGGGACATAAACACAGGGAAGCAGGCCATGTGAAGACAGAGGCAGAGACTGGAGTGATACAACCACAATTCAAGGCTTTCCAAGGATTGCCAACAAACACCAGAAGCTAGAAAGAGGCAAAGAAGAATTCTCCCCAAGAGCCTTCAGAGAAACATGGCTCTACTGACACCTGACTTGGACTTCTAGCCTCCGGAACTGTGAGAGAATGAATTTTTGTTGTTTTAAGGCCCTGCCTTGTAGTACTTTGTTACAACAACCCTAGGAAACTAATACACCATCTATAAGGGTTTAACTCCTCACATACCTCTCTCCCACCAGCACCTGCCCACCCCAAGAATAGGTCTGGTTCTAGGTTCTAGCCCTTTCTGGTCTGCTCCAACACAGATAATAGGCCCATCACCAGATCTATCAAAATAAAAGAAATGTTATGCCTTTAAATTCAGAAAGTACCACCCAAAACAAAAGTACTCTTAACTAAAAGAAGCAGTATTCTACAGAAACCAGAGGTAAAAAGAAATATTCAGAACAAAGCACTGAATAAGAAAAGCTCCACCAGACTGATTCCAAGTTCCTCTTTGCCTCATTTTATCACCTCTTTTACCATCCCATCCTGAATTCATGACATATCTTCTAACAGATCCCCCTACTGTGCCCTAAGTTAGCACACGGAAGCCATCCTCGCCAGAAAGAGGCAAGAACAGGTCAATGAGAAGCATGGTGCTCAGCACACTGGAAACAGGAACGGACTGGACTCAACATTACGCCTGCTTCTTAGTAGCTCCATGAACTTGTACAAGTTATTTAATCACTCTGGACCTGTTTCCTAAGAGAGTAGACTCTGGAGACAAATTTCCTAGGTTCAAATCCAGAATCTACCTTTTCCCAGTCATGTGGATGAGCTACTGAATCACACCGTGCCTCAGTTTCCTCATCTGTACAAAGAAGCAAAATAAAAGTGCCTGCTCCAAAAAATGTTGCTAGGATTCAGTGATTCAATACATGTAAAGCACTGAACACAGTGCCAGGCACAGAACTCCATATATGTTAGTTTCTACTACTGCTGCCTCTATGACTAATGCTACTATTACTACTACTATTGTTACTATCTGTAAAACAAGTAATTCCACCTATAGGATTCTAAAAGGAATAAAAGGGAATATGTGAAAGCACTCAACACAATGCCTTGCACGTAAGAGACAATAAATGTTTGTTGAATTTGAAAGAAACAGGAGGGAGAGGAGGGATGCCCAAAACAGTAACAGACCAGAGATGGGTATGTTAGCCAAAACCATGCATGCCAGAGTGCTAAATACTCAGTACTGTAAGAAAGGCTAGAGTCATTCTGAGGAGTGCCACATGTCCTCCCAATGGAGCCATGCCCCATTGCGGCTGCCTCAGGACTGCCTAGTAAAGAACACATCATCTAGTCAAGCCCTGCTGCCATTACATCCTGAAGTGTACCCATGCACTTTCCCTGTTTGGACGGAATAGCTCTGTAGAGTACCATCTACAGTAAGCCATGAGGCCTGTGACCCATCACCAAGACCCGACATCCTCAGCTTCATTCTCTGCACTGAGATACTGACAGAAATAGAATTCAGATCTGAGTTCTACCGCTAGCCTTAACCCAACCTCTTATTTGTACATAATACTTTAAAATACACAAAACACTTGCACAAATATTTTATCATGTGCAGTAAGCAAGGATTATTAACTACATTACACAGATAAGGAAACTAAGTCTCAGCCAGGGAAATGAAGCACTTGTTCAATATTATAAGGCACTGGTTCTCAACGGGGTGATTTTATTCCCCAGGAAACATCTAGCAGTGTCTGGAGACCTTTTTATGTGTGCAACATAAGGATTTAATATATGTATATATTATGAAATGATTACCACAATAAGTTTGATTCATATCCATCACCACACATATTTACAAGTTTTCTTCACTTAGTACTTTCCTTGATGAAAACTTTTAAGATCTACTCTCTTAGCAACTGGAGACATTTTTTACTGTCATGACTTGGGAGCTACTCCCGGCATCTAGTGGGTAGAAGCCAGGCATGCTGCTAAACATCCTACAGTGCGTAGGACAGCCCCCCCAACAAAGAATTATCTAGTCCACAATGTCAATAGTGCCAAAATTGAAAAACATTGTTACAGAGCAAAAAAGGAGTAGACAGCACTAGAAGAGACATACGGTACTTTTTCTGTTGTACTGTGCTGGAAAATCTAAGAAAGTCTAGAGGTAAAAAGGGAGAAAGCCTCCTTATTTCAACATTGGAAGTATACCCAAAGATCTAATGGAAAAGACCTTGAGACGAGCAATGCTGTTGGGGAAGAGCATCTCCATAAAAGGCCCTCTGTCAACCAGGGCTGTGCAACTTAACCCTGGTTTCTGCTCAGTCTTTAGAGAATTCTTGTTTATTTAAGGGACGATTACCTTGCAAATGAGAGCAAGAAATGGGTAATAGAGAGAGAAACCAAGCAGGAGGGGGAAATAAACCCTGTGGGCTAAGCAAGATAATCCTGGGAATTCTAGAGAGCTTGAAATTGTTCATTTTTCACATGGTTCTAAGAAAGGCAGGCGATCTCTCCAACACATAATTACAGTATATAGTCAACTCCATAATTGTAAAATATAATCTCATAAAAAGATAATGTGCCCATTTTCTTTAAAATTATAAATTATACTTGTTAGAAAGCAATTTTACTTGCAAGCTATTCAACTTTCATTTACTAAATTATTTATACTTTCTTAATATTTGTGTACCCAGAACTAGAGTACAGTCATGCTTGTCTTTGAATGCAGTGATGGTAAACGAATATAGGTGACATTAATAAGATTAATACCCAGTCTGTTGGCAATCATGCTAGAAACTGCAGTTGAGCATTTTGGTTAAAATAGTCAACAAATGCAAAAGATAAACACAGTCTGCCTCTTAAACAAGAGTTACATACAGTGAAATATTGCTGGGTTTTTCAATCAGACCAAGAAGAACTGAAGGAAGTGTTATTCCCAAGTGAGGAATTTTAGAACATTCTAGGCAAAGATACATACTGCATGCAAGTGATACGACACCTTAATTAGATTCAACCAGCAGACTGTATTACACTGCGCCTCGGAACAATAGTTCTGAGCCAAGATTACAATAAATTTCAAAATCTATAATGTGTGAAATTAAATTCCACAATAATGCATAAAAGTCCTAATTTGAATCAATTTCCAACTTGCAAATACATGAAAAACTAAAAAATGAAATTCAGAGTAGGAGAAACAAAGAATATACAGTATTAGTAAATAATATTAATTAGGAAGGTTAAATCTCTACTGAACAAGAATTAGATATTTTCTACCATATTCACTCCACTGTATAAATATCTGACTTACCAAAATTTACCTTGTATTGGAGAAATAATATATTAATAATCAAGGGCATTGATTCCACGGCTGCCATGTGAATGTGAACTTGAAGGAGCAGCAAGTGAAGGCAAATAGACAGTATGGAAACTTAGGCCCAGACAGGTTAAAAAAAACAGAGAGAGAGAGAGAGAGAAAGCAAAGCTTAGAATTAAGTCAGTAAATGAGGAACACCATGGATCTAATGTAGTTCAATTTCTGTAAGGCATTAACGGTCACTCAGTTTATATTTATGGATAAGACCACAAAACCTTGGTTAAGTGTACCTGATAGAGATCAAAACCCAATTCTCAAAGCACCTATTCTACTCAGTTTTTCAATTGACAACTTGGATTAGAGATACTTAAGAAACGTGCAAAGTGGCACAATGCTGGGAGAGACAGCTGGTATTTCAAGAGAGCAGAATCAAGATTCAACATTTCCACAGAAATGCTAGGCTGAAACAAGGGAACCCAAATGTGAACAAAGAGAAGTCAGACAACTTACAGCTACTCAGAGCTGGACCGGACCTGGAAATGACTGATGACTGCAAGGCTCTAACGCTACTGATGAAGAAAACGAGGACCCACCTCAGCTGCTCCCCCAGGAGTGACACCTAAAGCGAGTAAAAAAGCTGACGCTCGATAATATGAATTAGGAGAATTAACTTGTAGTCTTCGTAAATCTGACAAGTTGGGGTGTCTGGTAATATTTCCAAGTGAATGGACACAAGAAGAAGTTTGGGATAGGGGTCACTTTCCCAACTAGGAGTCTATGATTCTCTTGAAACTAGTAACTACAAAGCTGAGAAACAGTATTTCAGGATGGTGATGAGAACTAGCTCTGAGCTTGACAAGCTGAGTTCAAATCTCTCTGCCACTTACTAGCCAAAAGACTAGTAAGTTATTTAAGGTCTCTGCCCCTTAGAGTCCTCATCTATAAGAAGGGTACAGTAATAGTTAACTATGCCACTTAGAGTCTGACAAAAGAAGTTCATGAATGTTAGGTAGTACTTTTGTAACAAAAGAATAAGAATATCCGTGCCCGCAAACATTTTATTTTTTCTGAGAATCCACGTGAAAGGGTCATGAAAATACAAAACATAAACATTTCAGAATGCTCTATCTCCTTAGAAGGGGAAAAAAAAAAAAAAAGGAAGTAGGGGGAAAAAAGCACAAAAAATCAACAAGGGGCACCTGGCTGGCTCAGTCAGTGAAGCATGCAACTCTTAATCTCAGGGTTATGAGCTCAAGCTCCACACTGGGTATAAAGATTACCTAAAAAAACTAAATCTTTAAAAAAAAAAATCAACAACAAAAAGACTGATGCAGATGCTTCAGACAGAAGAGACTTCAGCACAACTCAAGTAAACATACAACTCCACTGCTACAGACAGACTCACACTTTACTGGAGAAGGCATCTCCTCCACTTCCCACATCAGTTTAAGGAGTTCAAAACTCACATGGAACTTCATCATTCTACTTTCTAAGATTTTTTTTTTTTTTTTTTTTTTGACAGAGATAGAGACAGCCAGCGAGAGAGGAACACAAGCAGGGGGAGTGGGAGAGGAAGAAGCAGGCTCATAGCGGAGGAGCCTGATGTGGGGCTCAATCCCAGAACGCCGGGATCACGCCCTGAGCCGAAGGCAGACGCTTAACCGCTGTGCCACCCAGGCGCCCCAATCATCATTCTACTTTTTAAAAACTTGTTACTAGCAAACCAAATTCAGCAGCCTACTAAAAGAATTATACACCATCACCAAGTCAGATTTATTCCTGGAATGCAAGGAAAGTTCAACATACACAAATGAATATATGTGATACACCACATTAACAGAATGAAAGAGAAAAAACACATGATATGTCAGCTGAAAGACATTTGACAGAAATCAAAACCCTTTCATGATAAAAACACTCAATAACCTGGAAATAAGAGGAAACTACCTCAATATAATAAAACCCATAAATGAAAAATCCATAGCTAACACCACACTCAATGGGGAAAGACTGAAATCTTTTCCTCCAAGATCAGGAACAAGACAAGGATGGCCATTCTCACCACTTCCATTCAACATGGTACGGGAAGTCCTAGCCAGAACAATTAGGCAAGAAGTAAAAACTTAACATGATTCAAAATCCAAAAGAGCATAGAATGAAAAGTCTCCCATTCCTCTTGTTTTTCTCCCCAAAAGGAACAGCAACGACTAACTTCTTGTATCCCCTTCTATGCAAATATGCCTCCCTTTCCTTCATTTTTACAAAAATGACAGTACACTATACATACTGTTGTAACCTTGCTTTTCCCCCCAACAATCTATCTTGGATATCATTCATATCAGTATTTAAAGAGCTTCCTCATTTATTTGTATGGCTATAGAATAGTCTATTATAAAGATGTACTATAATTTAATAACAATGTTTTTCAAAAGAAAAAGAAAGCACTAATAACACTCACAAACACACAAAGAATTAAGAAATAAAAACGTGGACAAGCAATAAACAAATGTGTGCTTCTAGGCTATGAAAATACAGATCCTCTGAAAGGGCTGGAATTTCATACAACTGAAAGAACACCCAAGGCCAGGTCTTCCAATCCTGACTCATTCATTTTCCATTATTAATACCACAGATACATTACCAAATCATCCCTTTTTAAAATGGAATAGACTTTATTCCATCAAATTATGGACCCATTAGCTTTCCAAACATTTCATTTAAACAGTACACCAGGGAAAAAAACCATAGCAGAACAGCCAGAAAAATTATAGAGGAAAAATAGAATAATAAGAAAAGGTTAATTCTACCAGACATAAAATAAATGGCATTATAAAGATACAGCAACTAAAACGATTATGTATCAGACAAGAATAGACAAAAAGATAAGTACAAAATAAAAAGCCCAGAAAAAGAAATATGTGAATGTAGAAATTTAATATATAATAAAACCATCCTTTCAAATCAATGGGAAAATGATGGATTATTGAATAAGCAGGTCTGGGACAACCAATTACTTATTTTAGAATAAATAAATAATTATTTATTTAAAAACAAAATATCCCTAGAAACTATCACAGATCAGAGAGGGCAAAGAAGATATGACAACTAAATATAATATAGTATCCCAAAAGAGTCCTAGAATAGAAAAGGGACATTAGAGAAAAACTAGTGAAACAGGAATAAAGTACAGAATTTAGTTATTAGTAATGTACCAATGCTGGTTCTTTAGTTGTAACAAACTACCACAGTAATGTGAGATGTTAATAATAGGAAAAGCTAGGGGCTCCTAGGGTCCTGGGATCAAGCCCCACATTGGACTCCCAGCTCAGTGGGAAGCCTGCTTCTCCCTCTCCCTCTGCCATTCCCCGCACTTGTGCTCTCTGGCTCTATCTCTGTCAAATAAACAAAATCTTTTTTAAAAAATTTAAAAAATAATAATAGGAAAAACTGGGTGAGGGATATACGGGAATGCTGTATTATCTTTGCAACTTTTCTGTAAATCTAAAACTATTTTAAAATAAAAACTGTTAGAAAAAAGCTGGGTCTCGATTACTTCTTACACCAATATTAATTTCTGGTAGATCAAAAAATTAGTATTAAAAATTTTTAAAGTACTGGGGTGTCTGGCTGGCTCAGTCGGTGGAGAGCAACTCCTGATCTCAGGGTTGTGAGTTCGAGCCCCATGTTGGATATAGATTACTTAAAAATAAAATCTTAAAAGAGGCAAAAATACTACAAAAAAAAAGCATGAAGAAAAAACCTGAAATATATATTTTAACACAGAGAACAAAATGGTTAATTTCCTTCGGATGCTCTATAGCATGGTAGTTGGGAATACAGACTTTGGAAGCAGACCACCTGAGTTCACATCCCAATTCTGCCAATAATTAGTTGAATAACTTCAGGCAAATTATTTTACCACTCTCTGCTTCACTTCCCTCATCTTTAAAAAAGGTTATGATAAGGGCGCCTGGGTGGCTCAGTCGTTAAGCGTCTGCCTTCGGCTCAGGGCGTGATCCCGGCATTCTGGGATCGAGACCCACATCAGGCTCCTCCGCTGGGAGCCTGCTTCTTCCTCTCCCACTCCCCCTGCTTGTGTTCCCTCTCTCGCTGGCTGTCTCTCTTTCTGTCAGATAAATAAATAAAATCTTTAAAAAGTAAAATAAAATAAAATAAAATTTTTAAAAAGGGCAGGGTGCGCCTGGGTGGCTCTGTCGGTTAGGCGTCAGACTCTCGGTTTCAGCTTAGGTCATGATCTCAGGATTGTGAGATTGAGCCCTGCATCAACCTCCGTGCCTAGTGTGGAGTTTGCTTGAGAGTCTCCCTCTCCCTCTGCCCGCCCCTGCTCACTCTCTCTCTCTCTCTCTAAAATAAATGAATAAATATTTAAAAATAAAATAAAATAAAATGAAAAGGAGGAAAGGAGAAGGGGGCGAGGGCCATTCACTGTGTGGATTATATAATCCCAAAGGATATATACAGATATATAAAGGTTTGTATAAGTACAGATAATTCCCACAAAGGTATAAGAGAAATTTCTAAATAGTCGTCTCTGTGGAAGAAAATAGAGGGCTAGGTGAGAAGTTGTTGTTTTTTTTTTAATTATATACTCCTTAGTAATGTTTTAGCTTTTTACCATACATTCTTTGTTTTTCATTGTAAAAACAATTAACTGAATGTCAGTTTCTTGATAAACTACAAGCCTGGGCATTTTAGACCAATATTCTAGAAAAGGAGCAAGCAGGCTCTGGAGAGGGCCCTTCTACTACAGATCACGGACACTAAGCCCGGAGTTAGCAAACTTTTTCTGAAAAGGAACAGATAGTAAATATTTTGGTTTTGTGGGCCATACAATCCCAGTCACATCTACTCAACTCCACAGCCACAGATGATACATGAACAAATAGGTATGGCTATGTTCCAATAAAATTTTATTTAAACAAACAGGTGGTAGGCCAGATTTGGCTGGTAGACCACAGCCAACCTCTACATCGCCTGGCCAAGAAGGCTGACAGAAGTTTTAACCAATCTTTCTTCGCCTTTAACACCCTATAAAGAAGTAAGTTAAGCTGCAGCACAGATTCCTAGCTATCCACACATCTAGAAGAATGTATGCATCATGCTACTAACTCAAGAGTCAGAGTTGGTAGGAACAATTTCCTGACAGATCAGCTACTACTTTCCAATAGGATAAGACAGCAATATATCCCGCCCTCAACCCTGGTCTACCCACCCCTTCTGTTCAACCTGTCCCTACTGCCTCGATATCACTTGGAAGAGCTGAATGCACGTCCTCCTGCCAAGTAGTCTTCTTATATGTGGATTACAACATTTTAACATTGCAAATCAAAGATTACAACCTGTTTAATCATCACTATAAAAAAGAGATATAATTATTCTAAAATCAAAGTTTATAGTTGGTAAATGCATACAGTACCTCATTTTGTTTTACTAGGTGGATATCCATGGGGTATATGGAAGTTAGCCTGTTCAAAGTCAGACATCTTTACTGAGCCTTTGCATGGCCAAGGTGAATATTCAAAACTTTACATGGATAAAATTATATGATCTTTTATGACATAATGTCTTACTAAGATTCCCACATACTCATCATCAAGAAGTCAAGTATCCTCAGAAGTCTCCATGTTCACAAAAGAATGCCAATCCTAGCTCCAGTTATACTGACAGTCATTTTGCCCCTAGCATAGCCAAAAACCTCAGGAAATTTCCATTCATGTGTGTGTGAAAAAACTGGAAAGGGAATAGCATAAAGAAATACAATATAAAATTCCTTATATATGTAAAATCTGAAAAACATACAGAAAAATCTGATATATAGTTTGTCTCTAGTAAATACTCTTATACCAATAACTTTGAGAAATCAGACAAAATGGGCATATTCTTTGTGTCCAAAACTGAACTCCCAAAACTCATTTGGGATGATCAGGAGTTCTGTTTAACGAAAAAGTAAAAGGAAGAATACCCCTCAATTAAATTTATGTGGCTAGTAAAATCTTGAAACCAAAAACAAACAAAACAGTTTAAGAAAAGAAAGTACATATTAATCTCTGAACAAATTTCAAGTCCTGGACAAAATACTGGCAAACCAAATTTAGACATGTGTGTGAATAATAATAGTGAACATTTATTGAGCACTACTCTAAATGCTGTGCATGGCTTAACTCGTTTAATCCTAACAACCCTATACTGCAAAAACTACCATTCCATCCATTTTACAGAGGAAGAAACTAATTTGCCATATTCTGTCTACGGACAGAAAGCAGAGATCCTGGATTTTAAAAATACCAATGAGATTCTGATTTAATTGCTCTGGGGGCTGGACCCAATCAATACATTTTAAAGCACCCCAAATGATGCTACTATGCAGAGAAATTACATGGACGTAGCCAAGGCAGGAGATGTTTTAGGCAAGATTTAATTATGAAACAAGAAGCAGAGGTGAGAAAACATGATTTGTAAGATCCTTTCCAACAGTGAATTTCTAGGATTATGTGTCCCCACATTGTCTTTCTAGAATTCTAAATGGTATAAAATTTCATGCTATACCACCTAACAGATCCAATTCTAGTTCATCTTGGGAGAAATTTGTCTGTCAGTTTATTTCCCTGGCACGGAATTCCAAAAAAAAAGAGTGGGGTAAAATATACTAGTGGCTTACAGTACTAAAATTATTTTTAGAACAAGAAACATAGCTCTACTACTTTACAGAAAAGAGTAGCCAAAAGAGTGAAGTACTGAAGAGCCCGGCCGAATTCTTTTTTAAAAAAGCATAGCTGGAAAACTGTTGCTGAGCTGCCCAAAGACCAGCCTCCATCCCACACCACTTCTGTTTCAAGCAAAGCTGAAGCTATACTGAGATCCCAACACTACTCTGCTGTATGACCGAGCAGAGTGCGGCTCTGTGTGGTCAGGAACTGCGGCCACAGTGAGTGAGGGAGCAGAGCCAAAGCAACACGTGCTAGCCTGCAGAGCTTAGGGAAAGCCTCTAGAGACGGGAAAGGAGGAGATACAGGCTGTTGGCTCCCTCAGCAGCCAGCCCCAGGAAGATGGCCGCCAGCCTCCTGCCCCATCTAGCTCCCCTTTCCCAAGGAGAAGCACATGCACGCACAGTTCCCCCAAAGCAGCACTAACAGCTACAGCAAACTGACTTCCATTTGACTGTAGAATCAGAGCTCCTTAGCCTTTAAAGAGTTGGAACTACTACCATTCCATCTCTTCCCAAACCCACTCTTTGTCATTTGGGCAGGGATTTTAAAGGTTTTTCCAGGGTGGGACATAGGAAATAAGTATTAAATCAAATAAATTTAAAAATTGAAGATTGAACTCAGTGCCCTTAAACGTGTTCTATAGGGCAAGAAATGAGCCAACTGGGATTACCACTTTCAACTTGGTATACCACGTCCCAAGAATGAGAGTTGATTTAGGTAGTCTCCCTACCTAAAGGGTGCTAGAGACCCAGTGGTCCAGCCACAGAAAACGTCAGACCATTTTCCCCCACGCTTCTCCCATCTTCTCTTTGCTCATACTGTCTATCAGCATGCTCTCTCCCACATCCCTTTCTGAAGCACTTCTACCCTTTTTTGAAAGCCCTCCTCAAACCTCACTTCCTGTAATATGTTCTCCCAAACCCCTCACCCATTCCTACATTAACTTCATTTATACCTCTGTTATACTATGGAATCCCTGGCCCTTCACCCTTTTTAGATAGCCTTGTATCTGTCTCCAACAAGAAATCAGGTCCTGGTGGACAATGATCAAGTTTCACAGATCCTTGTTCATGCCTTCCAGTATCTCATACAAAGATGACCTTCAGAAATATTTGTTCGACAGAACTGAATTCAAACTACATGGAGAGAAGCTGCCCTGCTGGTCTGACCCTGGTTTGTTATGGACACAAAGTGATGCTCTTTCTCCCTCTTTACATATCTTCCTGCGTTAACTTGCTTTGAATACGAAATCTTTAAAAAGAATTTCACTGTTTTCCTTGTTATATGGGATTCTGAGGATCTGTGAATATAATTCACATAACCTAAAATTCACCCTTTTAAAGTGTATGGTTCAGTAGTTTTTCGTATACTCATAAAGTTGTGCACTCATTACCACTATATAATTCCAGAATGCTCTCAGGACCCCAAAAATAAACTATATCCATTAGCAGTCACACCCCCACTGCCACTCCATCCCCAACCCCCACAACCACAAATCTACTTCCTGTCTCTGATAGATAGGATTTTAACAAAACTAACAGTACTCTTAACTGTAGTTTTATTATACCTTAAAGCCAAATGTTACCGTCAAAAAGAAACAGTTTCTCTTATTTTACCAGAATTCAATAGGAGAATGTGATTTAACCAAGTAAATTACTAAGGTATCATTTCAGAAGAATCATCTTACGTGTTTAGTTCCCCATTTGTTTTTGTCTCGTTAAGCTATTTACTGAAGCAGTATAATATACACACAGAGCAGTATACATATTATGAGCGCATACACATCTGGACAAGATTTCAAAACCTGAATACACAAGTATAGTATAACCAGCATCCAGATCAAGAAACAGAACAGAACCCCCCCACACTCCTCTTCCATTCATTCCTCCTCCAGAGCATAACCATTATCTTGACTTCTAACAGCACACATTACTTTTGCCAGTTTTTGTACTTTTATGGATAGAAACAAATAGTATGCAGTATAGAACTTTTACACTGAAATTCTATGCCTTATAATACTCACCATAATCTTCTTGTACAAAGCCATGACATTATCATCATCGAATGGTAGAAAGCCACACATAAGTACATATAGGAGTATGCCCATACTCCAAACATCTGCCTGAGAGGGAGGAAAAAAATAATTTAAAAAAATTTTTAGAACATATTACAGAATGGTAGTACACTTAACAGAATCACAGAATCTTCACGGAGCTGAAAAAGAGCGCAGAGACCATCCAATTCAGTCTGCTCATTCCACAGACAGGGAACCTAAAGCCCAGAAAGGAAGGCTTGTTCAAAGTCACCTAGTCAATGGCAGGCCACCCGGCTGGGTCTCCTGACTTGCAGTTCAATGCATTCTCTTCTGTTGGATTTTAACACTTAAGAGAAAATAATTCACAGTTGGCTAGGCTAGATTGGACATGATAAGGAAGGAGATAAAGCCAGGTCTCTGATTCTGAAAGACAATTCTGTAGTGCTATTGAGGGTTTACTACATGTGAGGATTATATAAACATGCATGAAGATGTCAAAACAAGTCTTAAAAGTTACTCCTGATAATCTGCAAATGTGACTAAACTGCACTGTAAAGTCCTCTCTATGCAAAGAAACCTTAATAAAGTTCAAAGATTGACTTCTCAAATATAGAGGTTAGAAATTAGCCTGCCAGCACAAACACCCCTACAAATCTCAAAATCCCAGAAAGGAGCTTAACCTTTATATAAGATATCCATGTGTCCCATGAGTCCTAAGCGCTAACTACTTATTCAAGCAGTATTTGGCCTTAGTCAATAATGACGCCACTGTTGGCTGAGGACAAGTCACAGCTCCCACCCTTGCTTGAGCCTTAGGAAAATTTCAAGAGGTAAAAAGGGCAGCATTTTTTTTAAAGGCAGGAGGGGTTGGGTAGAGGAGAGAAACAGAGTTAAAATAACTCAAGCAGCATCACATCTAGGTAGTGCCTCTGTACTAAGTAATCCAAATCTAATTCAGTCTTGTCTACCAAATCACATCAAATTATTCAGATGTCCCAAGTAAATAATCTTTTAGGCAAACACCTAATTTTTTCTTCCAAGTTGCAGGAGGTCAGAAATTAACCATTTATGCCTCAGAGATGTCAAATAATTAATCTATAAATTAAGCCTTGAGAGCATAGCACTCCTGACCAGGGTGTTAAATTCAAAGCAAAGAGGCTGCACAGGAAGGAGTGGGCTAGCATGGCTTCATCAAATGCCATAAGAAGAGGTCAACAAGGTGGGGGGGGGTAAACAGAAGGGGGAATGAATCATGAGAGACTATGGACTCTGGGAAACAAACTGAGGGCTTCAGAGGGGAGGGGCATGGGGGACTGGGATAGTCCGGTGATGGATATTAAGGAGGGCACATATTGCATGGTGCACTGGGTGTTATACGCAAATAATGAATCATGGAACACTACATCAAAAACTAAAGATATACTGTATGGTGACTAACATAATAAAAAATTATTAAAAAAAAAGAAGAGGTCAACAGAGATTATGTCTGAGGTTAAATAAAAAGATAAGGAAAATAAAAAGTAACATCCCCATAAGTCTACTAGAGAGAAAAAAGTCTACCAAAGTCTACTTGAGAGAAAAAAGCAGAAAAAATACTCCTCAGTTAACTCATCCAAACACCTTCCTCTCACTGTTTTGAATTGGCTATGAGAATTAAATTAATCAGCTAAAATCATAAACCAAAGCAAATGCAAGTAAATCCATAAGCTACCAATTGCCAAATAAGAAAAAAAAAATCAGAGGGAGTAGGGGTTTGAAACCATTTCCTGTGAGAAATCACTGAAGGAATTAGAGATATTTACCATGGGACATTCCTTAAAGCATGATCTGGACCGATGAAAAACAGAATTACCTAAAGTACTTATTTTAGAATGAAGAATCTTTTTCTTTTTTTTTTTTTAAGCCCCACCTTAGAAAACAGAACCAAAATCTATTAAGCATACAGGACTAAGCTCTACCTCTTTTAACAAGTGCCTTAGACAATTCCTTGGGACACTGTTCTAGAAGGATGGAAAGTCATATTAAAAGGGACAAGAGGGGCGCCGGGGTGGCTCAGTTGGTTAATCGTCTGACTCTCGATTTCGTCTCAGGTCATGATCTCAGGGTTGAGAGAATGAGCCCTGCTTTGGTCTCTGTGCTGGGCGTGGAGCCTACTTGAGATTTTCTCTTTCCTTCTTCCTCTGCTCCTCCCCCCACTCCATTTTCATTTTTTTTTTTTAATGATTTTTTATTATATTATGTTAGTCACCATACAGTACATCCCTGGTTTCCGATGTAAGGCTCGATGATTCATTAGTTGTGTATAACACCCAGTGCACCATGCAATACGTGCCCTCCTTACTACCCATCACCAGTCTATCCCATTCCCCCACCCCCCTCCCCTCTGTAGTCCTCAGTTTGTTTCTCATCCCCCACTCCATTTTCAATCTCTCTCTCTCTCTCTCTCTCTCTCTCCAAAATAAAATAAAATAAAGTAAAATAAAATAAAGTAGACAAGAAAACTCCTGAAGATCCTATAGGAAAATCTCATATGCATTCAAACCAGCAGGGCCTCATCATCAGTCCCCTAGGAATCTTGTGAGCATTAGGCGTACGATTACCACACTGCTCCTGGGAGATTGGATGGAACAATGGAAAAAATACAGGTATGTGGTGTGTGGAGGGATGGGTGAAATAGGTGAAGGGGGTTAAAGAGTACACTTAAGATGAGCACTGAGTAATGTATAGAATTGTTGAATCACTATACTGTACACCTGAAATTAATGTAACACCATATGTTAACTATACTGGAATTTAAAACTTTTTAAAAGTGTAAAAAAAAAAAAAAAAAAAGACTCTACTAAAAAAATTATTATGGGGGGCCTGGGTGGCTCAGTCGGTTAAGCATCTGCTTTATGCTCAGGTCATGATCCCAGGGGTCCTGGGATTGAGCCCTCCATCGGGCTTCCTGCTCAGCAGGGAGTCTGCTTCTCCCTCTCCCTCTGCCTCTGCCTCTGCCCCTGTCTCGTGCTCACTCTCTCTCTCTCAAATAAATAAATAAAATCTTTAAAAAAAATTATTATACACTAAAAAAGAGAGAGAGAGGAGAGAGAAAGAGTAGAGGTATGCAGTAAAGCCTCACTCAGTTCGAATCTTGACCTATAGTTACCAGCTGTGTGACCCTGAGAAGGCACTTAAATTTCTGAGCCTCAATTTCCTCAACTTCTTTACCTTAATGAAATGAGCAACAGTACTCATTCCAAAGGATTTTTGTGGACTTAAAAGATTTTACTTACTTATTTATTTATAAAGGCAGGTGCTTAACCAACTGAGCCACAGAGGCACCCCTAAAAAGGAAAAAAATTCTGACACATGCTACAACA
Organism: Ursus americanus; assembly: GCF_024610735.1. Lineage (NCBI taxonomy): Eukaryota > Metazoa > Chordata > Mammalia > Carnivora > Ursidae > Ursus > Ursus americanus. Next base: position 34,244,699 of record NC_142144.1, read on the forward strand.
TGGATAAGCCTTGAAGACATTAGCAGCATGGGAATATGAATTATGAATTAAATAAGTTGTATCAATGTTAAATTCCCTGATTTTGAAAACTAAAGTGTGGGTATAAAAGAGAAGGTTCTCACTTTTAGGAAATATATATATAGTACTTAATCTCAAAGGGTATGAAGTCTAAAACTTACTCCCAGTTGGTTCAAAAAAAGAATATGCATATATACAAACACAGAGAATGATCAAGCAACTAGGGAAAAATGTAAACAAGTGTGAATATGACTAAACATATACAGAAGTTCCTCAGTCCATATTTGCAACTATTCTGTAAGTTTGAGATTATATCCAAATAAAAAGTCACCAAAACAAGTCAGTTCCCACCTTCTCTTCTTATAAATTAAGTAAATGAACATGTCAAAGTTTCTCTGACATAACACTAGCTCCAAAAGATGCTTCACATAGAAAGGGGGCTCTGTAGGCAAAGCAAGTCAAGATCAGCTGCTCTCTGTGATGCTCCCCAACGGACAACATTGTACAAGAACGTTTTAAAGATTTGGAGATGTCCAGGGGTGATGTCCAGGGGTGCGTGGGTGGCTCAGTCAGTTAAGCGTCTGCCTTCGGCTCAGATCGTGATCTCAGGGTCCTGGGATCGGGCCCCGCATCACTTCTCCCTCTCCATCCATCCACCCTCCCACCCCCGCTTGTGCTCTCTGCTCTCTCTCTCTCTCTCTCTCTCAAATAAACAAATAAAAGCTTTAAAAAAAACAAAAACAAAAAAAAAAGATTTGGAGATGTCCTGAACTGAAAAAAACTGTTCAATCCAGCATATCCTGAGCTTTTAATAACTAAACCTTGTTTTCCTTATGATATTAACATCAGCAAATTAGTAATCCAGAGACTGGAAAGAACTGACTAGCTTGTAGTAGCAAATGGTAAGTAAAACAGGCAATTCCCAGGCCTTTTGAGCCTGGGCCTCCTACACAGGACTGCTGGCCTCAAATAGTTGGCTATGAACAAAGTACAAGTTTTCTCAGAGCTAGCCAGCATCTCTGAAAACTGAGCCTATAACCCTGGCCTTGTGCTCTACCTGCAGGACTAAGCAGTCTAAACTATGGTACTGTTTAACACAAAAGCATCCACAACAAGGACACCAGAAATGCATCCTTGCTTCACAAGTATACTATGTATTATTATATTTATTGCAAGTTATTCATTTCATGTGTTACTTTATATCTGACTCTCTGAATAAACTAAACTCTTCGATGAACAAGATCATTTCCTACCTTACTGTAATACCCCCAATGCACAATGCCTGACTCACTATCGGTCACCAATAAATGATTACTGATTATATACTGAATTAATCAATGAATGATTACCTCTGACCCCAGATAGGATTTGCCTTGTATTAATTCAGGTGCTGCATAAGCAAGACTCCCACAGCATGTCTGCAGATGGTAATCCTTGTTACCCTGCCAATAAGAAAAAATGAAAGACTCATTAGTTACAGCCCTTAAGAAATTAAAACCTTGATAAACATTCTTTCAGCTCAAGCAAGGAGAAGCTAGACGAAGAATTACCCCAAAGAATAAGAGACTCTGAAGCCAACCCAATACTCTGCCTATATGCATGCACACACGTGCTTCCCTCTTCTCTGAATTTCCAACACCACTAAAACCTGGCATGAACAAAATCCTTTTCCCCTTAGCTCAGTCAAGTCAGGTTCATACTTTCCTAGCTGTCCATTCAAATACTCACCAGCTTAGCAGACATCCAAGAACCCATGTCTTCCCACCCCCCAAGTATTCAAAGAAAAGGGACTATTTTTTTCCTGGACCCTATCTCAAATACCAAGTCTTTACAAATACAGAAGCTTCTCTTCCCTGAGAAGGGAAAAAGGAATCTGCTGCAACGAACAGTGCCTTAGGAGTCTGTTTTCTAGAACCAGTTATAATGCAGATCACAGCCTGAGCTCCCAGACCCGTGAAGATGAGGAATGTGCTCAACACCCTCTGCTCTCCCACAGACACCTCAAGACACAACGCAAATGATATGACTACTCAACGCTTGTAGTCTTACGACTTGTAAACGACTTGGGAAATCGCGAAATTTCATTTACAACTGCAACAACATGCCCAGAAGTGAGCTCCGCAGCAGAAAGCGGAGGCAATCCTCTCCCAGACAGCCCTGCTTTTTTTAGATGGTGTCTGTGTGGGTCGAATCTGTGGCAGCCATAAGTAAAAGCTAATGGAGTCTGCCACAAACCTTCGCCGCCGCCTCCTGTGGAGAACATGACTTAGCCCAGTTTATCTGCTTAAAGTATGTTTCTTTACATGGCTGCCGATCAAAAAAATGCCTTCTAGCATTTGGCTCCCAGACCCAAGGCTCCACTGACAATCTCTGAAGAGCCAAGGGAAGGAGAGGAAAATCAGAAAGAATCAAACATTGAGCTGAAGTGGCAAAATCTGCTTCCCTTTGCATCTCGCTAATTCTGATTGGGGCAGGAAATAATCATGGGACTACAAGGGCTGAGACAGGTCTGCAATTTCCACGTTCTTAATGAGTGTAGACAGCTCATTTTAGAGACTGTGAGTGCCATCATTAGAGAACTCAGGAGGAAGCCTCCAACAGGCAGCCACACAGGAGCTCTGCAGACAGCACAGCTGGGAAGTTCAAAGTCACCTCAAAGAGAAGGTACACTAGAGAACACCCGTACTTAACTGTGAAGTGCAAATTAAAGAAATAGAGAACAGTGTAAATTCAAAAGTGCAAATGGACTTCTTCCTTCTTCTTTTATAAAGAAAGGGGATTGTCTCTCAAAATGTAACTGTTAATTATATAACCATTTGGATAACAAAGAAAGATTTGCACTAAATTCCCAAAACTCCTATTTAAATGAACAAAAGCATCATCTAGTGGCAATATACTCAAACTGCAAACACATGATCAATTCAGAATTCATGTTGTGATGACCTCACGTCACCTTGGCACTGCAAATTCTCTCACAGTATACCCATGGGATCTTCAGCAGGACCAACCCTACACCTAGAGCAGTGATTCTCAATCTTGGTGTATTAGAATCATCTAGAGAACTTCTAAAAGGGATGAAATTTAACATTCTTAATGGATGCAACGAGGCTCAATAAAGGCTAAGGGGAAGTCATTGCAAGATAACATACTAAGAAGTGTATTTACAAAGGAAATAAATGCATTTTGATTTCTGTACTTACCTTGGGTTTCGCACAGAGACCAAAGTCAATCAGCTTTACCTTATGATATTCATCAAACAACAAATTTTCCTGGGAAAACAAAGATATTTTTTTCATTAACTGTGTATTGACTTCCTTATATCACATCCTACCTCTAGCCATTTCTAAAAACGATTTCTAAATAAATAAGATTTTTTTTCACATATAAGACATTTATTTCCACAGTATTTCCCATCATAAGCTTTTAAAAATAGAAAGGAAATTTAGGTATTCAAGGATTGACAGGTTTTTAAGGGAGAAACACTTTATATACTATACAGTATATATATTTGGGATAAAAGCAAACATTTTAAAAAGTATAAAAATAAACAAAAAGATGCAAACACAATATATTTTGGCTGGAATTTCAAGAGATTTTTTTTCTTCTCTTTCCCCTTTACTTCAAGAGTTACAAATACTTTTGAAGCAGCATATATTTTGCACTTGTGGTTTTTTATTGTGCGGTTAAGGAACCTGAAAGTCTGCACGACTGGGGTCATCTATTTAGCCTTCCCATTCTTTTCTTTCTTCTTTGATGAATAAAGGTTTTCCTAGAGTTTGGCCAACAAGTTACAGACTTCTTGACCTTTGCACCACACGTTCACAACAAGACAGGCCCGCCATCTGAGATTCTCAACAGAACCTGGAGTATAACAGAACTGGAGCTGGCTGATGACAGCAGAGCTACCTAGCTGTTCAACAAGAAAGTTACAATATTTTGTATTTTTCCAAATTCAGTAAATGTAATGCAGGCCTCTGCTTCCATATGATAAGCATTTTCCGCTCTTCTAAAACCCTTTGTCCAGTTACATTTCTGCCTGCAGTCCCTGCCACTGGAGGCTCTGCGTGATGTAGTCCAGGCAGCAGCAAAACCAATAAATAAGATTTAAGATTGTTTATATTAAACAGCCTGGGAACAACAGAATGAAAATCATTAAAAAAGAATGAAATGACAAGAAGTACAGAAGGGGAAGAGGAAGAATGTTGATAAATACCCTGCTTCCCCTCAAGACACTTCAGCATAAACCATTTTCTTCTCCTTGGTGCTCTGAGGTTCAACTACAAGCAAACACAATATGTGCCAAACTAAAAGAATGAACTCAAAGCAAAGGGCTGGGTATAAACAGAGGGAGAAGGATAGCAACATTGACATATTTTGCCAACCAATTCTAGGTTCCTTTTTTTTTTTTTTAAGATTTATTTATTTATGTGACAGAGAGACAGCCAGCGAGAGAGGGAACACAAGCAGGGGGAGTGGGAGAGGAAGAAGCAGGCTCCCAGCGGAGGAGCCTGATGTGGGGCTGGATCCCAGAACGCCGGGATCACGCCCTGAGCCGAAGGCAGACGCTTAACGATTGCGCTACCCAGGCACCCCTAGGTCCCTGACCCTAATATCAAATAACATAAAATCTACGTTCACCATTATCCATATTAGAGCCTGCAGACTTAAGAGTATTCACATTTTTATTCTGTTCCTGAAAATTAGAGACTGTTCATTCCATTGAACTGTTCCCTTCTGAGGCATAAGGGAATTAAAATTAAAGGAAGATGAGGTTAGGAAAAGAGTATTGAGAGGAAAATATTCAATGACAATATTCTCGAAAATACTCAAAACTCTTCTTTGCGAGAGATAAAATCCTGAGGTTTATATTCCCCAGCTGATTACAAAGACATTCGTAGTGTTGCCCACAACTAACAAATATATAGAATGCCAATAATCAAGTATGTTCAAAAAGCCTACCGGCAGTCAAAAGGAAAAAAGGAAAAAAAAAAGTGATCCATTATGAGTGGAAGAAAAAAAGAAGCCAAGATAGACTACAAACAGAAGAACATTTGGAAAACTAGTAATTACTGGTAAATGGTGTTGAACTCTCAGGAGAGCATGTGTGACAGCCACTTACTGGTTTGAGGTCCCTGTGAGCATAGCCCTGGCTGTGCACATAAGCAACCGCAGAAACTATCTGCCGGAAGACAACTCGGGTCTCCTCCTCGGACAGGCGATCTTGGGAAATTATGTAGTCAAACAGCTCTCCTCCGGGGCAATACTTCAGTAACAACAGAGACACAGAAATGTTGTTATTATCCAGAAAAATCACTCCAGGGGAATTAAAACAAAAAATTATACTTAACTCAGAGATACTATTAATTCAACTTCAAGGCAAGGAAAACAAGTGAGGCATATTCAAAAATATCCTCTCAGGATCAAACAAGTCAACAATTACCCCAGAAAAGAGATCAATAGCAGTTTTATGGTCTCAAGCAGCTTTATGACTAGTAAGTAGAAGGAAAACCAAAAAACACTGTGTGTGGTTTTTCTTTTTAAGATTTATTTATTTATTCGAAAAAGAGTAAGTGAGAATGCAAGAGTAGGGGGTGGAGTGTCAGAGGGAGAGGGAGAGAGAGAATCTCCAGCAAATTCCCCCGCTAAATGCAGAGCCCAATGCAGGGCTCCATCCAGAGACCCTGGGATCATGACCTGAGCCAAAACCAAGAATCAGACGCTCAACTGACCAAGCCACCCAGGCACCCTAACACTATGATTTTTAAGTCCATTCAGGGTTTTATATTTCTGTAGCAAAGTACTAAAACCCATTCTCATCTTTTTTATTTATTTTATTTTTTGAGAGAGAGAGAGCACAAGCAGAGGGAGGGGCAGAGAGAGAGAGAGAGAGAGAGAGAATCCTCAAACAGACTCCCTGCTAAATGCAGAGCCTGGGGGCGCCTGGGTGGCTCAGTCGTTAAGCGTCTGCCTTCGGCTCAGGGCGTGATCCCGGCGTTCTGGGATTGAACCCCACATCAGGCTCCTCCACTGGAAGCCTGCTTCTTCCTCTCCCACTCCCCCTGCTTGTGTTCCCTCTCTCGCTGGCTGTCTATCTCTGTCAAATAAATAAATAAAATCTAAAAAAAAATAAAAAATACAAAAAATAAATGCAGAGCCTGATGCAGGGCTCTTCCCAGGACCCCGAGATCATGACCTGAGCTGAAATCAAGAGCTGGCTGTTTCACTGACTGAGCCACCCAGGCGCCCCAACATTATGAATTTTAAAATATGCTCTTGAAATAGAGCTAATCTATGAAAATGATATGCAGTTACAAATTATTTGGCTGAGACTAAAGAAAATGAAACAAGAGATGAATGATGGAAGTTCTAAAGACTTTATGTTTCAGACCCAAAAGGGCAGTTAAAACTTGAAAGAGTCTGATTCATATAACTCGTGTATTGAAAGTTACCTATAGGCTGTGAGTTGAACTATGTCTCCCAAAAAGATATGTGCAAGTCCTAACATCAGGTACCAATATACATGACATTATTTAGGTCTTTGTAGATACGATCAAGTCCAAATGAAGTCATACTGGACCAGGGTGAACCCTAATCCAATGACTGTGTTATTACATGAAAAGGGAAATCTGGACAAAGACACACACAGAGAAGAAAATGCCATTTAGAGACAGGCAGAGATTGGAGTGGTACAAGCTAAGGAATGCCAGAGGTTGTCAGTAACCATCAGAAACTAGGTAAAAAGCACAGAACAGATTCTCCAGAAGAAACCAACCTTGCCCACACCTTGATGTCAGACTTCTAGCTTCCAGAACAGTGAGACAATAAGTTTCTGTTGTTTTAAATCACCAACTTTGTGGTAGTTTGCTATGGCAGCCCTAGACTAATATGCCATGTAAAACGGAAATGGATCCTGCCCTCTAGGAACAAATTCTAAAATATTCTGTTCATTAATCCTAACCCCATTAGGAGTATATTGGAAAGCATGCATTTACAATGAATCTCCAACTTATTTTATACGTCTACTTAATCTAAATTGTTTTAGAACTCAAACAGGCAAGCCGCTTAACATTTCTTTTAATCTTTCAGGTGAAACATACTTTTCCCTTAACTATTGATAAAGTGAATAGAAATGGTCTGAATATTTGATTTCCCCCCAAAATTGGTATGTCGAAATCCTAACCCCCAAAAGCTGATGGTACTAGGAGGTGGAGCCTTTGGGAAGTGATTAGGACATGAGGGTGGAGCCCTCATGAATGGAATTAATGTTCTTATAAATGAGATTCCAGAGAGATCCCTTGGCCCCTCTACCATTAAGGACACAGCAAGAAGGCACCAGCTATGAATCAGAAGAGGGCCCTCACCTGACCATGCCAGTGCCTTGACCTTGGAATTGTGAGAAATAAACTACCCAGTCCGTGACATCTGTTATAGTAGCCCAAACGGACTAAGACGGTGACCAAATACCTTTAAGTCTCTAGACCACACTACTAACCTCAAGAACAATGAATATTTTGTTGGCTGTCTCTAGCACATGGTAGAGTTGACATATATGCTGATGTCTCAGGTTCTTCAAGGCCTCAATCTCCGTTTTGACCCGGGGCAGATCACTCTGTGACAAAACACATTACATGAGCAATAAACCTATTTGGGAAGTACACCAAGCATTAATGTCAACAGCTTTAATACTGAGTAGCAAAAGCAACCAACAGCCTCAAAACAAATTGTTCAAAAGCACAGAAAAATATACCAAAAATTATTTGTATGTACATAAAAAAAAAAAAAAGCCTTGAGGATTTTATGAAAGACAAGTTTGATGTGGGTCAATAGTACAAAATCCAGAAAAATCAAAACAATCTCAGACTCCCTTAGAAGGTTAGCATTCCAAACAAGGAAAATAACAGAGACATGCCTGCACTACCATTTTCAGTCTTAGCAGTGTCCCTTCAAGAAGCATGCTGAGCTAAAAACTGGTGATGTAGGTGAAAGATACGCAGGTCTTCACTGTCTCAATCTTCTACCTTTTCTATGGGCTTAAAATTTTTCAAAACACAAAGTTAGTTGGAAAGGGGGAAGAGCCAAGCTGAAAAAATTTCCAAGTCCATATTAAAGACAGAAATCTAGATATCCATGAAATAACAAGTAAAACTTTATTGTAAAAAGAGGCTCAATCTAATGATCAGTGGCTTAACATCCAATTATGTAGGACCATATAGATGTCAGGTCTTGACCAGGATCAACTGTAACTTTAACTATTTCAAAATGACAATCTTTTTTTCTTCTCTTTTGGGAGGAATGGGAATCTGATAACTAAAACCCCGGAAGAAAAAAAATATAATTAAAGTCCTAGAAAGTAAAATAAGCAAAAGAACAACAAAAAATAAAAAAACAAGTTTAGAAATAATGACTTAACATCATTATATTGATGCTTTAGAATAAGTTTTGAGTATCAGTGTAGTAATACATTTTGGAAAAACATTTCATAGTTTGTTATTAAAGCATTTATAGCATTCACATGAATAAGGCATACTGAAGTTATAACTGAAGTTTAAATTGCTTAAGGGGATTAAATTAATCAGATTTGTAATCAATGCTTTAAATGCTCAAGAAAAATGGTTTTTAATGCTTTTTTATTAGTTTAATAAATACAATACTGAACAATAAAAAACAAAAACACTGAAGGAGAACCTGAATTGTCGGTTGATAGATTATTAAAAATAGGTTCTGATTAGGTCACTAATCATCAAAGAATTGAGTGATACTGCAATAATAAAACTCCTCACATTCCCTCTGACTTATCTAAGTATGTTGACCAGCACTTCTTTCCTTAAAAATAAAAAATAAGAAAAATAAATAAAAATAAATAAGGTAACAATTGATGTTGAATTCTGTCTCAATTCAATAAGGAAGACCAAAAGAAGTCCAATGTGTCTAATTTTAAAATGTATTTTCAGTAAATTGTTATTTTTTATGTTTGATAATTATCAACATTTATAAAATGTGCTGTTTTACACTACTACTAATTATAATGCTAACTTAATCCACAAGAAAAAACGTTTTTAACACTCAGAGATTTTTAGTTAGAGAAAAAAATGATTTTTTTAGTGTTTTCTAACTCATCTTCAAAAAAAAGAAAGGGCCACAGATCCATACTATGAGACTAGTGAATTCCCAACAGAAGGAGACGAGAACAAAGAAAAACAAAGAAACTGTATGAAGGAAGGTAAAAGAATTAAAAACAAAAGACCACTCAGGGTGACTTCAAACACTGGAAAGGGGTAAAACAGGCCCAAAAAGACCATCAAAAGAGACTTATCTTCCCTTAATATAAAAACAAAAAACTTTAGGTACATTAAAACCAAGACCACATATTGGTTGAATGGGCTGCTTTAAGAGGTAATGAGCAGCTCAATCCTGGAAGCATCCATGTAGAAGAGAAAGAGGCTGATTACAAAAAGGATTTCATGAGATAACTTCTCAGGTCACTTTGAATAAAACTCTAGGACTAAGATCTACCGATAGTAAAAAGAGATCAACATTTAGTAACAGTGTCATGGGGAGATATTAATACCCAGAAACACATGCAAGACTATGAAACAACTGTAAGAGAATGGATCCTACCAACTCCAGATGTGTACCACTGCCCAGCATTAAAATTAAATTGCCCTTCCCTGGTTTTAAAACCAGAGATTTGGGGCGCCTGGGTGGCACAGCGGTTAAGCGTCTGCCTTCGGCTCAGGGCGTGATCCCGGCGTTATGGGATCGAGCCCCACATCAGGCTCTTCTGCTGTGAGCCTGCTTCTTCCTCTCCCACTCCCCCTGCTTGTGTTCCCTCTCTCGCTGGCTGTCTCTATCTCTGTCGAATGAATAAATAAAAAAAAAAATCTTTAAAAAAAATAAATAAATAAAAAAATAAAACCAGAGATTTATACATAACTGGCGATTTAAAAAACAAGCCAAAAAAAGAAAAGCTATAGAAAGATGATTCTAATAAAAGTAGTAACCAGAACATTCAAGCAAATTCAGGTTTTAATTTACAAAACTGATCTATACATATTTTTAAAATAATTTTAAACTTACCCCTAGTGCATTTTTATCCATGATTTTTATAGCTACCATTTCTCCGGTGAGGATATGGCAGGCAAGTTTGACCTTTGCAAAGCCACCTAAGTATAGGAAAACATATTATGAAGAGATAAGCAAGAGTAACCTAAAATCATCATCAGAGCAACCTGAGGACGCAGGCACAAAACCTTTCCACATGCTTTTATTTTCTTTTTTTTTTTTTTTAAGATTTTATTTTTTAGTAATCGCAATATCCAATGAGGGGCTCAAACTCACAACCCTGAGATCAGAAGTTGCACACTCCAGCTAAGCCAGCCAGGTGCCCCTCCATTTGCTTTTAAAAAGCTCTATCAATCCATATTTTCCTGGAAGTTTGTGGCTCTTTCTTCCTGTTGCTTCCAAACTGCTAGCCATGTCTCTAACCTCTCCTCATCCACTGCCTAGCTGAAGATTTTTTTTTTACCATGATAGTATCTTTAACTTTGGGTTGAAGAAATAGGAAAACAGAATTTGCTGTTTAGAAATTTGCTTTACAATTGACATTGCAATTAAATTTGCTTTATAATTAACACTACTAGAACACAATATAAAGTTGCTGAGACAAAAAGACAACAGGAAACATCCACTCAGTTTAAAAACTGGATCAAAAGCTGGATAAATGTCTACACATCAGTATCTAAAAGAAATTGCCAACTTGGGGAACCTGGGTGGCTTAGTCAATTAAGCCTCTGCCTTCAGCTCAGGTCATGATCCCAGGGTCCTGCTCAGCGGGGAGCCTGCTTCTCCCTCTCCCGGAACCCCTCCCCCTCTGCTTGTGCGTGCTCGCTCTCTCAAATAAATAAAATCTTTAAAAAAAAAAAAAGAAAGAAAGAAAGAAAAAGAAAAGAGGGGTGCCTGGGTGGCTCAGATGGTTAAGCATCTGCCTTCAGCTCAGGTCATGATCTCTGGGTCCTGGGATCGAGCCCCACATTGGGCTCCTGGCTCAGCAGAGAGTCTGTTTCTCCTTCTCCCTCTGCCTCTCCCCTGCTCATGCTCTCTCTATCTCTCTGTCTCAAATGAATAAATAAAATCTTTAAAGAAAAAAAAAAGGAAAGGAAAGGAAAGGGAAAAGAAAAGAAAAGAAAAGAAAAGAAAAGAAAAGAAAAGAAAAGAAAAGAAATTGCCAACATAACATTTCTAAAAAGAAGCTTCTGGTAGTCCCTCCTATGGTCTTCCCCATCTCGGTAAATGGCAACTCAACATTTTCCAAAAACCCAGGAGCCATCCTTAGCCCTTCTCTTTTGTAGCACACTCCATATCCAACCCATCAACAAACCCCATTGGCTCTGTCTTCAAAACACATCAATCAGTGTTACTTGGGGGAAAAGAGGCAGGTACTGACTGGAAACTTTCTGTCTTGATCTGAACAGGGAACACGTAGGTGGATGTATACATAAAACTCCATCAAGATGAGTGTACTTTGCATATTTTATTGTGCTGTACCTCAATAAATTAAAATACACACACACACCCTTTCACTAGCCACCATAATCCCAACCTTTCACTACCTTCACTGCTATCACCCTCATACAAGTCACCATCATTTCTAGCATCACTCACCTGAATTACTGCAGTAAACTCCTAACATCTCCCTGCTTCTGCCCCCGCCTTTCCCAGCCCAAGCTTTTCACAACCAAGCAGCCAGAGTGACCCTTTAAAACAAAGGTCAGATAGATCACTCCTTGGCTCAAAACTCTCCGGTGACGTTTATTCTAAATAAAAGGATCTACTAGGCCTCTCCTACTACTCTCCTCTCTCTTGCTCCACTTTTTCTTTCTAAAGTAGGTTGAAGAATTTTAAAATTATACTGAAAAGCTCATGACTGCCCAAATGCACTATATTCTCAAATAGTTGATCTGTCCTCTGCCTCTGCGGAAAAAAACAATTACCTGTCCCAATAGTTTCATATAATTCATAGTATTTGAGAAGTTCATCATAATCTTTCATAGTCCTCCTGGAGGTTTATACAATATTACACAAAGAACCTGTAAGACAGAAATAGTACATGATCAAAAAAGGAACTACTATGAGATTATCTCCTCCACTCTTGTAAGCGCATATATAAATATGTCATAGGCATATAAATGATACCAGAAAAACTGATCAGCTATATGGTAAAACAAACAGGATTCCTATCTCATACCATATATAAAAATCAACTGTAGATCAAGGAAAGGCATATACGAAAGATAAACCTTTAAAAATTTTTAAAGAATATTGTGTGATTTTAGGACAGAAGAAAATCTTTTAAATAGATACAGAAAGTACTAATCATAAAAAAATCATACATTAAACATTAAAATTCAGAACTTTTGCATGTCTTAAAAAAAGAAAACTATAAATGTGAGAAAATATTTGTAACACTTATAACAATAGATTTTTATCCAGAATATATTATATACAATATAGAAAAAGACAACCCAAAAGAAAAAAGCAAATGAAATAAAAAGGCATTTCATAAAAAAACACAAATGACCAGTAAAAACATGAAAAAATGTTCAGTTTTATTAGTCATCAGGGAAATGCAAATTAAGATTCCAATAATATACAATTTTAAGAAACATATAATGAGATACATATTTTATTACTATGCTCCACAATTTACATGTGTACACATACAGTTGATCCTCACACAATACAGGGGTTAAGGGCAAGGACTCCCTTGCATGGTCAAAAATCCACATTTAACTTTTGACTCCCCCAAAACTTAACTACTAACAGCCTACTGTTGACAGGAAGCCTTATCAATAGCATCAACAGTCAATTAACACATATTTTGTGTTTCATATGTATTATATACTAAATTCTTACAATAAGGTAAATTAGAGAAAAGAAAACGTTAGTAAGAAAATCATAAGGAAGAGGGATGCCTGGGTGGCTCAGTGGGTTAAGCATCTGATTCTTGGTTTTGGTTCAGGTCATGATCTCAGGGTCCTGGGATGGAGTCCAGCATTGGGCTCCTTGCACAGCAGGGAGCCTGCTTCTCCCTCTGCCTCCCATTCTCCCTGCTTGTGCTCTCTCTCTTGCTCTCTGACGAATAAAGAAATAAAATCTTAAAAAAAAAAAATCCATGTATAAGTAGACCCACACATTTCAAAACTGTGTTGTTCAAGGGTCAACTACACTCTTAAGTATGTATCAAAAAATATATATAAAAATTAGCTGTAAAAGTCTTAGGTAGATCTTACTTGATTTTATCTTTTTGAGTTTTAAAATTAAGTAGAATTACAGGGGCGCCTGGGTGGCACAGCGGTTAAAGCGTCTGCCTTCAGCTCAGGGCATGATCCCGGTGTCATGGGATCGAGCCCCACATCAGGCTCTTCCGCTATGAGCCTGCTTCTTCCTCTCCCACTCCCCCTGCCTGTGTTCCCTCGCTCGCTGGCTGTCTCTATCTCTGTCGAATAAATAAATAAAATCTTTAAAAAATAAATAAATAAATAAAATTAAGTAGAATTACAAAAAAAATCATGGGGATGAGTAGAGCCCTGTTGTGTACATGAATACCTAAGGTCACAATCATGTCAGCTTTGTCTCATTTGTGGAGGATATGCTGTTAGTTGACTTTAACTAGAGATTAGCAGTATATCAGGCAGAAGTGCTAGTGTAGTCAAGACTGTCAACCCTGAATTTTTTTTTCATTTATCATGCAGATGAAATCACTGAGCACCTACGATGTGTCAGACCTGCATTTTACACTAACTCTATAATGGAGAAGAAAAGAAATGTGGTCCCTGCCCTCATGAATCTTGCATTCCAGCAGAGAAGACAAAAAGCAAATAAGTAGAGAATAAATAATTAAAAGTTGTCATACACACTGGGAAAGAAATAGGCAATAATGGTCAGAATGGGTTGCTGAGAAGGTAATATTTAAGCCAAGATCCAATCCAAAGGATGAAAAGTGAGAAAAAGAAAATCAGCCCTCCGGTAATCAAATCGGAGGTGCTGTTGAAATGATCATGATCCTTTCTTTGACTGACTGCTGTTTTCTCACCAATGATTTCCTCCCACCACCTGCTTCCTTAAGAGACCCACCCACTGAAATGCCACAGCTCTTTGACAGTATCCTTTCTAAAACTGGTCCTTGCTTCCCTAATCCTTCTGAAAATCACCAGCACAGCTCAAACCCTCAAGCCCCTTTTCGGTTCCTAGGGAGTATGGTTTCTCTTGCTGCACAAAGCTAAGAATCACCTAATTTTTTTGGGGGGGGGGTTGTTTTGTTTTCAAAACTCAGGTAAGCTTCCTAATGTTTTTTTACTACAGATGTGTTTAGTGGTCTTTGGTCAGTAGGCCTCAACAGGAGTTGTGAGCCCAAAAAGAAGGACAGGAAGAAAGTATTCCAAAAAGAGGGAATTTAGGTGCAAAGATCCCGGGGGGAAAAAAAAGGCCTACATGTACTGAACTGAAACTGCTTTTAGGGGTACCAGCAAATGGAAATGCAGATTTGGAGCTGGGACAACTGGTTAGCCACATGGAAAAAAAGAATACTGTATCTCTCATACCACACACAAAATCAATTACAGTTAGTGTAAAGACTTAAAAGCGAAAGACAAATCTTTAAAATGTAGACAGCTAAGGTCTTCCCCATACCAGGCCTATAGTTAGGAGTGGGAAAAGGCAGAAAGGAAAAAGAAAAGAATTAGAAGAATATAGCTTCATGAAAGCCAAGAAAGAAGAAAAAAGTAAAACAAGTAAAAGTTTCTAGGAAGTAGATTTCTAAAATTTTCTAAAAGTTCACATATACATAGGTAAAGTCCTAAGACTTAAGTCTCAGTACTGCAAAGTGGAGCTTTCTTTATGGGTAGACATGGGGTGAAAGATCTCTGAACCTATATAGAAATGGCTTCTCTAAAGGGCTCCCTTCTTAAAGGCTGGTACGGAAGGACAGAGCTGGGGATTTCAACCTTGGGAAGAGATACCCCAATACCCCATAGAAAGCCAAGCAAGAATCAGGAAGCCCAGGGAAGTGGAGGTCACTGAGCCAGGCACAAAGAATCTCTCATATAACCCAGCACAGCACACCAGGACTCTAGAGTTCACAAAGGGGTTTGAGCCCATACCCAGCTAGTAAGGAAATTCTCCTTTGCCTGGCCTGACCCCTGTGCACAAATCTCCCTTGGGGACCTAGCAGTAGACTAGCTATGGCAGAACAGGGTTCAGGATCCTCAGATCCCATTCTCTCTAACACCTCAAAAAATTAAGTGAGTACATGCATATCCAACTGGGACTTGGGAAATGAAGTTCCAACTGGAAAGGGCAAGGCTCATCCACCTTGATAACTGCCTCTTGTAGTGGAAACCTGCTGTTAGTGCTCATTTCTAGAGCCAGATAGTCTCCCTTCACCAATAGGCAGAGCTCTAGCAAGCCTGCCAAAGGCTTGGGATTGATGAGTGGCCAGCACCGTGTTCACTACCTTCCTGTTCTCTGTTCCTTATCCCGTCTCATCCAGAGCTGAGTGGCCGGCACGTTAATAAGCCTTAAAAATGGTCATAACTGGGACGCCTGGGTGGCTCAGTGAGTTAAGCATCTGCCTTCAGCTCAGGTCATGATCCTAAGGTCTTGGGATCAAGTCCCATATCAGGCTCCTTGCTCAGCAGAGAGCTACTTCTCCCTCTGCCTGCTGCTCTCACTCACACTCTCTCTCTGACAAATAAATAAATAAAGTTTTTTTTTTTTTAAATGCTCATGACTTTGGAAGATCTAGAATGAGAGTTCTACCTCAGGAGTGTGGTGAATTTATTAAAAAAAAAAAAAAAAGTAAAAAGGGAGATCCTTACTACAATGAGGATGGGACATCTTCTTAAATTGAGGTAGAGAAAAAACTGAATGAAAAGCCCAAGAGCTGCAAAGAGTATTTTTTCAAATATCCTTTTAAGTCTCCTTTTAAAATGCCTAAAGCACTCTGATTCCATGAATCATTTTACTTAGAGATAAAAGATAAATTACTGTCAGCAAGTAAAAAGCCTTCAAAAATTTGGTCAGTGAATAGAACACTAGAGCAGGAGCTTTGGAAGGAAGATTAAAACTCAAGGAAAACATCAGCCTAAAAAAAAAACCAGTTTTAATCTCAATGTCAAAGCTATTACAGCAAGAAAGATAAAGATCATGGGCAAAAGACGTTCTGATCCAATAAATAGCCATTTCCTAGGAAGAGATGGCATTGGACCAACTTAATCAGCAGGATGAACTTGTAATCTAGCTGAACCTGCCTGAATGGGGTAGCGCAATGGAAGAAGCAAAGTCAGATCACAGAAAGTTGGGGAAATAAAATATTCTGCTTCCGCTGGAGTGGCAAAAGTTACTTCAGGTAAGGAGACATCACAGAGGTCATATTTATTCTCACTGGCACCTGAGGCACAGGATTAAAAAGATCCTTAACAGCACTACTAATTCAGAACTCTTTTAAAGAGTATTTGTCAGTGGGGCAAGGTGGGAATAAACTGGAACCACACCCAAAAGTCAGGGTTCATAGGACTAAGAAATTTCAAAACAAGCAACAACAGCAGTAAAAGTATAGTCAACACAACTCTTTGAGATCCTGGGGCACCTGGCTGGCTCAGTCAGTGGAACGTGCAACTCTTGATCTCATGGTTGTGAGTCTGAGTCCCACACTGGGTGTACAGACTACTTAAAAGTAAAATCTCTTAAAAAAAAAAAAAAAAAAAAGAGGGGCACCTGGGTGGCTCAGTCAGTTAAGTATCTGCCTTCAGCTTGGGTCATGATCCCAGGGTCCTGGGATTGAGCCCCGAGTCTGGTTCCCTGCTCAGCGGGCAGTCCGCTTCTCCCTCTCCCTTTGCTCCTCCTCCTGTTCGTGATCTTTCTCCTTCTCTCTCTCAAAATAAATAAAATCTAGAAAGAGGGGCACCTGGGTGGCTCAGTCGTTGTCTGCCTTTAGCTCAGGGCGTGATCCCGGCGTTCTGGGATCCAGCCCCACATCAGGCTCCTCGGCTGGGAGCCTGCTCCGTCCTCTCCCACTCCCGCTGGCTGTCTCTCTTTGTCAAATAAATAAATAAAATCTTAAAAAAAAAAAAAAAAACTAGAAAGAAAGAAAGAGAGAGAAAGAAAGAAAGAAAGAAAGAAAGAAAGAAAGAAAGAGGGAAAGAAAGAAAGAAAACGGGGGGCCTGGGTGGCTCAGTTAAGCGTCTGACTCTTGATTTCAGATCAGGTCATGATCTCAGGGTCATGGGATCGAGCCCCACATCAGGCTCTGCACTGGGCCTGGAGCCTGCTTAGGATTCTCTCTCCTCCTCTGCCCCTCTCCACCGCTCACACACTCTCTCCCTCAAAAAAAAAAAAAAAAAAAAAAGGAAAGAGAGAAAGAAATCTTTGGGATCCTGATGAGGTAGAAGAGAAAGAGCAGAAGATTAGAAATGGGGGAACATCGGGCTATAAATCTGTTTAGAAAGTTGCCTGCTATAAAAGTAGGTTATCAGGTTCATTAGAGAACAAAGCCCCAACCAAGGCAGTATTAGGGTATTCAGAACACAGGGGCTGAAGAGGAAACACCAAAAGACATTTCAAAGTTTAAAAACCATGAGATGGAAATGGACAAAGGCCTCACAAAATATAAGAATTCTAATTGCCAACTGCACATGTCTAAATTCCATACAAAGGACTGGGCTTTGTTGCCACACTCAAAAGGAGACAACCATTTGCATGACACTGGAATTCATTTCCCCAGATGAGAGATAAAAGAATTCACAATTAACTTGATGGGTTTCTCCCAAATGAGTTTTGAACTTCCAGGTCATGGCTTTGAGTCAACTAGCAGAAATCAACTTGTGCCAATGTAAGACAGAACCAAACACCTTCTCTTCTTTATCTACCCCTCCCCAAATTATACCATGTTTTTGGATGAGTAATACAAATGTGGGCCTCAATTATATCTACTGAATCCAGGGAATATCATTTTTGCTACTGTAAAAGAAAACTGGTGTTTGCACTTCGAACTGCTATAATGACAGCAGAGTTCACTTGGTTTTTAAATTTTGTGGAGCTGGCTCTAAATATTCTTAAGTGCCCTGTTTACCCTCTAGAGTTTGGAAATATAGAACATAGGAAGGATGGGACTGGAGGAACCCAACTTTGTAGCTACCTAAAGGAAATATACGATCCATGTGAAAGGCAGCCTCTCAATTGTGGATAATGAAGAAAACCAGACCCCAATCAGATACCTGATGTCCTTCTCGGAGTAAGAATAGCCGGCATGTATATTTGGGATCTTGAACTTCTGTGAGGCAACAAGGATCTGCTTAGGTAATAGATTTATCATTAAATTGTATAGAGAGCAACAAAATGGGAGCAATTTCTTACTAACGGTATTATCTGAGCTATGCTATTACCTACCGGGTATACATTTATCTCATCTATGAGCTTGGTAAGATACTGATGCTGAGGATATTTCAAATAAGAAGCAGAATACCGAATGGCGTATAAGGTGGCCTTGTAATTGATACATTTAATCAACATCCTGTCCTGCTCCTTTGCAGAGGATTCTGGGAGCACCAACGAAGAGGCATTCATTCCTAAAAGCGTTAAGGGACCCATCTGCCCATCTGGCTGGTCCACAGTAAATAAACAAGAAAGTCAGATCCACTGGTGAAAGAAGCCCATGATGGTGCAGTAAGGGAGTTTCCGATTTCTCCCACACAACATAGTAAACAGAAACCATATTTTGAACGAAAAAGTTAGGGAACGCTGGCTTCTAAGCAAGTAAGCAAGACTCCAGGTACCTCTGAAACCCGCCGCCACTTTCCCCCATTCCACTACCAAAGAGAAATAACAAAGGTGAAGCTCAAGAACAATTATTCATGCTAGCTGCTACAGGTCTGTTCGCTTTCTTGGGATGCTCTCCCTTGGAGTTTCCCTTTTTCCCACCGGTTTCTTGGTGGTGCTGCTCCTTTTACTGCTTTGGCAGTCAGGGTATATACCTTTTAGTGTGAGCCTCTTAAGCCACTACTTTAGGAAGGTGAAGAAGAGGAAGGATTTGGACTCTGAAAAGGGAGTGGTAACACATAACGTGCAATGGGAACTCACGCCTCTCGCAGCCTCCTTCGTGGCAAACGTTTTGCCTGCCCCTCACCAATAACCCTGAGGTAGGTACGATCATTATCCCCACTTACAGAGGAGAAAACCGGGGGTCGGAAAGCCTGACTATATCATCCGGGAAGTGGGCTCGTAAGGTGGGGTTCCGAGGAAATTCTCCAGTCTCCTGTGAGCCAGGAGCAAGCTGGGCTCGCGCCGCCGCTCCCCCGCGCCGCACAGAGCCCGGACCCCGGCCCTACGTGGGGAGACACTGACCTGAGGGACTGAGGGCCGGGCGGGGCGGGGCCGGGTAGAAGCACACTGGAGCCGGCCAGCCGTCCCGAGCGACGCAGCGAGAGCCCAAAACCTCTAAGAAGCTATGGGATCCAGCCGCTTCCGCCCGCCAAGGAAATCAAAACTCCCGGGCCGGAAGGGGCGGGGCGCGGCGGGGGCGCGCGCGGCGCCGGGTCCGGATGAGGCGAGGGCGTGGGCGCGCGGTCGCGGTCGGACCGGCAGCCGTGAGGGCTGGACTGGGAATGGGACGGCAGAGTGGTTCTGGGCCTGCCGAGGCCCGGTGACGTAAGGCCTCGGTCTTTTGTCTGGGTACGCCTTCGCCGGAGGACAAGTGAAGGTTACCACGGGGCGTTAACTTGACCTAAGACCTTGGTCTTCTGTCTGGGTGCGCCTTCACCGGAGGGCAGGTGAAGGTTCTCCAGGGGGCGTGGACGTACAAAGTTTCCATAGAATTCAGCCTTCTTACGCCCTGCTTCCTAAAATTGATCTGCAGAGAAGTTGTTAGTCTTCACGGTTCTCATTTCGTCCTCTCCTTGCCCAGTGGCCCTTCTCCCATCAATCAAATACAAGTATATCTCTCCTCTCGCCAAATCTTACTAAAATGTGCGGCCACCAGAAATACACCGCCACCCCCCCGCCCGGGGGTCAAATTAACTGTCCATTAGGTAACTGAATGTACCGTAAACACCAACCCGGCCACACAATGGAATTCTTTCTAACACAGTTCACTGTCCGATCATTATGTGATTTTCATGTCTGTATGAATTACAATTGTAATGGTAACTCTATCTGGAAGAAAAAAAAATTACAGCTACAGGAAAGAAAACATTAAGTATAAATTTGCATATGTATTTTTAAAATAAACATTACTTTTGGGGGCACCTGGGTGTCTCAGTCAGTTAAGCAGCAGACTCTTGATTTCTGCTCAAATGATCTCAGGCTTATGAGATGGAGCCCCCAGTCGGGCTCCACGTTGGGCTTCTCTCTCTCCCTCTGCCCCTCCCCCACCAGCTCACACCCACGCTCTCTGTTTCTCTCTCCCCCTCAAAAAATAAAAGAGACATTTCTTTTTTAGAGCAGTTTTAGGTTCATAGCAAACTTAAGGGTAAGGTACAGACCCTAAAAACTGTGCCCCCACACATGCATAGCCACCCCCATTATCACTATCCCTCACCCAATCACCAAAGTAGTACATGCGTTACACTGATGAACCTACATTGACATATTATCACTCAAAGACCGTAGTTCACATCAGAGTTCCCTCTTGGTGTGTACATTTTATGGGTTTAGATAATGACATGTATCCACTACTATAGTTCATACAGAGTAGTTTTACAGCCCTAAAAATTCTCTGCTCTGCTCTACCTGCCCATGAAGCAATATCTGTGTGTGTGTGTATGATTATTATTTTACTGCAATGAAGTACAATAGGGTTCTGGATAAAAGATTTTCAAGCAGAGGGGTGCCTGGGTGGCTCAGTCGTTAAGCGTCTGCCTTCGGCTCAGGGCGTGATCTCGGAGTTCTGGGATCGAGCCCCATGTCAGGCTATTCTGCTGGGAGCCTGCTTCTTCCTCTCCCCTCTCCCACTCCCCCTGCTTGTGTTCCCTCTCTCGCTGGCTGTCTCTCTCTGTCAAATAAATAAATAAAATCTTAAAAAAAAAAAGATTTTCAAGCAGAAAAAATTGCATTAAGATAACATTCTGTGGACTGGAAATATGAATCAAGAGAAAAAAAGAGGAGAAACGAGCAAGTGTTAAAAAGAAGCTGTGTATCCCCAAAGGCAAGAGAAACGAAAGATAAAATGAATTTATGGGACTTCATCAAGATTAAAAGTTTCTGCACATCCAAGGAAACAGTCAGAAAAACTAAGAGGCAGCCCACGGAATGGGAGAATATATTTGCAAATGACACTACAGATAAAGGACTGGTATCCAAGATCTACAAAGAACTTCTCAAACTCAATACACGAGAAACAAATAAACAAATCAAAAAATGGGCAGAAGATATGAACAGACACTTTTCCAATGAAGACATACAAATGGCTAACAGACACATGAAAAAATGTTCAAAATCATTAGCCATCAAGGAAATTCAAATCAAAACCACACTGAGATACCACCTCACGCCAGTTAGAATGGCAAAAATAGACAAGGCAAGAAACAACAATTGTTGGAGAGGATGTGGAGAAAGGGGATCCCTCCTACATTGTTGGTGGGAATGCAAGTTGGTGCAGCCACTCTGGAAAACCGTGTGGAGGTCCCTTAAAAAGTTAAAAATTGAGCTACCCTATGATCCAGCCATTGCACTACTGGGTGTTTACCCCAAAGATACAGACGTAGTGAAGAGAAGGGCCATATGCACCCCAATGTTCATAGCAGCAATGTCCACAATAGCTAAATCGTGGAAGGAGCCGAGATGCCCTGCAACAGATGACTGGATTAAGAAGTTGTGGTCCATATATACAATGGAATATTACTCAGCTATCAGAAAGAACGAGTTCTCAACATTTGCTACAACATGGACGGCACTGGAGGAGATAATGCTTAGTGAAATAAGTCAAGCAGAGAAAGACAACTATCATATGATTTCTCTCATCTATGGAACATAAGAACTAGAATGATCAGTAGGGGAAGAAAGGGATAAAGAAAGGGGGGGTAATCAGAAGGGGGAATGAAACATGAGAGACTATGGACTATGAGAAACAAACTGAGGGCTACAGAGGGGAGGGGGGTGGGGGAATGGGATAGACCGGTGATGGGTAGTAAGGAGGGCACATATTGCATGGTGCACTGGGTGTTATACACAACTAATGAATCATCGAGCCTTACATCGAAAACCGGGGATGTACTGTATGGTGACTAACATAATATAATAAAAAATCATTATTAAATAAATAAATAAATAAATAAAGATAAGAAACTAAAAAAAAAAAAAAGAAGCTGTGTATTTTTGTGTATTTTTTTAAAGATTTTATTTATTTATTTGTCAGAGAGAGAGAGAGTAAGAGAGAGAGCACAAGCAGGGGGAGAGGCAGAGAGAGGGAGAAGCAGGGCCCCCACCGAGCAGAGAGCCCGAGCCAGACTTGATCCCAGGACCCCAAGATCACGACAGAGCCCAAGGCAGATGCTGAACTGACTGAGCCACCCAGGCGGCCCTGTTTCTGTATTTTTTCTTAATGGGTGATGGTGGATATCAAATCATTCAGTATTTCCAGTCCATTGGATAACTTTAAAGGAGTGATGTTACAGCTTTATTCTAAGATGTGTACAACAATCCAGCTTTTTAAAGATATATTTACAATAATCCCAAAATTATATTCTTAGACCATTCAGGATTATGAGAAAATGTAGATGTCTACTTTTTCAAAATTATTTTGAGTATACATATTTAAAAGAGTTTGGATATTACTGAATTGAGGAGAGTAATTATGCCACAAGGCAAAATAGTCCAGTGCAAGGAGGCAAGTCTCTGAGTTGTGAGGCCAGAAAGAAGCACCTAATCCAAACCAAATAATAATAATAATAATAATAAAAATAAAAACCTCTCAGTTACCTAAAAAAAAAAAAGAAGAAGAAGAAGTGCCTGATCCTCTGTCGGCCTGTTTCCTCATATGGATAATAAGGAGGTTGGATTACGTTTGTGCTGTTCTTGTTTCATGAGTCACTAACTGGGTGGGTCTGGCCATTTGGGATATAACGTGTCTACCAATAATTACACCATTACCAGCAATAAGATCCACTATGACTTTGTGAGCAATTATGTGCACTCACATGCATCATCTCTATAACCAAATGCCAGCCCCTCTCTCACAGTGTAATGTGTGCTATTCATTCTTCCACCAGTCACCAGTGCCTACCCTATGCCAGACCCTATTCAGGGCAATGCCAGAGAAAGGAAAACAAGAGATGTTGCTTCTGCCCAAGCAAGCTCACAGACAGAAGAGCCAGATTCAGATTCACAGACAACCAATTCTAATAAAAGGCCAAACAAAAGTACTAAATACAAGTGCACACAGTCATGCTGATTAGAGCTCAGAGAGGAGGGCAATCATTTCTGACCAAGGGATTAATGTATTTTGTACTGGAGTTAGGCCTTGGGAAAAAAGAAGAATTTGACAAGAAAAGAGCATACCGCAGACAGAGCAAGGTATGTGTGCAGAAGCCCAGAGGCAAGAAAATACAAGTCTCTTCAGAGCAAGGCATGTTGGGTAGAGCACAAGGAGACGGGGTGTGGCAAGAAAGGAAGAGCCGGGAAGTGGAGACCCACCTCACTGGGCCTTGTGTGCCAGGCTAGAGTTGGGTGGGGTGCTGACTGGGAGATGGGGATGAGCAGATGTACCTTTCAGAGAAAGACCAAGCAGCCACCCTGCCAGCATAGGAGTACCTGGGCTTGGCAAGGAAGGGTAAGAACTGTGCTTCTCTGGTGGCAGAATGGATACCCAGATGTCAGCGATACATGTGGCTAAGTCATCAGTGGGGAAAGGAAGCAAAGGCTTCAGTCCATTCATAGCAATGCTGCTTCCCTTACTAAACCCAGGTTAGACAACCTCAGGCTATAAACCACATCTCAATTCCTATACGCAATCCAAGAGAAATTGGGAAGCCACATAAAATTAAGTTTTTGGCCATAGTCTTGCTAAAAAAGGGGATAGCTCTACAAAAATTTTTTTAAAAAGCCTAACTTCAGGGACGCCTGGGTGGCTCAGTCGGTTAAGCATCCAACTCTTGGTTTCAGCTCAGGTCATGATCTCATGGGTCATGAGAGCAAGCCCCATGTTGGACTCCCCACCCAGTGTAGAGTCTGCTTGGGGGTCTCTCTCTCTCCCTCACTCTCTGCCCCTCTTCTCTCTCTCTCCCCCTCTCAAAATAAATAAATAAATCTTAAATACTTCAGGGGCTCCTGGGTGGCTCAGTCAGTTGAGCGTCTGCCTTCTACTCAGGTCATGATCCTGGAGTCCTGGGATGGAGCTCCATGACAGGCTTCCTGCTTGGTGGGGAATCTGTGTCTCCCTCTGCCTTTCACCCTGCTCATGCTCTCTCACCCCCCTCTTGTGCTCTCTGGCTCTCGCTCTCTCAAAGGAATACATAAAATCTTAAAAAAAAAAATACAACAGAAATTTGAATTAGATAACTACTTTGGGAATTTGTTAAATTTCCTAATTTTGACCATTGAACTTGTAGTTAGGTAAGAGAATGTCCTTGTTCTGGGGAAAACAGAGAGAGTGAGAGAGAGAGAATGATGACGATGATGAGGATTATGACAGTGACAATGATGTTAGGGCAATATGTACAATTAGTGAATTTGGGTAAAAGGTATGTGAGAGTTCCTTGTTCTGTTCTATTCTTGCAACTTTCCAATAACTTGGAAATTGTATCAAAATAAAAAGTAAACAAAAAATGTCAGGAATACATTTCTCTTTTTTAAAGAATTATTTATTTGGGGGGGGGGGTAGGGACAGAGGGAGAGAGAACCTCAAGCAGACTTGCACTAAGTGCCCATCATGGGTCTCAATCTCATGACCCTGAGATCAGGGCCCAAGTTGAAACCAAGAGTCAGACACTTAAATGAGTGTGCCTCCCAGGTGCCCCAAGAATACGTTTCTTAATTCTGTTTACCCTTTGCACCTACCACAGGATCTTAACATCACTATAAATAAACAATGGTTTATCTTAAGTTTCCATTCTCTGCTAGACACTGTACTAGGGACTATAGATACATTATGTCCAATCCTGCAGAGTAGATATTCATATTCCCATTTTACAGATGAGGAAACTGAAGCTCAAGAAGTTTAGTTACCCGGTAAGAAGCAGAGCCAGGGATCCAAAGCCCAGGCTTTTTCTTCTGTAGTTCTGTTAATGTTTGCTGTATTGAACATGAGAGAAGTTTTAACATTAAAGTGTAAGGTACATACAAATTTAAGAGACTTTGTGAATTAATAAGAATGATAATGAACAGTCTGATCAAAAAAGAGCACCCTCATCAATAGGCAAAGGCTACTATGCAACCAACTTTTCAGAAGAAGTACATAAATACACTGCCATTAGGTTTTCTAGGTAAAAAAGCAACATATAGGGACATGTTTATACTAAAAAATTATCCAGTATTTATCCAAAATTTAAATTTCACTGGGGATTTTATATTTTTAGTTGCTATATCTGGCAACCTTAAATGCCATGAAAGGATGTCTGCTTTTTCAGTGAAAAAATAAGCTAATTATATAGATAAATAATGCAGCCCCATTTTTGTTTAGAAAAATGTGTAAGTATAGGAAAATGTCTGGAAGGATATATGTTGTAGTGTTAAAATTCCCTCTAGAAAATGGAATTAGGGTATAGAGGGGAGACTTCGTTTTTACTTTCCATGGTACTACATTGCATGTATTTTTAATTGAAATCTTTATTGAGATAATTATAGATTCACAGGCAATAGTAATAAGAGATAATGCAGAGAGATCCCTTATATGCTTTGCTCAGTTTTCCTCTAAGGAAAAAAAGAGGGTTTTTTTTCCTCTTTTCTTTTTCTTTCTCTTTTTTTTCTGTGTTACTACTCACACTAAACACTCTGACACCAGTTTAATGTTGACAATTCAATTCTGACACGATCTACCTGGAGTTAGCATTAGACAACACAGGTTAAGGGTTTGGTCCCACGAAGCCGCACCCACTTCACATACCCATCTGGAGTCTGGGCCTCCTGCACTTCAGACCAACCAGCTATAAATCAGGAGTTCCCGTGACCCCCTCCTCGGGTTTGATAATTTGCTACAGCAGCTCACAGAACTCAGGAAAAGAGTTTACTTACCACATTGCTGGTTTATTCTAAACGGATACAACTCATGAACAGCCCAACGGAAGAGATGCGTAGGGCAAGGTATGTGGGAAGGGGCTCAGAGCTTCCAGGCGAGTCACCCTCCCAGCACTTTGATGTGTTCAGTGACCTGGAAGCTCTCTGAATGCTTGGCTTAGGGTTTTCTACGGGGGCTTCACTATGTGGGTATGATTGATTAAATCACCAGCCACTGATCATTAACTCAACCTCCAGCCTCTCTGCCCTCCCTGGGGGTTGGGGGATGGGGCTAAAAGTTCCAATTCTCCAGTCACAGTGTTGGTTCCTCTGGCAAAAACCAACCCCTCCAACCTTTGGGGCTTTCCAAGAGACTGCAGCCAGTAGTCACCTCATTAACATACAGAAATACACTTACTGCTTCAGATTCCAAGGGTTTTAGGAGCTGTGTGCCAGGAAAGGGGGAGGAGGGAAGGCAGACAGCAAATATATATTTCTTCTTATGCCATATCCCCAATGGTAACATTTTGTAAAACAAATTCATTCAAGGTGTTGCATGTATCAATAATGTATTCCTTTTCATTGCTGAGTAGCATTCCATGGTGTGTGTTTGTGTATGTATGTGTATATGTGTGTGTGTGTGTGCGTGTGTGTATATATATGTTCACATGTTGAAAGACATCTGGGATGATTCTGGTTTGGAGCTATTACAAATAAAGCTGTTATGAACATTTGTGTGAGGGTTACTGCAATTGCATTTTTAAACTAATTTTTAGAGCTAAAGATAATAGACTACGTAAAAATGTTAAAACATCAACATGACCAAAAAAACCCACAAATAAATTGAAAAGCAAGCCACAAACTGGGAAATATTTACAACTTATTTATAGACAAAATAAACTGGTAGCTGTGATTACCTCTGGGGAGAACTGAGTGCCTGGAGGAAAGGAGCAGAAAGAGGACTGCTTTTTCACCACTTTGGCTTTGTACTGATAAACTTCATTGGTGCATCAGGACCCACAGCATGGTGAGGCCCACGACACAAATCTAAGCCTAAATCGGCCTGCACTTACAGGAAACACCGGTCATGGAAACCTAACATACACCGACCCCAGTCCTCCACCTCAGTGTTAGCTAGCTGACCTTACCCAAGAAGACGGGTCCTGTTAGCTCTATGAGAAAACCCCCAGCCTCCTAGCCGATCATGCCCTGTTTCCGTATTGCTGCTTGTAATGCTCTATAAAACTCGCTCTTGCCCCAAATCCCACGGGAAGAGCGCTTTGCCGCTGGTGAGGCACCATACTTCCCCAGTCCATGGATTGTTTTCCTTTGCACAAAGAACAGCAAGTTTGTTACTAAATTGTCTTAGTTTTGTCATTTGACAGTACCTTTTGAATTTTATAACAAATTTGTCTATTACCTTTTCAAAGCTGAATTGCTTTTTAAAGTAATACATGCATTTTTAAAATCTTTGGCAACAGACATAATTACTTCAAAAAAAAATTCCAAAATGATTTTCTGGATGAAACAAATAAGGTCTATGCTGTGATTTCAGAACTATATAATCCTCTCCCAAAGGCCTGGAGACATGGGGGGAGGTGTTTTCCTGATGAAATTAGTGAGAATGCACAAAAATGTAGGAATCTTGCCCACCAAACGAGCTAATGTGCTTGTTGCTGTGGAAATAAAGATGTTTTCCGCAAGTGTTTACTGGGAGGGCAGAAACGGTAATCCAGGAAACTAAACATAGGTGACGGAAGAGGGGAAGGAAAGGGACCTACGTGGAGCAAAGAGAAAAAAGGGTCACCTTTTAAGAACTAGACACTGTAGGAGAGCCTGGCTGGCTCAGTCCATGGAGCATGCAACTTGAGATCATAGGGTCATGGGTTCGAGCTCCATGTTGGGTACAGAGATTACTTTAAAAAAAGAGAGAGAAATGGCCACTGTATTCAGTCCCTATAGGTGGAGGATTTGTCACCAGGGGAGAAACTGAGCAGGTCAGCGGGGAGAATTCTCCAAGTCTGAGCCCTTTCAGAGCTAGCAGGAGGGGACTGTGCCACAGTAGCATCCAGGACAGTAGCGTCCAGGCACCTTGCCTCCCTGGAAGCTTGCATCCTCTAAGCAGCCTTCTGGGAGCAGAGAGTGGCCAGTTCCCAAAGGTTTGTGGTCCTCATGTGAAAGACTCCACAAGCTCTGGCTTTCCCTAGTAGTCTTCTGGGAGTTTAGTGACTGCAGTGAGCACCCTGAAAGTGGGGTCTTCTGAGTGTGTGAAGCCTGAGCTGTAGTTCCCAGGAGAATGCACACTTTACCCCTATGATCATGCAGCCTTAGACACACACTTCCAGTAGTCCACCAAACACCAAGGCTCATGGCCAGCCACTCAAATGTTGCTGGGAGCCTCTGAATACTGGAGGCCAGAGACCATGTCTGGGAGCCTGCTCCCAGCCTGGCACACAGTAGGAACTCAATAAGCTTTCTTTTGAGATGTAACATTCTTGTGTGTCTGCATATCTGTGTGTGTGTATGTGTGTGTGTCTGTGTGTGTCTGTGTGTCTGTGTGTGAAAGCTTGGCTTAATTTTGAGTTTGAATTCACATTCTGCCAAAAGAGCAGAAACTTAATGTCAGGTTTTTGAAGTCCACCCCACAATTTCTCTTCCACCACATTAAGATGATAGAGGTGAGCACCTGACCTTGGTCATCAGCCCATGCCAGTGACCATTACCATTTCTCTCCTTCCTGACAGCCAAGACCCTTCTGTCCTGGAAGCTGTCTTCCCTTCTCTGCCATCTGAGAGTGTGGGAATCAGGCTCCTCCTTCTCTGGAGTAAAAGGATCCCCAACCTTCAACTTTGTCCAGAAGGCAGGGCTTGTCCCTCCATACACCACCACCGTCTCTATCTCCATTTCTTCCCCATTGTCTTTTCTTTCTCCCAGCTGCAGGGAAACCTCTTCTTTGTTTGAGCATGGGGTTTGGGAAGCCCTGCTCTCTCGCAGAGATTTTGTCTATTCTTGGAGTCGTCTCTATTTATGGAAGGGCATATATTTTTGGACACCAAAGCAAGAAGACTCCTTTGATTTTTCTTTCATCTCTATCACATCCCTTTCCTAGGGACATAGACAACCAAAAAGGCAGCCCCTTAAATGGAGGGGGGGTAGGGGAATAAGCTGAGAGGAGGGTGATAAAGCACATGGTGAAAGGAATATCATTAAACATCTCAAAAAATTGTATTTCAGGACAAACAACAGCTCGCTACATTTTTTATGACATGTGAGTGGATGAACATTCACACCTGCCAAGAAATGAAGTTATCTTGCATTGTGTCCCAGCTTCAACGCAGCTGCCATACTGTGTGTGCCTGAGAGCCACGACAACCAGAAGATGTCATCTGGAGGGTCATCTACAGTAACCGAGCCCACAGATCACCCTCCTTGCGTACCAATAAATCTTGAAACAGCTTTCACTCCCAGTTCAGAAGCTCTGCATGCTGGCCAGGATTCCCAGAATCCCTGAAGCTGGGTTGGGAGAAATAGCTGGGAAAACCCAACCTGTTCACTCTGAGGGGCGTTTCCAAGTTAAGGCGAGGCAGCAGGTCTGAGATCAGAACATTTTACTGGGAACAGATGGACTGCCAATCAGGCACCTTTGGGCCTGGCTGCCCCGCCTCTGTTGTGCACTCAGTCCCCTTGCCTCCTGTGACAGCTGCTGGAGACCCCTCCTTGCCATGAGTTCCTCACACCAAAGCTTCCTTGGCTCTGCCTCCCCATAGCGGGGCCAGCAGAGGACTCTGTGTAGAACTGAACTGAAGGACAAACTGGACGGCTTAAGCTAAGAAATGGCCATGTCCACCATAAGAAGGCTCACTGGCAGGGGTGCCTGGGTGGCTCAGTCGTTAAGCGTCTGCCTTCGGCTCAGGGCATGATCCCAGCGTTTTGGGATCGAGCTCCACATCAGGCTCCTCTGCTGGGAGCCTGCTTCTTCCTCTCCCACTCCCCCTGCTTGTGTTCCCTCTCTCGCTGGCTGTCTCTCTCTGTCAAATAAATAAATAAAATCCTAAAAAAAAAGAAGGCTCACTGGCAGTTCTCTAAAACCCCTAACTCCATGGCCAAGATATCACCATGTCCTTGAGAAGGGCATTGTAGCGTGCGCTCAGGGGATCGCAGTGAGATCACATAGCCTCAGCCTCCAAGGCTGGGAGGGGCCTGCAACAGCCCTGGAGCCTTCAGAATCAGGGACAGGATTCCAAGACTCTGCACGGAGCCAACATCTACCAAACACTTGCTGTGTGTGGAGACAACGATAAAAGTGATGCCGCCCAACAAATATTTAACGGGCTCCCACAATTCCCTACTCTCACAAAGCTCACCTTCCAGGAAGAGAGACAGAGAACAAACATGTAAACATATAAGTGATTTCATTTCAGAACGTGACACTTGCTGGCTAAGAAAACTAAGCAGGCACAGGGGATGACAAGTGACACGGAGAGAGAGTCGCTATTGTAGATAAGTTGGTCTGAGAAGGCCCCTCTGAGGAGATGACAGGAGAGCAGAGGTCTGCAGGATGAAAAATAGCCATGTGAAGGTAGAAAAAAAAAATCCACACAGAGGGAGCAGCAGAGAGAGATTCTGAGCTGGACTGAGCTTGGCATGTTCAGGAAAAGTCTACATGGCGGGTGCAGAGAGAGCAAGAGCAGGAAGGTGGGTGGTTAAGGTGGAGAGGCAGAAGCCACCAGATGGCACAGCGTCCTGCAGCCCATGGAAGCACTTCAGATTTCATTCCAGGTGTGAGGAGAAGAATTTAAGTAGTAAGACCTGTCAAGAAAGCTATTGCTGTCCTGGTAGGTGACAGTGGCTCGGGTGTGGGTGGCAGTGATGAATGGCGGGAAGCTGTCGATATCCTGGATATATTCTGAAGGCAGACCCCACAGGACTTGCTGATGGAGTGGATCTTGGGGAGTGAGGAGAGGAGTCAAGAATGACTCTAAGGTTTCAAGCTGGGCACGTGGGTGAATGGTGATGCCATCAACTAAGTGGTAGGTAGTATAGCGGGGTGGGGTGGGAGGAGGTCTAGAATCAGGAATTAATTTTGCCATAGCAGGTAGGCAATTCGACGTGATTCTGGAGCTCTGGGGTAGGTTGGGACTAGAGACAGACTGGGGAGTCATCTGTGCAGAGGTGGCATTTAAGCTCCACGACTAGATGAGATGAATAGGAAGAGAGTAGAGACAGAGGAGAGGTTTGTGAATCAAATGCTGGAACATGCCACCAAAATGTGGTCAGGAAAAGAAGGAGTGGCTGAGAAGGTACAGAGGTCAACCGTGTCTGAAGGAAAGCCTGGGAAGAAGCGCTTCAAGGAGAGTGTCAGAAGCAGCTCTTGCACAATCAGACTTATAACTACAGAGAACAACTTAATGGTTGCCAGACAGGAGGGGGGTGGGGGAAGAGCAGGAAGGGGGAAGGGGAGTGGGAGGTAAGGGCTGCCATTTATGGAATGAGGAAGTCACAGGATAAAAGGCACTGGGTAGGGACTATAGCCAATGATGTTGTAATAGCCTCGTATGGCAAGAGATGGTAGTTACACCTGTGGGGAGCACAACATCACGTATAAGCTTGTCCAATCACTATTCTGTATGTTGTACACCCAAAACTAATGTAACAGTGTGTGTCAACCATATTCAAATAAAAAAATATTTTTCTTCAAAGCTGCTAGTAGATTAAGATAAGAACTGAGGGGCGCCTGGGTGGCTCAGTCAGTTGAGCGTCTGCCTTTGGCTCAGGTTATGATCTCAGAGTCCTGAGATAGAGCCCCACATCGGACTTTCTCCTCAGTAGGGAGCCTGCTTTTCCCTCTCCCTCTGCCTGCTGCTCTGCCTACTTGTGCTCTCTCTGTCAAATAAATAAAGTCTTAAAAAAAAAAAAAAAGGTGAGAACTGAGAGTTAACCACTGGCTAGGAAAAGTGGAAACTGGTAACTTTTCAGTGAAATGCTGGGGTGCTTGCCTCACTGAAGTGGACTGAGGACAAAGTGAGACGCAAGGAAGTGAATGAAAAGCATGAGAGAATCCTCATGGGAAACAGCCGGCACACCTGCAACCCAGCCCAGGTGGGCTTTCTTGTTGCTATTTCTTTGGGTTTTGTTGTTTTAAGTAGGCTCCATGCCCAGTGTGGAGCCCGATGCAGCGCTTGAACTCATGACCCTGAGATCAAGACCTGAGCTGTGAATAAGAGGCGCTCCCTCAGCTAGGGTTTTTTCTTGAGATGTCTTAATGATGGGGGTAGCTGGAGGAGGTGTACTAATGGGGAAGCTGAGACTCCCAGGCGACAGAATAGCGGGGAAGTTGTTAACACCCTGAGGCCTGAGGGGTGAGAGGAGAAAATTGTATTAGCTGTTGGTAGGCGAGAAGCTTTTGAAGAGGGCCACCTGGAGCCAAAGTTGTAGCTGTTGAAGGAAGTAGCCATTCAGAAACACTGCAAAATAGTGTGAAAACACAAAGAATAAATTGGGCTGAACTCAGTTGGAAGCCGTTGGAAGGCACTGGGTCAGACAGCCACAGGACCCAGTTTCCCAGAACAGAGATGGATGGAGAATGGTTTGGGGGGTGGGAAGAAGCAGGACAAACAAACAAAAGTCAGCACAGCTGTAAGCTGGGGGCGAGGAGGGGGTCAGCAAGTACAGGCAACTCCAAAATAGACCAAAAGGGAAGGCAGCAAGGCACAGAAATGGTTAGGAGAACAAAGGTAGACCTCAAATCTCAGCCTCACCACTGTTTTACCATGGACACAATGATTTAATATCATCGGGTATTGTGAGAATTAAATGAGATCATGGATGTAAGGTTCCTGGACTCAATAAATTTGTAGCTATTATTAGTTGCTATAAAAGCACTATAAAGACACAGCATTAGTTTATTTTAAAAGTAGCTTTTAAGTATCATGTTTAAGAACTGTGGTAATTTAATAAAGTTTCAATGAGGAGAACAAGTCCAGCCTTCCATCACCTTACAAGAAAAGTGTTTCCCTTATTTTACTGCTTGAACCTGTGGCTATGCGTGCTGTTACCACCCGGTGGCAGCATACCCCAATTGTGGATTCCATTGTTTGGAGGGACAACTTCCTTTAAAAGACTACGGATAGAAAGGCGCAGACATTCGGTACCTCCTGAGGAAATGCACAGCACCATCCATGAAGTAGACACGCCAAAAAATCAAACCTGAATCTGATTAAGGTTCTGGATCCAACCACCAATTTACAGAAAATACAGGAAGAGACATTAAACAACTTCATGAGGTTGTGTGCAGGAAGTGAGAATATGTAAATCTCTACCAGACTAACACGTTAGCTTCTTAAAAAAAAAAAAGCTGGAAGAGGAATCTTCAGACTAAACGAGACTGAAGAGACAAATGACATATCACGATAAAAAAGCACTGATGGGACAATGGGGTAAATGTGAATGCTATCTGGATATGGATGGTATTTAAAACTCACTGTCAGAGGGTGGGTCCAAGATGGCGGAGGAGTCTGGAGACCTAGATTTCGTCTGGTCCCAGGAATTCAGCTGGGTAGCTATCAGACCACTGTGAACACCTACGAATTCAAAAGGAGATCGAAGAAAAGAACAGCAGCAACTCTATGAACAGAAAGGTGACCACTTTCTGCAAGGTAGGACGTGCAGAGAAGTGAATCTGAGGCAATATATGGGCAAATAGACCGCAGGGGGAGGGAGCCTCCGTTAGTACTTACCCACAAGTGATAGAGCAGAGGAGCGCGAAATCAGAGCTTTTCAAAGTCGGCTCTGGTGAGCAACGGAGCTCTGGTGGCTAAGCGGGGAGGTGGAACCCTCGCTGGGACGGTGTGGTCTCAGGACCCTCAGGGTCAAAGAAAGACTGGGGATGCCTGAGTGCAGCAGAGCTCCTAGGTATCAAAGTAGGGAAGGTGGTCGCAAAGAGTGAGCTGAGGGGTGGGCTCTCAGCTGGGGGTTGCCATAAACCGTGATCTGCGGCACAGTCGGGCCACTGCTCTCCGAGCTGGGGCCCAAAAAGCGGCAGAACTGGGGCGACCTCCCTTCCTCCCCCAGGAGGAGCAGTGCGGGAGCGTGCGGCAGGAATCCTCGGGGTTTAGAGACTTTAGGGCCCTGTGCCTGAGATAGAAATGCTCGGTCACAGGCCGGGTGAGCATGGGGTGCGGCCAGAGACCAGGGAGACTGAAGTGATTGACTGCTTTTCTCTGAGGGTTCCCTGAGGAGTGGGGCCTCGAGCTCTTGCCTCATCTGGGGCCAGGGATTGGGAAGCCGCCATTTTCAGTCTCATCCTTGAAAGCTGTACGGAAAGCCTTCAGGGAACAAAAGCTACTGAGACCAAATGTGAGCACAGTACTTAGCCTGGCCTCTGGCAAGGGCGGTGCAATTCTACCCGGAGCAAATGCATTTGAGAATCCATGCAACAAGCCCTTCCTCTAGAAGATCGGCAGGAACATCCAACCAAGACCAAGTTTACCGATCAATGAGAACTGCAAAAACGCCAGCACCAGGGGAATACAGTGCATAGAATTCATGGCTTTTTTCCCCTATGATTCTTTAGTCTTTCAACTTTTATTTTTTAAATTTTCTTTCTTTCTTTTTTCTTTTTCTTTTTTTTTTTTTGAATTTTTCTTTCCTTTTTCAACCAACTTTTTATCGTATTAATTCATTTTTAAAATCTTTTTTAATTTTCACTTTTACAGTCATATTCCATCCCTTCATTGTATTTAGCCTTATTTTATATATGTATAAGTTTTTCTTTCTTTAAAATTTTGGGAGGCAATTTCTTCTAACAGACCAAAATACACCCAAAATCTTCTCCCTGGTTTTGGGTCTCTTCTGATTTGTTTAGAGTATATTTCTCTGGGGTTGTTGTTACCCTTTTAGCATTTTGTTCTCTCGTTCATCTATTCTTCTCTGGACAAAATGTCAAAATGGAAAAACTCACTTCAAAAAAAAGAACAAGAGGCAATACCGACTGCCAGGAACCTAATCAATATGGACAGTAGTAAGATGTTGGAACTAGAGTTCAGAATAATGATTATAAAGATACTAGCTGGGCTTGAAAAAAGCAGAGAAGACACTAGAGAATCCCTTTCTGGAGAAATATAATCTAAACAAGTTGAAATAAAAAAGGCTATTAATGAGGTACAATCAAAAATGGAGGCTCTAACTACTAGGATAAATGAGGCAGAAGAGAGAATTAGTGATATAGAAGACCAAAGGACGGAGAATAAAGAAGCTGAGAAAAGAGAGGCAAACAGCTACTCGACGGGGAGATCACGAGGGGAGAATTTGAGAGATAAGTGATAAAATAAAGCAAAACAATATTAGAATAATTGGGATCCCAGAAGAAGAAGAGAGCGGGGGAGAAGGTATATTGGAGCAAATTATAGCTCCAGAACTTCCCTAATTTGGTGAGGGAAACAGGCATCAAATCCAGGAGGCACAGAAAACCATCCTCAAAGTCAATAAAAGTAGATCAACACCCTGACATCTAATAATAAAACTTACAAATCTCAGAGACAAAGAGAAAATCCTGAAAGCAGCTCAGGACGAGAGGTCTGTAACCTACAATGGTAGAAACATTAGATTGGCAGGAGACCTATCCACGGAGACCTGGCAGGCCAGAAAGGACTGGCATGATACATTCAGGGTGCTAAACGAGAAAAATATGCAGCCAAAAATACTTTATCCAGCAAGGATGTCATCCAAAATAGGAGGAGAGATAAAAAGCTTCCAGGACAAATAGAAACTAAAAGAATTTGCAATCACCAAACCAGCCCTACAAGAAATATTGAAAGGGGTCTTCTAAGCAAAGAGAGAGCCCAAATGTAACACAGACCAGAAAGGAACAGAGACAATATACAGAAACGGTGACTTTACAGGTAATAAATGGCACTAAATTCATATCTTTCAATAGTTACCCTGAATGTAAATGGGCTAAATGCCCAAATCAAAAGACACAGGGTATTAGACTGGATAAAAAAGCAAGACCCATCGATATACTGTCTGCAAGAGACTTACTTTAGACCCAAAGACACCTTCACATTTAAAGTGAGGGTGTGAAAAACCATTTACTGTGCTAATGGACATCAAAAGAAAGCTGGGGTGGCAATCCTTATATCAGGCAAATTAGAATTTAAACCAGAGACTGTAATAAGGAATGAGAAAAGACACTATATCATACTTAAAGGGTCTATCCAACAAGAAAATCTAACAGTTGTAAATATCTGTGCCCCTAGCATGGGAGCAGCCAATTACATAAGCCAATTAATAACAAAATCAAAGAAACACATCGACAATAATACAATAATAGGGGACTTTAACACCCCCCTCACTCATCTAAGCAAAAGATCAACAAGGAAATAAGGGCTTTGAATAACACACACTGGACCAGATGGACTTCACAGATATATTCAGAACATTCCATCCCAAAGAAACAGAATACACATTCTTCTCTAGTGCACATGGAACATTCTCCAGAACAGATCACATCCTGGGTCACAAATCGGGTCTCAACCAGTACCAGAAGATTGGGATCATTCCCTGCATATTTTCAGGCCACAATGCTTTGAAACTTGAACTCAATCACAAGAGGAAATTTCAAAAGAACTCAAATACATGGAGGCTAAAGAGCATCCTACTAAAGAATGAATGGGTCAACCAGGAAATTAAAGAAGAACTAAAAAAATTCATGGAAACAAATGAAAATGAAAACACAACTGTTTGAAACCTTTGGGATGCAGCAAACACAGTCTTAAAGGGGAAGTATATAGCAATACAAGCCTTTCTTTCTCAAGAAACAAGAAAGGTCTCAAATACACAACCTAACGCTACACCTAAAGGAGTTGGAGAAAGAAGAGCAAATAAAGCCTAAACCCAGCAGGAGAAGAGAAATAATAAAGATCAGAGCAGAAATCAATGAACTAGAAACCAAAAGAACAGTAGAACAGATCAACAAAACTAGGAGCTTATTAATTCTTTGAAAGAATTAATAAGATTGATAAACCAGAGGCCAGACTTATCAGAAAGAAAAGAGAAAGGACCCAAATAAATAAAATCATGAATGAAAGAGGAGCGATCACAACCAACACCGAAGAAATACAAACAATTATAAGAACATATTATGAGCAACTATATGCCAACAAATTAGACAACCTAGTAGAAGTGGATGCATTTCTAGAGACATATAAACTACCAAAACCGAACCAGGAAGAAACAGAAAACCTGAACAGACTCATAACCAGCAAGGAAATTGAATCACTAATCAAAAATCTCCCAACAAAGAGCCCAGGGCCAGATGGCTTCCCAGGGGAATTCTACCAAACACTTAAAGAAAATTAATACCTGTTCTGAAACTGTTCCAAAAAAATAGAAATGGAAGGAAAACTTCCAAACTTATTCTATGAGGCCAGCATTACCTTGATCCCAAAACCAGAAAAAGACCCCACCAAAAAGGAGAATTACCAATTAATATCCCTAATGAACATGGATGCAAAAATCCTCACCAAAATACTAGCCAATAGGATCCAACAGTACATTAAAAGGCTATTCACCACTACCAAGTGGGATTTATTTCTGGGCTGCAAGGTTGGTTCAACATCTGCAAATCAATCAATGTGATACACTACATTAATAAAAGAAAGAACAGGAACCATACAATACTCTCAATTGATGCAGAAAAAGCATTTGACAAAGTACAGCATCCTTTCTTGATTAAAAGTCTTCACAGTGTTGGGATAGAGGGTGCATACCTCAATATCATAAAAGCCATCTATGAAAAACCCACAGCGAATATCATTCTCAATGGGGAAAAACTG
This sequence comes from Ursus americanus, assembly GCF_024610735.1. Classification (NCBI taxonomy): domain Eukaryota; kingdom Metazoa; phylum Chordata; class Mammalia; order Carnivora; family Ursidae; genus Ursus; species Ursus americanus. The sequence goes on from NC_142144.1 coordinate 34,282,750, forward strand.
AGAGCTTTTCCTCTAAGGTCAGGAAGACGGCAGGGATGTCCACTATCACCACTGGTGTTCAGCATTGTACTAGACATCCTACCCTCAGCAATCAGACAACAAAAAGAAAGAAAAGGCATCTGAATTGGCAAAGAAGAAGTCAAACTCTCACTCTTTGCGGATGATATGATACTTTATGTGGAAAACCCTTTTTGAAAAACCAAAACTGCTAGAACTCATACAGGAATTCATCAAAGTGGCAGGATATAAAATCAATGTGCAGAAATCAGTTGCATTTCTATACACCAACAACAAAACAGAAGAAAGAGAAGTTAAGGAGCCAGTCCCATTTACAACTGCACCAAAAACCATAAGATACCTAGGAATAAGCCTAACCAAAGAGGGAAAGAATCTCTACTCAGAAAACTATAGAACACTAATGAAAGAAATTGAGGAAGACAAAAAGAAATGGAAAAACGTTGCATGCTCATGGATTGGAAGAACAAATATTGTTAAAATGTCTATGCTACCTAGAGCAATCTATACATTGAGTGCAATCCCTATCAAAATACCATCAACTTTTTTCACAGAAATGGAACAAATAATCCTAAAATTTGTATGGAACGAGAAAAGACCCCGAATAGCTAGAGGAATGTTGAAAAACAAAACCACCGCTGGTGGCATCACAATTCTGGACTTCAAGCTCTGTTACAAAGCTGTAATCATCAAGACAGTATAGTACTGGCACAAAAACAGACACGTAGATCAATGGAACAGAATAGAGAACTCAGAAATGGACCCTCAACTCTATGATCAACTCATCTTCGACAAAGCAGGAAAGAATAGCCAGTGGAAAAAAGACAGTCTCTTCAACAAATGGCGTTAGGAAAATTGGACAGCCACATGCTGAAGAATGAAACTGGACCATTTCCTTACACCACACACAAAAATAGACTCAAATGGATGAAAGACCTAAATGTGAGACAGGAATCCATCAAATCCTTGAGGAGAATACAGGCAGCAAACTCTGTGACCTCAGCCATAGCAAATTCTTGCTAGACATGTTTCCAAAGGTAAGGGAAACAAAAGAGAAAATGAACTATTGGGACTTCATCACGATAGAAAACTTTTGCACAGCAACGGAAACTGTCAAACATTTGACAAAACTTTGACAACTGACAATGGGAGAAGATATTTGCAAATGACATATCGGATAAAGGGCTAGTATCCAAAATCTCTAAAGAACTCATCAAACTCAACACCTAAGGAACAAATAATCCAGTCAAGAAATGGGCAGAAGACATGAACAGACATTTCTGTAAAGAAGACATCCAAATGGCCGACAGACATATGAAAAAGTGCTCCATATCACTCAGCATCAGGGAAATACAAATCAAAACCACAATGAGATACCACCTCACACCAGTCAGAATGGCTAAAATTAACAAGTTGGGAAACAACAGATGTTGGTGAGGATGAGGAGAAAGGGGAAGCTTTCTACACTGTTGGTGGGAGTGCAAGCTGGTGCAGCCACTCTGGAAAACAGTATGGAGGTTCCTCAAAAAGTTGAAAATAGAGCTACCCATGATCCAGCAATGGCACTACTAGATATTTACCCCAAAGATACAAATGTAGTGATTCAAAGGGGCACCTGCACCCCAATGTTTATAGCAGCAATGTCCACAGTAGCCAAACTATGGAAAGAGCCCAGATGTCCATTGACAGATGAAAGGATAAAGAAGTGGTGTATGTATATATGGGATGGAATATTATGCAGCCATCAAAAATGAAATCTTGCCATTTGCAATGACATGGATGGAACTAGGAACTAGAGGGTATTATACTAAGCAAAATCAGTCAGTCAGAGAAAGACAATTATCAGATAATATCACTCGTGGAATTTGAGAAACAAGGCAGGGGAAGAGAGGAAAAAATAAAACAAGACAAAACCAGAGAGGGAGACAAACCATAAGAGTCTCTGAATCTCAGGAAACAAACTGAGGGTTGCTGGAATGGAGGGGGGTAGGAGGGCTGGGGTGGCTGGGTGATGGACACTGGGGAGGGTATGTGTTGTGTTGAGCACTGTGTATTTTGTTAAGACTGATGAATCACAGACCTGGACCCCTGAAACAAATAATACATTATATGTTAATAATAATAATAATAATAATAATAATAATAATAATAAAAGAAAGTATATCATAGGCCACTTCTTGTGACCCCAGGCAGCTCTTTCTGCCCACAGGCCCTGTCCCTGTGCTTTAATAAAACCACCTTTTTGCACCAATAAATAAATAAATAAATAAAATTAAAAATCACTGCCAAATTTTTTAGGGAAGTGATGTTAATATTGTGGTTATATTTTTCTTTTCTTTTTTTTTTTTTTTAAAGATTTTATTTATTTATTTGACAGAGATAGACAGCCAGCGAGAGAGGGAACACAGCAGGGGGAGTGGGAGAGGAAGAAGCAGGCTCCCAGCAGAGGAGCCCGATGTGGGACTCGATTCCTGAACGCCGGGATCACGCCCTGAGCCGAAGGCAGACGCTTAACGACTGCGCCACCCAGGCGCCCCTGTGGTTATATTTTTCAACGATACAGGCATACCTTGTCTTAATGTGCTTGGCTTTATTGCAGTTTGCAGATACTGGGTTTTTTTTGTTTGTTTGTTTGTTTGTTTTTTTACAGATTGGACATTTGTAGCAACTCTGGGCCAAGCAAGTCTGTTGGCATCATTTTTCCAACAGCATTTGCTCACTTTGTGTCTCGGGGTCACATTTTACTAATTCTCACACTATTTCGATCTTTTTCGTCAGTATTGTATTTGTCTCGCTGTGCTCAGATGATGGTTAGTAATTTTTAGCTATATTTTCTTTTTTTTTTTTTTTTTTAAAGATTTTATTTATTTATGTGACAGAGAGACAGCCAGCGAGAGAGGGAACACAGCAGGCAAGTGAGAGAGGAAGAAGCAGGCTCCCAGAAGAGGAGCCCGATGTGGGACTCGATCCCGGAACGCCGGGATCACGCCCTGAGCGGAAGGCAGACGCTTTAACGACTGCGCTACCCAGGCGCCCCTTTAGCTATATTTTCTAATTAAGGTACGTACATTGTTTTTAGTCATAATGTTATTGCACACTTAATAGACTACAGTATAATGTAAAAATGACTTCTCTATGCACTGGAAACCAAAAAGTTCATTTGACTCACTTTATTGCGAGATTCACTTGATCGCAGTGACGTGGAACCCAATCTCAACATCTCTGAGATACGACTGTATCTCGTCTTAAAGAGATACATACTAAAATGTAGGTGTAGTGAGTGATAGGAACCTGAGATTTACTTCAAAATAACTGGGGTACGGCTAGATGAAGAGAAGGCAGAAGCAAAATTGGCCATGAATCAGTTGCTGTTGACGTTGAATAATAGTGCTTAGAAGTACCTTATACCCTTGTGTTATGGACTGTATGTTTGTGCCTCCCCAAAATTCTTATACTGAAACCCTAACTCCTAAGGCCATAGTATTAGGAGACAGGATCTTTGGGAGGGAATTAGGTTTAGAGGAAATCATGAGGCCAGAGCCCGCACGTTGGGATTTGTGCCCTTAGAAGCACAAGAAGAGGCATTAGAGCATCGTCTCTCTGCTATGCGAGGAGCAAAAAAGAGGAGTCCGGAAGCTAGTAAGAGGGTTCTCACCAGGACTTGACCATTCTGGCACCCTGATCTCAAGACTTCTCAGCCTGCAGAACTGTGAGAAATCAGTCTCTGTTGTTTAAGCCACCCAGTCTGTCTTTTGTGATAGCAACACACGTGTATGGTATTTGTGGTCACCCCTGAGTGTCACAGGGAATCTTTTTCCTAGAAATGCAGAGTCTCGGGCCCCACTGCAGATCTACTGAGAATCTGCAGTTTAACAAGCTCCCCAGGTGAATCATAGAAACACTAAAGCTTGACAAGCACAGAATTACAGGATTCTTTCTGTTTTTGTGTATGTTTACAATGTCTGCTATAAAAACAAAGAAATTGTGAACATAAAATAGATTTGTGTAGGAATATTATATCAAAGATGCTCATTAAATATCGGTTGGGGTGAGTTGGATGCTGCCCAGATGGCAAATATTTGATTTTTTTATCAATCGTAATTATATCATAATTGCTGTGTATTGTAATTAAAAGCATAACACATAGCAACATGTTTAATCTTTGCAAAAAAAGCCACCAGAGTAACCATTGTTACTGTTTTCAGATGAGTAAATCAAAATTCAAAGAGGCCAAATGACTCATCTAAGATCCCAGAGCTCTGAAGTGGAGAAACCAGACTCTAAACCTGGACCTCTGACTCCAAAACCCATCCTCTCTCCACCAGTACAACGTAATTCTGGGGATTAAAATGGAGTTGAGGCATTTGTGGTTTATTTTTATATATAATTCGGTTTGGGTTTTAGTCTTTTATATGTCTATTTTAAAAAGTTTCTTCTTATAACAGAGCTTGTTAGGCCAAGCTTACTCTTACTTCCCGCTCTGAGCTCTCCTGACCTTCTTCTGGGAAAACAATGCAGCTCTGGCTTTTAAATCTGACTTTATCCAGAAAAAAATTACCTCAGCCCTTGAACCCTTGAATCCCATTCACAGGATCTTGAAACTTTCGTACTAAAATGACTGAGTCATAAGAGTGGTATCAGTGATTCATGAATTTGTTTGTACATTGAAATCACTTGGGGAACTTTTAAAATTCCTGATGGCCAGATCACATCCCAGACCAATTAAACTAGAATCTCTGAGGGATGGGGGTTCCCTAGGCAATCTCAATATGTAGTCTAGTTTGAGAACCCATGACCTAGCGATTCAGAGCAAGATTCTTATTTTACAGGACTAACTTTCCAAGGTATATATAAAACTTAAACATCAAATTTCAACCACGTATTCTGCATCGCCCCCAAAACTCTGGCAAGTAGACTGCAAAGCAAGGACTGAGTAAACTTTGCAATAGGACAGCCTTAAGTAGCTGAGCCATTTCCAATGATCATGATATACATGCAAACTGCAATTTAAAAGACCCCGGGCCTCAGCAGGCCTCCAGGCCAAGATTAGACTCCATATTAACACATCCACTGCAGCTGGAGAAACTGGATCTACAAAAGGAATTTTGGAGAAAGACCTGCCAAGCCCATTTACTCAGCTTATGAAATTCTTTTGACCCCTCCCGTGGCTGTCCTTTATACCAGACCACCCATGTTCATAATACATCTCATTGCAAGCCTGCCTGGAGACTGGAAACAAGCCACACCACATCAAGAGCACTAAAAGCTAAATATACTCCTGAGTCCCCTGCAAATCACAGGTACCATTTAGGACCATGATAGTCTGAAGGGGAACCCCTAAGTTTTCACTGCTCCACGGTGGCTTTAGCCTGGAAAGAGAAATGACATCCATAACTAACCAGGAGATGCCCACAGTGAAGTATTCTTGGAGAACTGTGTGGATATGTAGGATAGATAATGCCAGGACTAACTGTCTGAACTAGGAAACCACAGAGTGAATCCTGCTTATAGGATTCCTTATAGTCTTTACTTTGCTTGCAGTGGTGGTTTGCTGGTGCCTACCAGGAAGGTCTTCCTTCCCCCCCACACCGCTTCTCCATCATACAGTGATGATGAACAGCTAGAATCCCTAGAAAGGCATTTTCGTGGCCCAATGAATGCAAAGATATGAATCTGTGGATCTGCCTATACTAAGAAGGAAGAATACAATGAAGAAAGCAGCGCCTCCATAATAAAACACTACAAAATACCAGGCAAGCAAAATCTCAGTTATCAAAAATATCTTTAATGTTTTACTCACCTACAAAATACTGAAATGCTTTTATAAAGATTCTAAGTATTTTATTGGACAAATAATCATGACTTCTTTCAAATAAATGTTACTCTTTCAAAAAGACTTTTAAAAAAACAACACTTTTTATATTGGAAAAATTGAAACATACAAAAGTGGACAGAATAGTATAATGAAGTGTAGTGGGAATGTAAATTGGTACAGCCATTATAGAAAAGTATGAAAATTCCTTTAAAAATTAAAAATGGAACTACCATATGATCCAATAATCCCACTTCTAGGTATATATCCAAATAATTGAAATCAGGATCTTCAAGAAGTATCTGAACTCCCAGGTTCATTGCAGCATTATTCACAATAAGCAAGATACAGCAACGACCTAAGAGTATATCAACAGATGCATAGATAAAATGTGAGATATATATATATATATATATATAATGGAATATTATTCAGCCATAAAAAAGGAAATACTTCCATTTGCAACAACATGGATAAACCTGGCACACTTTATGCTAAGTGAAATAAGCCAGACGCAGAAAGACAAGTACTATATGACCTCATTCCCATGCGAATCTAAAAAGTGCAATTAACAGGAGCAGAGAGTGTTTTGGTGGTTGCCAGGAGTTACAGGGAAGGGGAAATGAGGAGATGTTGGCCAAAGGGTACAGACCTAGACTGTAAGATGAATAAATTCTGGGCATCTACTGTACAGCATAGTGACTACGGTTAATAATATTATAGTGTATACTTGAAATTTTCTGAGAGTAAATCTTAACTATTCTCACCAAAAATAAAAATAATAATAATAAGGAACCTATGTGAGGTGATAGATATAGTCATTAGATTATTGAAGTAATCATTTCACAATGTATACATGTATCAGATCATCCCATTATACACCTTAAATATATACAATTTTTATTTGTCAATTATGCCTCAATAAAGCTTGAGGGAAAAAAGTTAAGCTTTATTTTTTTCCTGTACCTTCACTTCTGTTATTTCTGTAGTATGGCAAAAACCAATCTCACTTGCTTGGGGATCCTGCCTCTTTCATTCGTGTGGCTTCTAAGTGTTAACATCACTGAAACGTGCTTCTCCCCAGATGGTCTTCAGGCCCCGTTCCAAGCTTTGCTATCGCATCTTCCTTTGATCCCAATCATGTGACTTTGAGCTCAGCTCTCTTCCAGCTACTTCTGCGCCCCAGTTAGGTGCATGGGGATCATTTGGCAATGCCAGGAAGAGTCACAGGGACTTCAAGCTGTGGTCTGAAGCCCTGCCTGCCTGGCTTCTCAACCCCCTCTATGCCTTAGCACCACCTGAAGGAATTGCTAAAAAAACAAGTGCTGGGCCCCACTCCCAAAGCTTCTGATTCAGGGGGTCTGGGGTAAGGTTGGGAGAATGTACATTTCAAACAAGCTCCCAGGTGATGCTGACGCTATAGGTTTGAGGACCAGGCTCTGAGAACCTGGCACATAGACTTACCATGCAGCCCCTCTCTGGGGCTCTAACCAGGAAGGTCAACCCTCTACGTTCAGATTGCCCAAACAAATCATAAATTCTATTATGTACTACTATTCTAGCCCTGGGGTCAGCTAATCTTTTCTGTGAAAGTCCAGATAGTAGATGTTTTAGGCTTTGGGGGTCTTACAGTTTCTGTTGCAACTACTCAGTTCTGATGCTGGAGTACAAAAGCAGCTAAAAACAGTATGTAAACAAGGGCGCCTGGGTGGCTCAGTCGTTAAGCGTCTGCCTTTGGCTCAGGGCGTGATCCCAGGATTCTGGGATTGAGCTCTGCATCGGGCTCCCTGCTCTCCCTGCTCTGCTGGGAGCCTGCTTCTTCCTCTCCCACTTCCCCTGCTTGTCTTCCCTCTCTCGCTGGTTGTCTCTCTCTCTGTCAAATAAATAAATAAAAATCTTAAAAAAAAAAAGTATGTAAACAAATGGAATGATATCTAAATGAATATGTAAATGAACAAATGATTGTTCCAATAAAACTTTATGGAACCCGAAATTGGATTTTCACATAATTTTTATTCTCATTCTGAGTTTTTCAGTCATTGAAAAATGTTCACAGTTTCACATGGTTTACAAAACAATCAGAAAGCTAGAATTAGCCCATGGGAAGGATTTGGCCTACTGGCCAGAGTTTGCTGACCCTAACCCTAGATTAATCACTTCTGCGTAACCTTTTCCAAATTTGAAATCTGGCTTTTTGGGGAATGAAACTTGGTAATTAGTTATAAATACATGGGATGCCTCCACATCAACTTCAGACAAGAAATGAAGATGATTCTTACATCTGATCTTAACTGCTGGGTGAATGTGTCTCGAACTGTGAAGGTGAAATCCTCATTTATTTCAAACATGATTATTATAGTTGAGATGAGGCCTTGAGAAAATCACAAAGCCAATAAAGAAAAGCAATTGATCGGGGCGCCTGGGTGGCACAGCGGTTAAGCATCTGCCTTCGGCTCAGGGCGTGATCCTGGCGTTATGGGATCGAGCCCCACGTCAGGCTCCTCCGCTATGAGCCTGCTTCTTCCTCTCCCACTCCCCCTGCTTGTGTTCCCTCTCTCGCTGGCTGTCTCTATCTCTGTCAAATAAATAAATAAAATCTTTAAAAAAAAAGAAAGAAAAGTAATTGATCATGGTCTGTATTCTGGTTTGATACTTGATAATAATAACTAAATTAAATGTCTCGCTTCTCCAAACAATTTAGCTATGTGAAGAAGAGACTTAAAATGTCGTGTAAATCAGCTTGATGGTTTCGCAAAAATAGCATAGTAGATGGCCAGTAATGAATGAATGTCTTTCCTTTTAGACAAGTGATTCTCAACTGTAGCTGCATATTAGAATCATCTGGAAAGCTTTTAAAACTCCAAATGCGCAGACTGCATCTCTACCAGTTAAATGAATCTCTGGGGAATGAGAACTCCCTAGGTAATTATAATTTGTATCTATGATTGAGAACCACCACTGTAGTATAATATTCAGAATTTCTGCTCTTTGTCCAGGTGCACCGTGTCATATCCAATGCCAAATGACAATTTGCAACACTTGCATAATCCTGTGTAGCTTAACTCCTAAGTGATTCAGATGCTTTGATTATAGACACCTGGCCTTGAACCTGTGTGCCAGGGCCAGGTGAATTCCAGGTGGGCTTCTGGATTCCGTGTCTATAATCTTGGCAACCAAGAATGATACAGGTACAAATCAATTTTTAAAAATAGCAAAAGGCTTAACAGACACTTTACAAAAGAAAATATATGAATAAGCACATGAAAGGTTCTCAGCATCTTTAGTCATCAGGGAAATGCATACTAAAACCATAATGAGATACAATTTCACACCCACTGACAACTCCAAAAGACTAACAATACCAAATATTGGCAAAGCTACAGCAACTGGAACTCTCATACACTGCTGGTGGGAGCATGAAATGGCACAACTTCTTAGATAAACTGTTTAGCAATTATTTATAAAGTTAAATATTCACTTGTCCAATCACCCAGCAGTTCCACCCCTAGGAAATAAAAACAAAAGTCCACTAGAAATGTTTAAGAATGCTCATAGTAGCTTTATTCATCGTAGTTAAAAACTGCAAATAACTCCAATGTCCATCAACAGGGAAATGAATAAACGAATTGTGCTACATTCATACAATGGAATGCTACTCAGCAAGAAAAAGGAACGAATGATTCATGCACACAAGAACACAGATGAATCTCAGAATCATTATTTTGAGTGAAAGAAGTATGACACAGGATGCATATGGTGTGATTCCATTTATATGAGTCTCAAAGAGAGGCAAAACTGGGGGCGCCTGGCTGGCTCAGTTTGGTAGAGCGTGTAACTCTTCATCTCAGGGTTGTGAGTTTGAGCCCCACGTGGGTGTAGAGATTACTTAAAAATAAAAAATCTTGGGGTGCCTGGGTGGCTCAGTTGGTTGAGCATCTGACTGTTAGTTGTTGTTGTTTTTAAGATTTTATGTATTTATTTGACAGGGAGAGAGAGAGCACAAGCAGGGGGAGCGGTGGAGGGAGAAGCAGACTCCCCGCCAAGCAGGGAGCCCCACGTGGGGCTCGATTCTGGGACTCCGGATCATGACCTGAGCTGAAGGCAGACACTTAACTGACTGAGCCACCCAGGTGCCCCTGTCTCTTAGTTTTGACTCAGGTCATGATATCATGAGTTGCGGGATGAACACCCCCCCCCCCAGTCTGGCTCCACACTCAACTGGGAGCCTGCTTGAGGATGCTTTCTCTTGGCCCCTCCCCCCACTTGTGTGCTTGTGTTCTACCTAAAATAATAAGTCTTAAATAAATAAATAAATAATCTTAAAAAAAAAAAAAAACAAAGTGAGGCAAAACTAATCTATGGTAATAGAAATCAGAGTAGTTTTCTGGGGATGGAGAGGGGTGATAACACAAGGACTGACTGGAAAAGGGCAGGGGAATGAGGGAACTTTTTGGAGTGGTAGAAATATTTTAAAACTTCATTGGATTGGTAATTAGGTGAATCAGGTGAATAGTGCTAATACACTTAGGATCTATGCCTTTTATTCTATATAAATCATACTCCCATAAATAAGATATTTAAAACTCATATGAGAAGAAGGATGGAGGACCCATGACCACACATGATTGAGCCCTCTCTCCAGGAGGCTTCTTGACTTTGGCTGAGGTGAGAATGAACACAGGCTCTGAAGAGCATTCTGACCACAGTTAGTGCCCCAGCGCTTCCTCCCCTTTAGGGTAAAGGCTCAGAGGTGGCAAAGTGAAGGAGACTTTGGAGAACATCGAGTAGTCCTGTTTGGTAGCACTGTGGTTCTGCTGGGGGGTGGGGAGGGTGCAGTATGTGAAGGAGAGTTTGGGAAACAGAAATGTCAAGGAAACCCTTGAATGCCAGGTGGAAGAGCTTGATCTTTATTGTAGGCAAGGGAGTCTGCTGGAGGTTTTGAATAGGGAATGCTCCTCAAATAAATGCCTTCTTTTTGAGGGTATCATTGATTCACCTGTGATTCTTTCTCTTTTTTTTAATCAAATGGGCTCTGCGATGTGGGGCTCAATCTCATGACCCTGAGATCATGACCTGAGCTGAAATCAAGTGTCAGACACTTACTTGAGTGAGTCACCAAGCCCCCCAAATCTGTGATCTTTCTTAATGCCTTGTGGAATCCAGAGGGATGCACAAAACCTATTAGCAAAAGTTCCTCCTCCTGGAGTCTATCAAACTCATCATCTTAGTCCTCTGATGATGAGCAGACGCATGAAGGCAGCTGTTTGCTTTGGACTCAGACTTGTTTTGTCCTTTCCTAATTCCAGGGACATGATTTCATGGACATTTTCCAGAATAGCTTACTTTCTAGCTCCCATTCTTCATCTTCAGTTCACTCCTGACACCCTGCAATTTTATTTCTCATTCCACTATTCTTCTTAAACCACTCTTACATAGAACATCAATTCTATTAGTTAGAACTTTGTATTCGTTTCTCTCTTGCTGTGGAGCAAACTATCCTAAAACGTAGTTTGCATGAAAACAATGATACTCATGTATTAACCTCCACGTTCTTTGTGGGTCAGGACCTCAGACAGGGCACCACCGGAAGGGCTCTGCAAGGTCTCTATTCTGCAGTGTCTCAGATCTTAGATGGACGATCTGAAGCCTGGAGGCTGGAATCATCTGAAGGCTCAGTCATTCACATCTAGTGATAGATTCTGGCTCTCGGCTGGCATCTTAGCTGGGATTGTGGGTTACAGCTACATGTGGCATCTCTAAATGGGTTAGGTTTCCTCACAAGGCAGTGGGTGGGTTACAAAGGCAAGTGTTGAGAGAGAGAAGGAGTGAGATGGAATCTGTACCTTTTTATGCCTTAGCTTCAGAAGTCACATAACATCACCGTGCCATCCTCCACTGGTCAGGGCAGTCACAAGCCCTAGCCAGACTCAAGGGATGGGAGCACAGACCCCACCTCAGTGGGAAGGGTATCAATGACATTGCAAGAAGAGCATGTGTGGTGGGATAAATATATTGATGCAGCCATTTCTGGAAAATACTACACTACACACTCTTGTTGGTTTCATGTTACAGAAAACCGAAGACTAACTGGCTTAAACTAAGAGGAAATTTATTGGCTCATGCATGTGAAAACTCCGGGAGTAGGGGTGACTCCAAATAAGGCTGGAATAAATCTCAGGCTATGTCAGCAGAACCCGGTTTCTCTTTTCTTCAGCTCTGGGCTCAGCCTCTTCCATGCTCGCTAGAGTCTCGGACAGATTCTCCCTTCGTGGTGGCAAGATGCTGCCACAGCTCCACCTACACATCATGTCTTGCTCAATTACTGCAGGAAAAGAGAAGTCTGCTTCTCTGACAGTTCACACAAACATCCTAGAAATCGAGTTTCTTTGGCTCTAATTGTCCTGACTTTGCACTTGTGCCCATCCCTGAGCAGTTTGCCGACATTAAGGAAATGTACTGTACGAACTGCCCGACTAGGCTTGAGTCACACAGCCACCTCTGGAACCACAGGCAAGGTCAGTATGACCAGAAGTCACAGGTTTTCTGCAACAGAGACTGTTTCAGCTGTAAGGGCAGAATTTACATCAGGGATCTATATTTCTCACATCACAACATGTCTGGAATCATATAACTACTGGTATCTGTCCCATGCTTCAGTGATTCAGGGCTGGTTAGAGCTGTGATTCTCTTGATCTTCCCACTGTTTTCAAAAGAGGGATGCCCAGTTCTAGTTATCATGTCTGTCTAGATATCATGTCTCTTTTGTGCCATATATCACATTGCCAATGCTTGCTGTCAGGCAGTTGGGAAAGTGAGGGCAAGTGAGGCAAGCAAGGGAGAGAAGGGCTGGTTATGGTGTTAAGCTATCCAGCCCATTGTCACCCAGGTCAACCCCTGGATATGGAGATGCGGCCACTTCACCCAAACCACATGGCTGAAGTAAGAAGGGATGTCTCCTTCATAGAAAATGTGGAGTGCACCTATCATAAGAAAGCTAATGAGTTGCTGAATGGCAAACGTAAGATATGACCTCAAGGTCCTGTCTTTGAATTCTGCAGTCTTTTCTTTCTGTGGGAAGTACAGAAGAAACCCTAGTGACCTCTTACGAGTAATTGGCAAATTCTGTAGTTTTAAGTAATCTTCTTATTGCCTCTCTCTTTTGCGTTGGATACTGTTGCTCCTTCCTTTTATCTGCAACTCATTACTTCTTCATTAAAATTGTTTCCCTTGCAGGACAGCTGGGTGGATCAGTTGGTTAAGGATCTGCCTTTGGCTGAGGTCATGATCTCAGAGTTCTAGGATCGAGTCCTGCATCTGGCTCCTTGCTCAGTGGGGAGTCTTCCTCTCCCCCTGCTTGTGCGCGCTCTCTCTCTGACAAATAAATAAATAAAATATTTTTAAAAAGAAACCTGTTTCCTTTGCTTCTATGACACTGACCTCTTTGGGCTGTCCTTGAACCTCTCTGACCATATGATCTGTGCATTCAAGAGGCCCTTCTGCCTCCCCATATTCCACACCCATTGGACCCGCCTGTAGCCAAACACTTTTCTTATTCTGTCGGCTCCCTTCTCTTTGTCATGTTTCTTAATTTGACTGCTCAGTTCAGGTATTTTCATTCTTATTTCTATAATAAGGAAATTTAAGGTTGTTAATCTTCTTGTAAGTAGATTTGGCGTATTCCTATGAACTTTGTTATGTAGTGTTCTCCCTTTGGTAAATACCTAAATAGAGTTTGCTTTCCTTGAGTTTATTTTGTAATATGAATAATGCATATTCTGCTTTCTTTTTGTTTGCACTTCCCTGTTGTCTTTTCCTAAAGGTTGTGTTTAATGTTTCTGCTCATTCATATGTTGCACATGCTTGACTTAAATACACACTCTTGACTTCCATCTAGTACACACATGGACCCTTTTGATTCTCCACATTTATTGTTTAAATGCCATGGCTGCACACCCAGAGATTTCTGAACTTGTGGCCCACTACTGAAAGTACTTTGGATGCCCTTGATATACTTCATGGCAGAGATATTGAGGAGACTGAATCAGACAGGCTTCTCTGGTTACAAGCAACAGAAACCAGCTCTGACTAACTTAAAAAATATATATATGGGTTAGTTCACAGAAGAAAAGGAAAGGCTGAAGAACCAAACCCCTCATCACCCACAGGGAAACGTTCAAATTCATTAAACATAGTAGAAATGTAGTTTATTTTTTTTTCTCCTAAGCTAAACACTGTTCTAAGCACCAGGAAGTCAGTGGAGAACATAATGGACATGACCCCTGCTTTCAAGACATGTATATCTAATGTGGATCTGGACCCAGGGCTATGGCCTGACAGTCTCTTTTCCTGCCACTTTCCAACGAGCGCCTTAAATACTACAGTTATGCATTTCTCTGGTGTACCAGGTTCTTTACTTAATGTTTGCACGACTTCTGTTATGCTACTCTTTCTGCCTGTAATGCCCTCTTCCACATCTTTACTTGATGACCTTCTATTCAGTCTTCGAAAATCAAGCAAAATGTCATCACTATTAGGAGGTCAATAAATGACTCCCACCTTTTCCCTGCTCAGTTGAGAACTATTTCATATGTAGACAGAGGAATTGGTTGATTGAGATAAAAAAGTCATCTTTAGGGGCGCCTGGGTAGCGCAGTTGTTGAGCGTTTGCCTTCCACTCAGAGCGTGATCCCGGCGTTATGGGATCGAGCCCCACATCAGGCTCCTCTGCTAGGAGCCTGCTTCTTCCTCTCCCACTCCCTCTACTTGTGTTCCCTATCTGCCTGGCTGTCTCTCTGTCAAATAAATAAAATCTTTAAAAAAAAAGTCATTTTTATCATTAATAAAGTCAAGGTTAGAGGGGCACCTGGGTGGCTCAGTCGGTTAAGTGTCGGCCTTCGGCACAGGTCGTGATCCCAGGGTCCTGAGACTGAGTCTGCATCAGGCTCCTTGCTCAGTGGGGAGTCTGCTTCTCCCTCTCTTCTGCCTGCCACTCCCCATGGCACCCAATAATTCTCCTCTCCTGGTATTCACTCCTCCCCACAAAGAATAGGGTGAACTGCGTAACCTATAGGATATTATGGTAATGATGTAGGTAATGATCTTCCAAGGAGAGATCATAAAAGACAGTGTGGTGTCTGCCTTGCTCCCTCTTAGATCGCTTGCTCTGGAGAAAGCCAGCAGCCATGCTGTAAGGACACTCAAGCAGCACTATGGAGAGATCCCCATGGCAAGAAATTAAAGCCTCCTGAGCAGCTATGTGAGTGAGTCCACTTTGGAAATGGGTCCACCAGTCTAAGGCCAATATCTTAACTGCAAGCTCATGAAAGACCTTTGCCACCAATAGCTCGTGCTTTGCAAACTGTCTGTTTACTCAGCTGCCTCCCTGATGGATTCTGAGCTCCTAGACCCTGAACCTTGGACTTGCTAATTTAAGTCTTTCCCCATCACAGCAGGCCGACTAAAGGCTCAATGAAAGTGTGTTGGATGTACAATGGTGCCCTAGTAATCAAATGAATGAATGAAGGGAGGGAGATATTCCCAGGGACCTTTAAGTCAAAAGGCACAGACTTCATCTACAGGTCTTTCTGAGAAAACTAGACCTAGGTTTCAAAACAGCAACATGCAAGGGAGAGACTACTTTCACATAGACTAGGAAAGACTGCCAAACCCTCAAAACAATGGGCCAGGGGAAGGAGTCTTCAAGTATCACAGAAAGAAGAGATGTCACTTTGGTGACCAGGGGGGCAAAGCAGGATTAGAGCAAGGAGATAACTCCCTTGTGAGTACCTCGCTTTATAGCATGTTTTCCAACAGCCTTGTGAAGCAATCGGAGGTGAGATAATAGCTCCATTTTGTTGAAGCGAACATTGAGAATCAGAGAAGGGAAGTGACTAGACTGAAGTCACACAGGAAGGAAGTAGTGCTTGAATTTCAAACCAGAAAGTTGTTCCAAGACTCTGTAATGTACTTCTCAAAAGACTGTCTTATATTCCTCTTGGCCCAACCCTGCACTCACCAAAGATTCCTGGGCAGAAGAAGGAAGTAAAAAGAGTAGTTGCTTTTCTGCTGAGAACACTTTCAGTTTCTTTGCAAAGAGATCTCAACAAACTGCGTGTTTGGTGGTGTCGGGGTGGGGAAGGGGGTTGAGCAGGATTTATGAAAGGGAACAGAAGATGCTTCTGGACTGCAGAATTCTGCTGAACATCACTGAGGCCCCTCCTCCTCTCAGAAGCCAGCTAGGGATGATCCTTCTTTGCCTGAAACTCCCACTCCTTTTTCTGAACTCATTATGAGTGTTGGGGGATGATGCGTGGGGGAGCAGAGCAGTGGGAGAGAGTGGGACATTGTCTGGTATTTCACTGATATACATCCATTTATGCCTCCATCTCCATACTCCTAATGTACTTTATATAGGCCTCTATCATAGGGCTAATCCACTCCAGTCTAAATTGTATAAACTCGGGCACCTGGATGGTTCAGTTAGTTATGCATCTGCCTTTGGCTCAGGTCATGATCCCAGGATCCTGGGATCCAGACCCACATCGGGCTCCCTGCTCAGTGGGGAGCCTGTTCCTACCCTCTCCCTTTACCCCTCTCCCCTGCTCGTGCTCTCTCTGTCTCTCTCTCTCTCTCACTCTATTTCTATCTCAAATAAATAAATAAATAAAATCTTTTTAAAAATTAACTATATAAACTCTTTTCTGGGGTATTTGACAAGGAATGGAGGATTTCTACAATTTCTCAGTAATTACCCTTTAAATGTTAATAATTGAGATAAGGACAAAAGAAGGGAACACTAAATGTAAGTATTTACAAATACTCTGCCCACTGTCTTTACCCTTGAAGCAGGAGCATAACAGAAGCTGAGAGCAGGCCAGACTGCTTTTCAGGAGAAAGAATGGGAGCAGGGAAAGGGGAGGAGGCAAATGGGTAGAAGTTGGTGGTGAGGAGAGATAGAGGAGATGAAATGAACTAACCCTGAAGAGTGGAGCTGTAAGAACAGAGCTTTGTAATGTGAATTTTCATGAAATGATCGTATGTTTTGTGATATAATTCCCAACTTGTTTTCAAGGGCATTCAGTAAAGATTTCTACTGCTTTTGTAGAGTCCCCTTTGTGTTTCTCCTGGATGCACCACTGACCTAATTTTGGCCTCAAAGTGGCAAGATACATTTCAGTTAAGTAATAATTTGACTTCTTTATCTAATAGCAGCTACTTTTTTTAAAGATCTTATTTATTTGATGCAGAGAGAGAGAGAAAGAGAGCACAAGCAGGGGAGAGGCAGACTGAGAGAAGACTCCCCACTGAGCAGAGAGCCTGATGTGGGCCTGGATCCCAGGACCCTGAGATCATGACCTGAGCCAAAGGCAGACTCTATTTTTTTTTAAAGATTTTATTTATTTATTTGACAGAGAGAGAGAGACAGCCAGCAAGAGAGGGAACACAAGCAGGGGGAATGGGAGAGGAAGAACCAGGCTCCCAGCAGAGCAGGCAGCCCGATGTGGGGCTCAATCCCAGGACCCTGGGATCATGCCCTGGGCTGAAGCCAGATGCTTAACGACTGAGCCACCCAGGCACCCCCCAAAGGCAGACTCTTAACCGACTGAGCCACCCAGGATCCCCAAAAATTTTTGATAAGAGCACTTTTTTTAAAGATTTTATTTATTTGTCAGAGAGAAAGCACACAAGCACGGGCAGTGGCAGACAGAGGGAGAAGCAGGCTCCCTACTGAGCAAGGAGCGCTATGCTGGATGCCAACCCAGGACCCCGGTCGGGATCATGACCTGAGCTGAAGGCAGACGCCTACCGGACTGAGCCACCCAGGCATCCCTAAAAGCACTTTTTAAGAAAAGACTATTTATTTGACAGAGAAAGAGAGAGAACACGAGGTGGGGGAGAAGAGCAGAGGGAGAGGGAGAAGCAGACTCCCCACTGAGCAGGGAGCCTGATGCGGGGCTTGATCCCAGGACCCTGGGATCATGACCTGAGACAAAGGTAGATGCTTAACCACCTGAGCCACCCAGATGCCCCTCTGAAAATTTTTAAATATAAATCTTTAGGATAACTATCTTGTGGCCTCACTCCACTAAAAGGAGCCAAAGAAGAAAAGATAAAATTAATGTCATTTGGTCTGAAAAGCTTAAGTTTCTTGGCTTTTGAAAAAAAAAAAAAAGGAAACCAGAGCAAGGACAGGGTTTGTTGCAAAGCTTTTGTAGAAACTTGGTTTCTTTATTATCCAGTTTATATCCTTTCAGGTCTGTGGTTCTCTAACTCAGCTGCTGGATTTCCCTAAAGGAAATTGGGTACCGGCTGGGGATGACACAGTGAAATCATAAAGAAAAGTGTTCAGATTTAAAAGATAGGCTGTGTTCCAGCTGACTGAGGCAACCAGAGCTGTTCTGGGCTTCCCTACATTTCCAGCTACAGCACTTTCTGGGACTGGTTCCTATTGGGGGTCCAGGAGAGAAAGCTATTTCTTAAAATCCTTCCACCTGCCGAGTATACTCTTGCTGAGTTCTGTGTTCTAAGGCCAAAGAGAGGGGGGAATGGAGGAAAGGCAAGAGAGGGATGTTTAGGTTCCCAGGCTCAAATAATGTCAGAGCAGGGAGGGACCTTAGATAGCATTCTAATCCAAATTTTATAAATCCTTTATTTCTTTACATTACAAAATTAAGATATGCTTGGGGTAACAGATTGCTATAAATAGAAAGCAGACACTCCTTACTCTCCTGCCTTCATTTACAGATGGAGAAACAAGCTCATGGAGGGAAGTGACTATACAATGTCATCTAGTTAGAGTGCAGGGCAAGTTTTCATGCAGCCAGACATTGGGATTGAGCAGGATTGTTTCCCATAGAAAGAGAAGAGGCTGGAATGTTGAGGAGAAGGTCGTCAATTATCTCTTTTTAGACCTGAGAAAAGACTGGAAGAAAAATAAAAAGACTAGGGCTGTTTTTTGTGGGTTTTTTTTTTAATGTATATATATGTTGAGTACTTATTGTGGTACTGCGCTCAGAGTTTTGTATGTTTTTTTTTTTTTTTTTACTTGAGCCTTACCACTCCCCTGGGAGGGGGGTTAGTTGTTCTCATATTAGAAATGAGGAAACTCAGGATCAGAGGCTTAATTAACTTGTCCCAAATCACACTGCTAGAAAAGTGGAGTAACTAGAATCCGGGTCTCTATAACCCTCAAGTTTCAATCCCACTTGTCACCTGTATAAATTAAAAACAGGTGCCTCTACCTCTGGGCACATGAAGCTTTGCGTCAAAGCTCATGGGTATGGTAGGTACATTCTTCAGAGCATCAGCTGTGTGTTCTGCTCCAAGCTTAAGGCCCTTAACCACTATGCAATATGGTTTATCAAAAAAATCACGACATTTTCATTATGGTAATTCTGTACTAATCCTGCAAATTCTCTGAATTTTTATTCTGACGTGAGATAATGGGGAGCAGAGTACCTGCTGAGAGTCTCTAAAATGCAGTACGGGAAAAGGAAGGACAGTCATACTGCCCAGACACAAAGCACCATATCTTTTCTTTTTTCTTTTTTTTAGAGATGGGGAGGAGCAGAGGGAGGAGAGAGAGAATCCCAAGCAGGCTCCACACTCAGCGCCTCAGCATGGAGCTGATGCAGTGCTGGATCTCACGACTCTGACATCTTGCGTGACCTGAGCCAAAATCGAGAGTCACCCAGGCACCCCCACAAGGACACCATATCTAGGTCAACAATGAAGAGAACCCTGGCGATCTGGGTTCTGGTGCTATCTTCCACCATAATCTGGCTATTTGACTTGGGTCTTGGCTTTCTTGTGTATAAAGTGGTACAAAGTGGGGTCTGACCAAATGAATTCTGAGGCTCCTTCCAGCTCTGAGGTCTCTGGTTCCAAGAATAGACAGAGATGCCCAGTGGGGAAATGTTTTAAAATCAGACAAAAACTTAACAAGCAAAGAGAAGACACTCATATGAAGAGTTGAAGACACACAGACTGTGGAGATCATTTAATCTAGTGTCCGAAACATTGAAACATGGTATCTAGTATCTGTTGCAATAAGCTCTTGCCCCCTTGAGATAGGCCGTGTCGTTGCTGGCCAGTTCTGATGGTTAGAATTTCTAGTGAGTCAAGGCTTGCTTTCTGAGACCTAACTGTGCTATGGGGACCATAGAGCCCATATTAAAGGCACTTCCCCAAGATAGTCCTTCAGATAGTGAAAAACAGTGAGTGTATCTCCCCAGAGTTATCTCTTCCCCAGGCTAAATGTCCCCTGGACCACCATTTATCCCTCAAAGGACATGGTTTCATGTCCCTTGACCCAGACTCATTCATTCAACAAACATTTGCCAAGCATATAAGTAACAGTTTCCATGGGGAAAACTGGGAATACACAAGGTGAAGTAGACACAGTCCCAGCACTCAAGGGGTTTACCAGCTAACGGGAATGATAGACAAAGAAGTCCCTAAACCATTATACCAACCCTAGTAGAAGATGTGTAAGTGTAGTCAGGGTCTAAGAAGGAGGCAGTCAAATCTACCCAATAGGTTAGGAAGAATTTGTGGAGGAGGTGAGACTTCTGTCTCTGGAGGTCCATACATAAATCACTTTATCTTCCTCATCATCCAAGGACTTTACCTCCTTCTGCCTTCTTTTCTTGGCATTTCTCTAACACATCCTGTTGGAGTGTTATGTTTCAGGAAATTTTTTAAAAATATATTCATCTGCCACCTTAGAAATGTTTTCATAAGAAGAGAATCTAGCAGCTTGCGACAAGAATGACTATTTCAGCACATAAAGTCTGAGATAATTTCACCAGCTCCCATTCTTCTTATAGTCTCTCCAACCTAGCTTCCTCTCTTTCATCATTCTTCTCTTTTTCTTCCTCTCTCCTTCAGGATTTTTCACTCTCCCTTTCAAGGCATTTTTACATTCTCATAGTTAATACTCACCACACAGCCTTCTTTGTAAACTCAGACTGTTTAAAGGACATGACAGGGCACAAGCTGGGAAGTAGCAGAAGCAGGATTTGAACCTAGCTCGTCTGGTAAATATTCACATTCAATTATAGGAAAAGAGGTCACAGGGTTTCTATCTGACTTTTTGCTAATGCAAGAGTGCAAATATAATCATTCCATGACATGCCAAAATCCAGGCATAACTCTCCCACCTTGTTGCCCTCTATCCTTCTTGAATAAAATATAAAATATCCTCTCTTAATTGCTTTTAACCTGTTTCTGCTAATGTACATATACCCAACTATTCAATCATTGCTATCATATTAAAAAGTTGTCTTTTCAAAAAACAAAACAAAACAAACAGTTGTCTTCCCATAATGTCCTGAGGAGGTAAATTCGTCAAAGTCCTTTATCTTATCCTAGAAGATGCAGCATGATATAATAAACACAATGTTTTCTAAAATTTGGTAATCTGTATACCACTTTCATTATTTTTATTACATTCTTGTACTAGTTATACTACCTTTAAAAATATTTTACTTTCAATTCATTTACTTTTTTAACCTAAATTTTAAGGGAAACTTTAAATCATTATATAATGTCCCTATCCATAATACCAAAATTTGATGTGCTTTTTATGTTTTCTAAACATTAGAATAAATGCATAAGGGGCTCCTGGGTGGCTCAACCAGTCAAGTGTCTGACTTGGGCTCAGGTCATGATCTCGGGGTCCTGGGATCAAGCCCCATATTGGGCTCTCTGCTTGGTGGAGAGCCTGCTTCTCCCTTTCCCTCTGCCTGCTGCTCCTTCTGCTCACGTGCATGCTCTCTCTCGGTCAAAAAAAATGAATACAATCTTTAAAAATAAATAAATGTATAATTACTAGCATCTGTAAATATTTGTTCTGAACTATTTAAAATAATCTCGAGAGCATGTCAGTGAAATCAGGGCTGCAGCATGCAAAACTCTGAGGGTGCCATTTACCTCATGGTCATGTCAGAGCTGTTCAAAGCTGTGGTTGGACACATTCACCCTGAATAAACCTTGGGAACTTCAAGAAATAGTGGGAAATTAGGGCCCCCAGGTGGCTCAATTGGTGGAGTGTCCAACTCTTGATTTCAGCTCAGGTCATGATCTCAGGGTGATGAGATCGAGCCCTGGGTCAGGCTCTCTGCTCAGTGTGGAGTCTGCTTGAGATTCTCTCTCCCTCTCCTTTTGCCCCTCTCCCAGCTTACATACACACACACTCTCTCTCAAATAAATAAATAAATCTAGAAAAAAATAAAGAAAGAAAGAAACAGTGGAAAGTAGAAAGTGTACTTAGTGAGAGCCTGTAAACCTGGTCTTGAGCCCTGGCACTGCCACTGATTTGTGGTGTGACTGCAGGTAGATCCTTTCATCTCTCTGGACCCCCGGCTGCCAGATCTGAAATTTGAGGGGGATGGACCAGAAGAACTATAAAGCCTCCTCCCAGTTGTTATAATCTTTCTTTTGAGTAGCTTTAGTCATTTTGGATATCATTCGGAGGCATTCCCTAGCTTTTAATCCCAGAGGAAAACCTTGCTGTTATTGTAATTCAGCCAGATACAATGGGTACTTACAGACCGAGGAAAATAATTTTCTTTGCTCCTGTACTCAGGAGATAAGATCAGGCAAATCTTCCAAGACAGGGATCACATGGGGCAAGAGGGCAGCTCTGGGGAAAATTGTGGGTTTGATATTATTGTGCAAAGTCAGATGTTATCACTATGGTTATAGATATTGGTATCTGTGAACTTTTTTCCCCTATTGACTAGAGAGTAAACTCTTTGAAAGTAAACTCTTTGAAGTCCTCATAGTGCATTAATGCAGTAGGATCTCAGTAAATGTTTGAAAATGGGAACGTAAGGGGAAGGAGAGAAAGTAGAAGGGAAAGAATGGAAGAAAAGAAGGGAAGAGGAAAAGATGGCACCGGAGGGCCTGCTCTTTTATTCCTTAGAATAAGCTAAATAATTTTGGGGGCGCCTGGCTGGCTCAGTTCGTTAAGCATCCAACTCTTGGTTTTGGCTCAGGTCATGATCTCAGGGTTGTGAGATGAAGCCCCTCTCCCAGTAGGGCTCCTGTCTTCTTTTCCCCATGTCCCTCCCTCCCCCCCACCCCGGCTTACACATCCTCTCTCTCTCTCTCTTTCTCTCTTTCTATCTCAAATAAATAATTTTTTTTTTAAGGGAGCCTAATGTCTCCATCAGTTAAGCTTCTGTCTTCAGCTTGGGTCATGATCACGGGGTCCTGGGATGGAGCCAGAGTCGGGCTCCCTGCTGCTCAGTGGGTATCTGCTTGTCCCTCTCCCTCTGCCCCTCTCCCCACTCGTGCTCTCTCTCTCTCTCTCAAATAAATAAATAAAGTCTTAAAAATAAAATAAAATAAAATAAAAAGTAAAAGAATAAGCTAAATCATTTTGGCTCATCACAGGAGCGACACCTAAATGTGAAGGAGGATTATTTCGCTATTTCTGTTCCTTGTGTTAATTTTCAAGAATGCATTATTTCACACAGTAGAAATGGCACATAGAATGTTTTTCTAATCCTTTCACCACAGTTAAGACTTTTTTGAGATTTCCCTTATGTATCTTTTTTTTTTTTTTTTTTTTTAAGATTTTATTTATTTATTTGACAGAGATAGAGACAGCCAGCGAGAGAGGGAACACAAGCAGGGGGAGTGGGAGAGGAAGAAGCAGGCTCATAGCAGAGGAGCCTGATGTGGGGCTCGATCCCAGAACGCCGGGATCACGCCCTGAGCCGAAGGCAGATGCTTAACCGCTGTGCCACCCAGGGGCCCCCCCTTATGTATCTTTGATCTATTATTCATAAATGCATCCTATTTAAATGATTTAAATGCAATGGTAATTATTGTATATTTTTATTAATTCATTTATTTATTCCAAAAATACTTTTGAGCCCCTACTATGTGTTGGGACCCATGCTAGATATTGTTGAAAATATAATGATGAATAAGATATAGTTCATGACCTCAAAGTTTTTATAGGCTATTTTGGGAGACAGACAGGTAAATTAGAAAAGACCCTTGACATTTGTGAATTACTATTCATCGTTTCAGCTATCCAATTCACAAACAGCCTCAAAGATCCATGACATGAATTTAATTGTAATGAGAATAATTATACTGATATTGTGGGCTGTTGAAAGGATTAACTGAGATAATGCATTTTTAAACACCCAGCATGAATTTGAATCAAGAGCACTGTAAAAATCTTGTACAGGAGGGACTCACTTGGCTAGTCAAACCAAACAGAGGGAGAGCAAATGGGATGGGTTGCAAGGAGGAGGGAAATGAAGGTAGGATATCTCATTCTCCAAATTTGGGAAAGGGAAGACATGTCTTGTAATAAATGAAAAAAGACATGAAAACAATTGCACAAATTGTAAAATATAAGTCATAATCCAAGTTCTTGTGTGGCACTATTTTTTAAAAATTACAAACTATTTATCAAGATTGAAAAAGAGAAGAAAAAAGATTAAAAAGAAAAAGCATGAGTATGCTGGTGTAAATCCAGTGACAATCACTCCTCCTGCCATCTCCACCTAGATGACAATCTGCTTCCCTTCTGCACAAATATAGTTGTTCATATCAAATTGCACAGTTTGCATCACTTGGAGCACAAATTTATGATGCATCTTTGGTTGTCAATCTTTGTTAACTCTGATGACATTATTTGAGATTGTCAAAAGTTTTTTCATTTTTCCTCCCTGGTCCCTTCTCAGTGGCTGTGTTCAGAGCAGCCTCTTCTCTGTCTCTTTCTTTCAGCTTGTATTGTTTTCTCCCGCTATTGTCTCTTCCCTGCCTCTTCAGGTTTGGTGAGGTTGGTCCTATAGAACTAGTGTTTCAGAGACCAGAGACTGTCCTGGTGTGATTTGAAGGTTCAGAACCTTGGACAGCAACATGGGTGCCCTCCCCATTTAACATTCTCATCGTGCTATGCCTGTGCAATCAATAATGAGTAGTAACCATAAATGTGTCAGGGGCCTGCCATAAGATTCAACTTAATAAGTATTATCCTAGCAGAATATATAAAGTGTTGTAGGAGAACCAAGGAGGGAGAGATTGAATCGTCCTCAAGAATCTGGGGAAGGTTCCCACAGGTGACAGGATACTAGCACCTGGGAGAATAATAGTCATAGTATCCAGCTGTTTGAGCTAAAAGACATCTCAATTGTCATGGTATACAGTTTCAGTTTGAAAAAGTTTTGCATAGTGTATCAGGATTAAGATGGACTGTGAATAATAGAAAACCTAAATAAATAACTTAAAAGGGGCGCCTAGGTGGCTCAGTTGGTTAAGCATCTGACTTTGGCTCGGGTCATGATCTTGAGGTCCTGGGATCAAGCCCTGCTGAGTGGGGACCCCGCTTCTCCCTCTTCCTCTCCCTCTACCCCTCCCCCTACTTGTGCGCTCGCTCTCTCTCTCTCTCTCTCAAATAAATAAATAAAATCTTTAAAAAAAATAACCTAAAAATAAGGTAGAAGTTTGTTTCTCTCATGTAAAAGAAGTCCAGAGACAGTCCATATAGAGCTGATGTGGAGACTTTACAATCGCTAGAGACCAAGGTCCTTATGTCTTTCTCTTCTACTATCCTTCGTGGATTCAATACTGGAGGGTAACTCATGATGGCAGCTAAAATTTCAGTCATCACATCTGTATTCCATGCAGAAATAAGGGAAGGGTTATAATGGTACCTCTATTGTCTAAGTCAGCCCTTTTAAAAAAAAAGATTTATTTATTTATTTATTTGAGAGAGAGAGTGTGAATAGGGGGGCAGAGGGAGAGGCAGAGGGAGAGAATCTCAAGCAGACTCCCCGTTGAGCACAGATTCGGATGCAGGGCTTGATCTCAAGGCCCTGAGATCATGACCCGAACCAAAATCAAGAGTCAGATGCTCAAGCCACTGAGCCACCCAGGCACCCCCTAAGTCAGCCCTTTTTAAGGAGACGTCCTGGAAGTTCCACCCTATAATTTCCATTCACATTTTATTGGTCATTCCTTGCTGCAAGAGAAGCCAGGAATGTAATATTTTATCTGAACATGTTACAGCCTATAACAAAATGAGACATTTGTTAGTAAGAAAGGAGAGGAGAATAAATATTAGGTAGACAACCTGTAGTCTCTGCCATATTTAATAAGCTCTGGAAGGGACCTTATCCCAGGGCTTATCCCAGTGAATGAATAAACTGCATTTTAGAAAAAAGTGCAAAGTCTCCAATTCCTCATGAAAGTTTCTTCTAATTATACTCTACTTTCCAGAACTTCCACTCACTGGTCCTTATTTCTCCTGTGAAATCACCCTGAGGAAGTCTGCCTTTGTCTTATAAGACAAACCTTCAGATATCTGGAGACACTTCTCATGTTCTGTTTCTTTCCTCTAGGTCTTTGCTTCTCCAGGACAATGACCTCCATATTTTCAGCCATTTCTTATAAGACACAACTCCTGGATTCTCCTTTCCAATTTGGCCTCCTGGCAGAAATTTTGTCCCAACCTGGAGCCAGGAATTAATTAATCCATTCCAACCATGGGCAGGACCTAATTTCAGGTGCTGTGGGGACTCCATACTGACTAAAATAAAGCCTTATAAATTATTTTATTAAATTCCCTTGCAATTAAACCTCTTACAGGGGCGCCTGGGTGGCTCAGTCAGTTAAGCATCTGCCTTAGGCTCAGGTCATGATCTTGAGATCCTGCCCTGTGTTGGGCTCCCTGCTCAGCAAGGAGTCTCCTTCTCCCTCTCCCTCTGCCCCTCCCCTGCCCATGCTCTCTCTCTCAAATAAATAAATAAATAAATAAATAAATAAATAAATAAATAAACAAACAAACAAACAAATAAAATCTTTAAAAATAAATAATAGACAACAACAAAAAAACTTACAAAATAGATGGGGGAGAAAAGAGAGACATATGAAAAGTAAAACATCATCCTCAAAGTTGTCACTTGATATTTATAAAATATTACTTCCCTGTGTTTTTATATTAATAGCACCTGGCATGGTGGAGGTTTGCCTTTTGGTTGCAGCCCCAGGATCTACTTCCCTGCTTTCCTTGGAAGTTGAACATCCAGGTCCCATTCCCCTATTTCTCTTCTCCTCAAAGCTTGGGTCTCTCTGATTAAAACACTTTTCACATACTGGACGATGGAGCTTGCACTCTCTACTCTGCAGAGTCAGAGGGAGCTTTTCTGGAAGATGTAGCCTTGAGCTCAACGCCTCAAATTTGCCTGATCTCCCAATAAGCACCTCACCTACCCTTGATCCAGCCTATCGTCCTGCTTCTGGATTCCCTGATTAACTCTGCCTTTACATATTTTTTATTTATTTATTTTTATTTTATTTTTATTTTTTAAAGATTTTATTTATTTATTTGACACAGAGAGAGACAGCCAGCGAGAGAGGGAACACAAGCAGGGGGAGTGGGAGAGGAAAAAGCAGGCTCCCAGTGGGGATGCGGGGCTCGATCCCAGAACGCTGGGATCACGCCCTGAGCAGAAGGCAGAAGACGCTTAATGACTGCGCCACCCAGGCGCCCCCATATTATTTTTTTAAAGATTTTATTTATTTACTTGACAGAGAGAGAGAGGGAGAGAGAGCACAAGCTGGGGCAGTGGCAGGCAGAGGGAGAAGCAGGCTCCCTACTGAGCAAGGAGCCCAAAGCAGGACTTGATCCCAGGACACTGGGATCATAACCTGAGCCAAAGGCAGAAGCTTAACAGACTAAACCACCCAGGAGTCCCTGCCATTACATATTTTGGGAATATATTCACCTACCCATGTAGCCAATACATAGATCAAGATACCGAATTTAAAAAATTTTTTTGAGTATAGTTGACGTGTTACATTAGTTTCAGGTGTACAAATAGTGATTCAACATCTCTATATGTTATGCTATGCTTACGACAAGTATAGCTACCATCTGTCACCGTACAATGCTATTACAATATTGTTGACTGTATTTCCTATGCTGTACGCTTTGTTCCCATGACTTATTCATTCCATAACTGAAAGCCTGTATCTTCTGCTCCCTTTCACCCATTTTACCCATTCCCTCCATTCCCCCTTCCCTCTGGCAATAATTAGTTTGTTCTCTTTATTTATAGGTTGATTCTACTTTTTGTTTATTTCTTTATTTGGTTTTTTAGATTCCACATATGCGTGAGATCATATGGTATTTGTATTTCTCAATCTGACTTATCTCACTTGGTATAATACTTCTAGGTCCAACCAGTTTGTCGAAAATGGCAAGATCTCACCCTTTTGTGGTTGCATAATATTCCATTATGTGTATGTACCACATCTTTATCCATTCATCTATCGATAGACACAGGCTGCTTCCATATCTTGGCTATTGTAAATAATGCTGCAATAAACATAGGGGTACATATATCTTTTCAAATTAGTGTTTTGGTTTCTTTGGGTAAATATCCAGTAGTGGAATTATTGGATCATATGGTATTTATATTTTTAATTTTTTGAGGAAACTCCATACTGTTTTTCACAGTGTCTGCACCAATTTACATTCCCACCAACAGTGCATGAGGATTCCAAGATAAAGAATATTTATAGTCCCCTAGAAGGCTCCTGTGTGCCTCCTTTCAGTGAATACTCACTCCTCAATGGCAGCCACTATTCTGGCGAGTTTTGCCTGTTTTTCAACTTTAGGTAAGTGGAATTATCCGGTATGTTCTCTTTTGCATTTGACTTCTTTCCTTCATCATTATGTTGGGAAGATTCACTCATGTTCTGAGTAGCACTATTTCGTTCTTTTTTATTACTGTGTCCATTGTAGCAAATGATTTCTTTTTTTTTTTTAAGATTTTATTTATTTGACAGAGAGAGAGAGAAAGACAGTCAGAGAGAGAGGGAACACACGCAGGGGGAGTGGGAGAGGAAGAAGCAGGCTTCCAGTGGAGGAGCAGGGAGCCCGATGCGGGGCTCGATCCCAGGACCCCAGGATCAGACCCTGAGCCAAAGGCAGATGCTTAGCGACTGAGCCCCCCGGGTGCCCCATGTAGCAAATGATTTCAATATCATTTCAATTTGAGTCCAATCTATAGCCAAGATTGAGAACCATGGCTCTAGAGTCAGAAAAAACAGTGTTTGAATCCTATCTTCAAAACTATTTGACCTGGATTTACTCCTGAAATGTCCACTCTCATGGTCATTGGGCTCAATTAGCCATTGAGTTTCACTTAATTACCATAGCCTTTACTTGGCATCAAATTAACTCATCAAAGTCTAAGATAAGAAACCGCACACCAGCAGAAAAGCATCTGGTACATCTCTTTAGTAGGAGTTCTTGCAGTAATCCAATGATTAGGTTTCTTTTGGTCCCCCAAGGTGACAGCTCAGGTACAAGGAGTTAAGATCACATCAATGACTGTGACGACAACCTTAGTTTAGAAATGACCTGTCTTAAATAAGAATCAATGTTTTGTGTCCTATGGGCACGGCTTTCAGGTTCCCTGTGGGAGATGAGTTTACTGCACTTAGGGAGATCCAAAGCCATGGCTTCCTACCAGGACTTAAATACCCGGCCCACATGTACCAGGAGTTATTTTTATCATAAACAATGCTGCCTAATATCACAGCCCTCATTGCACCTTTATTAGATTTCCAGGGAGACAGAACTATAAAGTTAACACAAATTTGTCCTAAGAGAAGGAGAAAGGGAAAATGCTTTATTCATACTCCCTTCAGTTGACATGTTACCAAGCAGGTTAGGTCTGAAAATGTCTCCGCTTTTTGAGTCAAAAACAGTATTTGGCATATGAAAATGCTTAATAGATGTTTTCTAATGAGTAAATTATGACAAATAACAGCTTTAAAGAGTTACATTCACCTAAAACAGAACAAAATGACTTGACTCTTGTTTGAGTCTTAATTTCTCCTCATTCTTGCTACCTCTTTTGTGAAATGGAAATAAAACTTTTCCCACGTCACTGGGATTGTTACAAGAATTAAATGAGATACTGCATGTAAAATATGTTACAAACAGCTATGCTTAATCCTCATTATTATAGATGGAGAGAAGAGGTCTAGAGAGAGGGAAAGGGATTTGCAGCAGGTCACATAAGGTGGTGGAACTATCCAGGTCTCCTGACTCCCAGCCCAGGGCTTGTCCACAAGACCATGAGGGCCCTTTTCACAAGTTGTTTTACCCAGTTATGGTTTAAGAAATCAAATATGTCAAACTAATCAGGTCTTTTGTCCAAGAGGGAACTCTCGTGAAGGTCCACTTTGCCCTGTAGACTGCTCACCCATCTTTCGCAGGACACAGTCCACTCATGTGCACTTCTCCTGGTGTTGAGTGAAATTCAGATTTTTCTTCAGGCCCTAAGAAAAAGTGAAAATTATGTTCTTGGTTTGCTGCTGACTAGCAGATGAAGGGCAAACAGAACGTCTAAGCATTCATTCTCGAAGGCTCTGGTTCCTTTTTCCTTTTCAACAGCCACTGCAAGGAGGGGGTTGTGAAAAGCAATATGATCAGAATGTAATGAAAGAACAAATCTCACTGGGAGTTAAATACCATTGTTAAAAAAAAAAAAAAAAAAGGCACCATGGGCAGAAGCCCAAAAATCAGAGGCTTCCCCCAGTGTTCTTTGAATCCATTTTTTTTAAGTTGTTAAAAACACCCTTAAAATAAACCTGCCATCTTGTGAGGACAGGAAGAAGGTTACCCGTCTTTCCATCACCATCTGCAGGGCTAGCTCAGCTTTAGGCTTCCTTGAGCCACACTCCCCCGCCTCCAGCCTGTTCTTTACAACATGGCAGGGTAGGGTTGATTATAGTCTCTTTCCCTAACTTAGCAAAATTCAGTTACAATTAAAATCTGAAGTGAACCAAGGAGAGGCTATAGAGTAGTTTGCTTCACAATGCATTTTATTGTTGTAATTTCATATTCTTTAATAATTTCTAGCATTGTGCTCAGCCATTTGGATTTATCAGTATACATTTGGATCAGGTTAGTTCGTGAGTTGGGTCAGGGCTCAGGCTGCATTTAAGATTAGAGCTTGATCTGCTACTGAGGTCACGGCTCCTACTTTGGTTGGGATCAGGGGTCACCCTGTAGCTGTGATTAGGGCTCAGTCTGTGGTGGGCTAGAAATATAGTCTGTGATTAGGGTAGAGCCCTGTCGGTGATTAGCATGAGGGCTCCATCTGTGCTGGAATCAGGTCTCAGCCTGTGACAGACATCAGATTTGTTTGTGGTGAGCACTAGGATTCAATCAGGGGTTGGAGTCATAGCAGGACAGGGTTCTATTCCAGGAAAGAAGGGCAGGAAGTGTTGGTCAGAAGTACGGAGTCCACTGAGGAGCTATCAGACCAGAAGACGGAGCAGATGGGGGAACCAGAGAACCAAATGGGGGGTTAAAATAGAATTGGTGACCGCCATCAAAATGGCGTACATTAAAAGGACTAACAATACCAAGTGTGGGTAAGGATGTGGAACACCTGGAACTTTCTTATATTGCTGGTAGAAGTATAAACTGTAAAACTCTATTGGACTGTATACTGTCTTTGGCAGTATACATGGAGGTAGGTATATATATGTATACCATATGGATCAGCACTTCTAGTCCTGGAATTGACAAACAACTGCTACACACGACATGGATAAATCTCACGAAATACTGTTAAGCAAAAGGAGGCAGACACCAAAGGGCAGATATTTTATGATTCCATTTATAAGAGGTTCAAAAACAGACAAAATTACGGGGTGCCTGGGTGGCTCAGTCATTAAGCGTCTGCCTTTGGCTCAGGTCATGATCCCAGCGTTCTGGGATCGAGCCCCACCTCGGGCTCCCTGCTCAGAGGGAAGCCTGCTTCTCCCTCTCCCACTCCCCCTGTTTGTGTTCCTCTCTCTCTGTCAAATAAATAAATAAAATCTTAAAAAAAAAAAAACAGACAAAATTAATCTATGATGATAGGAGCCAGATAGGGGTTACATTTGGAGGGGGTATAGACTGGAGGGAGCATAAAGGAGACTTCTAAGAAGATGGTAGGGCTGCCTGGGTGGCTCAGTTGGTTGAGAATCTGACTCTTGGTTTCTGCTGAGGTCATGATCTCAGAGTGGTGAGATAGAGCCCTGCATGGGGCTCTGCATTCAGGGCAGAGGCTGCTTAAGATTCTCTCTTTCCCTCTCCATCTGTCCCTTCCCCCGCTCACTCCCTCTCTAAGATAAATAAATAAAATATATTTTTTAAAAAGATGATGCAGTCTATGTTTTGAACTGGATGGTGGTTACACAGGTGAACATACGTAAAAATTCGCTGAGGTGAGCATTCAATATTTGTACATTTTACTACATGTAAGTTATATCTCAATGAGGAAAAAAGAGAGCAAGTGAAACCATATTGAAGTGCGGTTGGCTAGGGGCACCTGGCTGGCACCGCTGGTAGAGCATGTGACTCTTGATCTCAGGGTGATGAGTCTGAGCCCCACATTGGGTATAGAGCTTATTTTTTTTAAATATATTTTTTTAAAGTGTGGTTGAAAAAATGTATATATATTTTAAAGTGTGGTTGAGGGATGCGTGAGTGACTCAGTCAGTTAAGCATCTGCCTTCAGCTCAGGTCTTGATCCTAGGGTCCTGGGATTGAGTCCCACATTGGGCTCCCTGCTCAGCAGGGAGCCTGCTTCTCCCTCTGCCTGCCACTCCCCCTGCTTCTGCTCTCTCTTTTGCCTTCTCTCTGACAAATAAATAAATAAAATCTTAAAAAAAAAAAAAGTCAAATGTCATTGAGGGGCACCTGGGTGGCTCAGTTGGTTAAGTGTCCGACTTTTTTTTTTTTTTAAGATTTTACTTATTTATTTGAATAAGAGAGAGAGAGAGGGATCACAAGCAGGGGGGAAGGGTAGAGGGAGCAGCAGACTCCCCACTGAGCTGGGAGCCTGATGTAGGACTCTATCCCAGGACCCCAGGATCATGACCTGAGCCAAAGGCAGACACTTAACTGACTGAGCCACCCAGGCACCCAAGTGCCTGACTCTTGATTTCAGCTCAGGTCATGATCTCAGGGTTGTGAGATAGAGCCCTGTGGGGTGCCTGGGTGGCTTAGCTGTTAAGCGTCTGCCTTCGGCTCAGGTCATGATCCCAGGGTCCTAGGATCGAGCCCCGCATCAGGCTCCCTACTTGGTGGGAAGCCTGCTTCTCCCTCTCACACTCCCCTTGCTTGTGTTCCCCCTCTTGCTGTCTCTCTCTCTGTCAAATAAATAAATAAATCTTAAAAAAAAAAAAAAAAGATAGAGCCCTGTGTTGGGCTCCACGCTGATCATGGAGCCTGCTTAAGATTTTCTCTCCCTCTCCTCTGCCCCTACCCTCTTCTCTCCCTCTCCCTCTTGCCCTCTTAAAAAAAAAATTATTTTAGGGCCCCTGGGCGGCTCAGTCAGTTAAACGTCTGCCTTCGGCTCAAGTCAGGATCCCAGGGTCCTGGGATGGAGCCCCACATCGGGCTCCCTGCTCAGTGGGGAGTCTGCTCCTCTCTCTCCCTCTGCCCCTCCCTCGCCATGCTCTCTCTCCAGTGCTCTTTCTCTCAAATGAATAAATAAAATCTTTAAAAAATTATTTAAAAAAAAGCATGGTTGAAAAAAATTGGCTAAAGA
Organism: Ursus americanus; assembly: GCF_024610735.1. NCBI lineage: Eukaryota > Metazoa > Chordata > Mammalia > Carnivora > Ursidae > Ursus > Ursus americanus. The sequence goes on from NC_142144.1 coordinate 34,316,170, forward strand.
CTGGTTGGAGAATTAATTCTGCAGTTACGACTTTTCTGCCCTGCCAGTTGTGGCATTACTACCATGGCTTGTTGAGCCTGGGGAGTGGGCCTGGAGGTGCCGGGGGTGAGAGGGTACAGCCTTTGAAGCAACTGGACTGGGCAGTAACGTAGTGTTAGAAAGCTACACACTTGGAGTCAGCAGTCCTGAGGTGGGATCTCAGCGCTCTGCTCAGTATCTAACCCAGTGGGAAGCACTGGTGTGTTGTGATCGCTGTGAGGTACGCCACAAGTCATTCATTCTAAGTCACCGAAGCTGTTAATACTCTGCTCTTAATTCCTTTCAATTCTTAATACATGCATTTGGTTAAAAACAAATTAAATCTTACAGAGCAGTATACAGTGAAAAGTCCATCTTGCTCCCATCCCTGACTCCAAACATCAGTTTCTTAATCTCCCTCTTGAGAGACAACCACTGTCATTGGCTTCTTAAATATCATTCCAGAGAGAGTCTATGCATATTCATGAATTATTTCCTTGAAGAAAATCAGAGCAGACTCAAGGTATGCCTGTAATAATGTTGCTTGCATACTGAATGCTTTATTTTATTTTCAGAATGGAATTAAGTTTTCATTATAAAACAATACATGTTTATTTAAAATTGTATAAAAGTAAAAGTGAAAACTCCCTTCACCCACTGTACTACCTCTCACTCCTTAATTCCAGAGACAGCCACTGTTAACAGTTTCCTATGTGGGCTTCCTGACAGCTGCATGCGTGTGTAAACATACAAAGAATATTACTATAAATAGTAAATTTGCAATCTGATTTTTTCATCAGCAATACATCATTGATTCTTCCCACATCAATTACATACAGTTCAACTTACCCTTCTTTTTTTTTTTTTTAAGATTTATTTATTTATTTGAGAGAGAGAGCAAGAGTAGAGGCAGAGGCAAAGGGAGGGAGAGAATCTCAAGCAGATTCCCGCTGACCATAGAGCCTGACACTGGGCTCTATCTCACGACCCTGAGATCAGGACCCTAAAATTGTGACCTGAGCCAAAACCAAGAGTGGACCACTCAAACGACTGAGCCACCCAGGTGCCCCTCAATTTACCCTTCTTAATGGCTACATGGCATCAAATGTTTTCCACTGGGAGAGAAAGGGGTAATGATGGGGCAAGAATTACACATGGGTATGTGTCCATCTGAAAAAAATTATCTGTCATATGTGTCCCAGAAGAAAAATTGTGGAAAGCCACTGACTTAAACCATCTAGGTCTCAGTTTCTCATCTGCAAAATGGAGACAATAATGAGATCCTGACTACCTCACAAGATTGTTGTGAAGACTGCACAGAGAGGAGAATGGGTGACAGTGTACTTTGAAAACTGAAAAGTGCTGTGCAAATGTGAGCAACCATTCTTCCTGGAAGGGGAGGTGTGAAGGGGGGTAGTTCCACAGTCTAAAGCCTACAACCAGCACTAATATAATTGTTTTTCCTGCCCTTCCTCACCAAATGATCATCTTTGCATAATAATTGTGAACATTTGTTGAGTTTTTGCTAGCCATTCTTCCAAGATATATATATGATAAATACATGATACCTTATATATAATCTATACCTATATATATAGAATCTTCATTTAATCCCTCAACAACTCTGTGAAATAGGTACCCTTATTATTCTCATTTGGCTGATTCAGCAGCCAAGGCTGACATAGTTGGCAAGTGGCAATGTTACTTTTGAATGACACCAAACTCTGTGCTCTTCATTTTGGAGGCTTTTGCCTTGCTTCAACTATGTGGGTTGGCCTGTGACTTGAATAGGCAGGTGGGGCGTATGCATTGGAGAAAGAAGTGGCTCATTCCACTGGTACTAAAAAAATAAATAAATAAAAAGCAACCAACGACAAAAACCCCGAGTTTCACTACTGCCTGCTCCAAGACCTTTCATGACTGACTCCCTTCTGCTAAATAAAAGCCACGCTCCTCAGCCTGGTGTTCCAGGCCTTCCTTTGTCTAATCAAATAACCTTTCCAAGCCTTTGTCTTATACCACAGGAATTTCTAAAATCAACTTCTGCATCATTTCATATCTATCTAGGAGCCTGCTATGGGTTGAATTGTGTCCCCCATAAAAAAGGTATGTTGAAGTCCTAACCCCTAACACACCTTGTTTGGAAGTAGAGTTGTTGCAGATGTAACTAGCTATGATGGAGTCACACTGGAGTTGGGGAGACCCCTAATCTGATATGACTGGTGTCCTTATAAGAAGATGGCCGTATCAAGAGACAGCAAGCACACCATGTGACCACAAAGGTAGAGATTGGAATTATGCTGCTGCTGGCCAAGGAAGGCCAAAGATTGCCAGTAAACCACCACGAGTTAGGAAGAGGCAAGGAACAATTCCCCTACAGATTTCAGAGGGAGTGTGACTCTGCTGACAACTTGATTTAGGACTTGTAACCTCCAAAGCTATAAGACAATAAATTTCTGCTATTTTATGCCACCTAATTTGTAATACTTTGTTACCACAGATCCTGGAAACTAATATGGAGCCTCAGCCATTTAACTCCCACACTGCAGATCTGCGCCCAAGATGAATCAGGCCTTCTTTCTCCTGTCCCATTCCTGTTCTCTCAGCTGGTCATAGCATCCTTGGCGGCCTGCTTGTACAACACTCAGACAATCACACCCATGACATTCCTGGTCTCCCCCTTCTCTTCAGGCCGGCAGCACACCAGTGGTCTGTTTACTTCCCGACATGCCCTGCGCTGGGCCAGTCAGGTTCCCTGCCCCCTGCCTCTTCCTGGCTCACGGCCAGCCCAGCCCCTCTGGGGAGACAGTAGACTGAAGCCCCCTTCTGGGTTGCCTAGGCAACAGTGCCGTCTGAGTGCCCTGGAGCCAGGCAGCTGTGGCTGCAGGGAAGGGAGGGACCAAGGGAAGGGTGTGTGTGTCGGGGGATGGGGAGGGAACTGGAGGAAAGACCCAAGGATAGTCCTTAAAACTGGCTCTAGTACAAACCCAGAAGGTGAAATCAAAACTGCTGCCTTGCCATAACCAGAATTATAAAGCAACATAAAAGACTTGAGATGGAGAGGAAAGACTTTACTCAGGGAATTCTATAATGGAGCTCAGCTCTGTGAGTCTTTGAGTCCAAACCCCACTCAAACCTATGCTTTGAGGCCTTTTGACAGCATGAAAGATCAAAAGATAACAAAATTTGGGGCAAATGGGGACTGGCATTTTGTATACCAAGGGCAAATCTTCTACCAACTGCCTTAAGGTGCACAGTAAATGAAGAGAAAGATGCTTGTGATTTTAGGTAAATAAGCAATGCCTGCTGCGAGCAGGGAAGCATGCAGGGCGCTGTGTATGTGGGGTGGGAGCACAGGGAGGAACAAGACGTTATACTAGCCCTCTAGCAGCACATCGTCCTTCTTTCCATCATTATTGCAGGAATGGACTTTTATAACAGCATCTTGGAACTCTGCAAGGTAATTTTTCTCAGCCCATGAGGTTACATAGGACTTGAGGGAGGCATGGGACTCCGTCCTAATCCATCAGGTCATCACCTTGCCCTGGCCACAGATGGGGACAGAGGTGAGCATATACCCAATCTCAGCCAATGACAAGTATTGAGTCTTTTGCTAGAATTGCTGAGAGGAATGCATGTTCTCTCTTCTGTGCTAGAAGCTGCCATCACCATCTTGTTCCTGCATGGAATCTGATATGAAGCCAACATGGCGGTGAGCACAGCTGAGAGATGGAGGAAAATTGGGAGCTGATGATGTCATTTGAGCCCCCAAATCAAGTCATGCCAGATCTACCCCAGACTTCGGGATATAAGAGCCAATAAATTCTAAGTTTCTTGAGGTGGTTTATGTTACTTCCAATTCAAAAGATTCGATGGGGTGCTTGGGTGGTGCAGTTGGGAGAGTATCCCTCTTGGTTTTGGCTCAAGGCTTGATCTCAGGGTTGTGAGATCGATCCCCGCCTCAGGCTCCATGCTGAGCGCAGAGTCTGCTTGAGACTTTTTCTCCCTCTGCCCCTCCCCGCCTTTCTCTCTCAAAGTAAATAAATAGATCTTAAAAAAAAAAAAAAGATTCAATAAAAGATATATTAGGAACTCTTTTAACTGATTAATGCTTTCTATTCCCTATGTAAAATATGCCAATTTATGCCTCTGTATCCTGAACATTCACAGCCAATAGGCTTTCTGTTACTTTGCCCTGAATTTTTTAGTTGTATTTATTTCTGCTATTATGTTATATAATTAAATATTAAGTAAACTGCAGAAATACAAGTGCAAAAGGAAAGACAGTTCCTGCTTCTATGAAAACTAAGTTACATGTTTTCAAAAGACTTTATTGAAAAATTACTTTGGGGTTAGATATGGATATATACATAGTTAAAAATGAAAAAAAACATGGATGGGTTTTACACTCAGCTTTGGAAGACTCTTTAGGTTCTTTTTCCCCTCTAAAGACACCAATGCTGGAAATGATGGACGATGCATATTGGGTGAGAAACAGACCATTAATTGTCTCCTAAGAAGCCTGGCAGCTTCCACATGGGACAATTGGAACATTTGCTCTAGAGGAAGGCAGGCACTAGGTAAGAAGTCTACTTATCCTGAGACCATGATATTTTTAGGAAGTCCAAGCTGGTGGCATTGAGAGAGAGATGCCCTGCTAACCCCCAGCATTTCTAGCCATTCAGCGTAGGTACCAACCAAGTGAGTGAGAAAGCCATCTTGGATATCTAGCCCAGTTGAGTTTTCAGATGACTCCACCCCTTGCCACCATCTGACTGCAACCTTTTAAGAAATTCTGAGTGAGAACCACCCCACTGAGCCCAGTCTACCCACAGAAGAACAAGAAATAATAACACATTTTTTGTTTTAAGCCACTTTATATTAGGTTGGTTTGTCATACAACAACAGATAACTGGTCTCTTATGGATGAAAGGAGAGAGTCACAAGAAAAGGGGGGCAGCCACTAATGTCAAATACCATAAAGAGATCAAGGAGGATGAGAAAGGCCACTGTGTTTCACAATTGAGAAGTCAGCATTGTCCTTCAAGCATTGCAGTTTCAATAGAATGGTAGGAGCAAAGGCAAATTGGAAGTGTTCGCAGGGCAAGTGAGTGGTAGGAAACAGATACAATGGCAGATTCGTCTCTTTTCTTTCTTTCTCTTTTAATAGTTTAACATTCACTAATGATTCTTACCTGAATCAATTATCTCATTGGAGATGGCAAAATGGAGAATTTCTAATTCTATCAGTCCTTCTACATTTATTAGCTGACATTCTTCTGCAAAGAAGAGTTTTCCCTCATCAATTGGAGATGAACCTAATTTCTTCCTAAAATGACACATTAAATGCTTAATTCTTTCTCTTTAATTACCAGTTTCCTGACAAAGGAGTTAGTGTCATAGTATTTCCACTGGTGGTAAATGAGTCCACCCACCCCTTTTCTCTCTCTTTCTCTCTTTGAGTATCATTATGGACTCCTGTGTGGACTCATGTATCACATTTTTTCAATGTGTTACAATCAATTACAGACTAAATTAGTCTTTACAAGAAGCAATGGAGGATAGGGCTAAGATGTGATCAGAAAATTCCTGGAAGAATACAGTGGTTAAAGAAATACACACAGACACACACACACACACACACACACATCCTTATCAATGATCAAAAAATGAAAATCAAAATTATATAAAAGAGAAAAAAAACTATAAAATAACCAATTCTGTTACTGGATATATAACCCAGAGAAATTCTCAGATAGGTCTCATAAGAGTCATGTATGAAGATATTCACAGCAGTGTTGTTTTGAGTTGTGAGGAGCAATTTGGGTGTCCATAATTGAAGAAGTCCTTAAGCAAAATGTGGTGGGTGGAGTACTATTCGGTAGTTCAAAGCAGTGGACCAGATCTTAAAAACATGTTACTGCGAGAAAGAACAAAATGAAAAAAAAAAAAAACATTTTACAATACTTTTCATGTAAGAAAAAAATACACAAATCTAAAGGAATAATACACATTTTAAATAAACACCTACAAACAAAAGGATATATACTTAACATACTGGTTAAGTGTAACATATATGATTTTCTGGGGTGGGAAAGGGCAATGAGATTGGAGAATACGGATAAAAGAGACTAATAAGTAAAATCAATGTGAAAGGCTTTGTGAGTGAAGAATAGGATCAAGTCAGTCCCCTGTATTTAAATACAAATAAATAATTTAAAAAATAAATTGTGATAGTCTTTCTGGAAAGTAAAACCTTTAAAAACATTGACCTAGCAATTATTTTAGGAATCTAGCCTAAGAAATAGAAACTTATGCTTATTAGCATTATAACAGTAAGAAAAATGGTCAGCACGTGTTCCATTAATCTCACCCACAGCCTGCAGTGTACATCCCCAGGTGTTTCAGGGAGGCCTCAGGGGTGTTTCGCAGGTGTTTGTGATGTGCTTGTGAACAAGTATAGTCATGTGACATTGGGGGTTAAATGCATCATCTCCTGCTCCAGCTCCTTCCATTTAGTATGGCTATTTCCACTGCCTTTGCTGGGCATGGTTACAACAGTCATTGAGTTCTACTGTATCTGGAGTCCTTCAGTTGCTAAGGCTGCCGAGTGTTATTCTGTGATGTAGCCGAGACTATCTGGCTCTTCTTTTGGTTTTACATGCTATTAAAAGTTTATTGTTGTGTATTACAATTTTTCTGGAAGTAACTCTTTCGGTGTTTTCTTATCATCTCCCTCCTCTATTCACTCCCCCTCTAGGAAAAACAAATAAACAAACAAACCAAAAGACAAAGCAAGACACCACCTGCAAAGCATGCTGGAAGACAAATACAAACAATAGAAGTGCTGGGCTTAAAAGTGAAATGAGAAACGAAAATCAAAACCACAATGAGGGGCGCCTGGGTGGCATAGCGATTAAGCGTCTGCCTTCGGCTCAGGGCGTGATCCCGGCGTTATGGGATCGAGCCCCACATCAGGCTCCTCCACTATGAGCCTGCTTCTTCCTCTCCCACTTCCCCTGCTTGTGTTCCCTCTCTCGCTGGCTGTCTCTATCTTTGTCGAATAAATAAATAAAATCTTTAAAAAAAAAACCCACAATGAGATACCACTTCAGACCCAGTAGATGGCTGATATTAAAAAAAAAAAAAGGAAAATGACAAGTGTTGGTGACGATGTGAAGAAATTGGAACCTCCGTACATTGCTGGTGGGAATGTAAAATGGTGCAACCACTGTGGAAACCAGTTTGGTGGGTTCCTCAGAAAGTTAAGTATAAAATTACCATATGATGCAGCAATTCTCCTCCTACGTGGAATTCAAAAGAACTGAAAGCAGGGACTCAGATACTTGTATACCAATGTTCATAGCAATATTATTCACAATAGCAATAGCCAAAAGTTGGAAGCAACATAAATGATTGATGAATGAATGGATAAACAAAATTTTATATATATAATGGAATATTCCTCCACTTTAAAAAGGAATGAAATTCTGATACATGCTACAACATGGTTGAACCTTGAAAACAGTATGGTAAGTGAAATAAGCCAGACACAAAAGGACAAATATTGTATGATTCCATTTGTATGAGGTACCTAGAATAGGCAAATTCATAGAGACAGAAAGTACAATAGAGGTAGCAGGGACTGGCAGGGAAGAGAATGGAAAGGTTATTGATTAAGAAGTACAGAGTTTCTGTTTGGGTTGATGAAAAGTTCTGGCAATGGATAGTGATGATAGTTGAATAACTTTGTGAATGTGGTTGCTGTAGACTGAATTGTGTCCCATTCAAATTCATATATCAAAGTCCTAATCCTCAATGTGATAATATTTGGAGATGGGGCCTTTGGGAGATAATTGGGTTTTGAGGTCAGGAAGATGGAACCCTCAAGTTGAAATCAGTGCCCTTATAAGAAGAGACCCCAGAAAATTTGCTCTCTCTCTCTCCCCCCACCATGTGAAGGCACAGTGAGAAATCAGCCATCTACAAGCCAGAAAGAGAGCTCTTAGCGGAAACTGACCGTACTGACATCTTGATCTTGGACTTCCAGTCTCCGGAACTGTGAGAAAATAAATTTCTGTTGTTTAAGCCACCAGCCTATAGTATTTTGTTACGGCAGCCCAAGATAAGACAGTACTTAATGCCACTGAATTGTATACTTGAAAACGGCTAAAATGGTAAGATCTATCATGTATATTTTACCACAATAAAAAAAAAATAGAAACAAAAAATGAAATGGGCAATTCTGTTATCTTGCCTCTCCTTTGCAAATCTCTAGATCCCAATCTCAGAAAGACATTAGTAACTGTATAGCAGTGACTCTTGTCCAACTGCCTCAGCCCTTCTGCCTTATGTGGATGAGGAAAGTGAGGATCACCGCGACAAACTGATGTGACTGGGATTGCAGTTCTCTGTTCCTCACCAGGTATACCCTACCTTCAAGAATGGCACTACTATCACCCAGTTGCCCAAACCAAAACTCTTTCTCATCCTTGGTTCTCTCTCAACTTCCTCAACAGCTATGTCATGATGATTCTACCATCTTAATACATCTGTATTCCTACTGTCTCTGCCTCAGTCTGGGTCACTTTGGTCGCTTGCCTAATAGCTTCTTAGCTGGGTTTATTGCTTCTCTTCTTGCTCCCCTCCCATCCATTTTCTAAACAGTAGCCAGAGTCTTTCCAAAATCCAATCAGATTATTTTATTCTCTCACTAAATCTTTCAATAGCTCCCTTCAGTAACTTGGGTTAAGTTCAAATGCCTCAACGTGACATTCAAGACTCTTCAAGTTCTCCTGGTCTTCTCTTAACTCTCCAGTCTGGTCTTTTCTCTCCACTTATTTATTTTTTAAATATTTTATTTATTTATTTGACAGAGAGACAGTGAGAGAGGGAACACAAGCAGGGGGAGTGGGAGACAGAGAAGCAGGCTTCCCACTGAGCAGGGAGCTGGACACGGGGTTCGATCCCAGATCATGACCTGAGCTGAAGGCGATGCTTAATGACTGAGCCACCCAGGTGCCCCATCTTCTGAGCTGAAGTCAGACGCTTAAGAAACTGAGCCGCCTAGGTGTCCCTGTGGTCCATTCTTTCTTTTGCACCCCTTAACTGGCAAGGTGAGGTGGCCAAGGGTCTGATCTGGCCCTCTCTCTTGTTTCTTCCTGGCCTGAAAGGCAGCCTCAGTGGAGTCTTTTGGTTACTGTATTAAACTGCTCTCCTGCCCCTTTTCTTCTAGGGCTGGTGGGAAAGGCATTTGACCAAATTGGAGTTTTAAGAGTAGAAACTGGGATTTGGGCATTGGGGTGGAAATAGGCATGATTTTGTTTAAGGCTGCTGAGACCTATTAAAGGAGAGAAGAATGCCATAGTTCATGGGCATTCTACAGAAGGCATTGGATTGGGACTGAAGCCCCAAGTAGTAATGTTTGTTACATGCCATGAGAAAGTGAAGGATGGGATTCAGGAAATACTAGGACCCTGAGATCAAGACCTGAGCTGAGATCAAAAGTCGGACACCTAACCGACGGAGCTACCCAGGCGCCCCTGACCAATTACATTCTTAAAGTCTTCCCTGTCCCTTCCCCAGCGTGTTTCACCTGGTAAATTCCTAGTCATCCTTAAGCTCTTAACTTCTAAGAATTTCACCATCCTCCAAAGAGACTTGTCAACTCTTTGAAATCTGGGACTGTATCTTCTGGGACTATATCATTGCATCCCCAGGGCCTGGCATTGCTGATGACGGAAAGATCATGTACCTAGTGATTGTCAAAGTGAAATTTAAAATGTCGGTTGCCAAAAATTCATCCACACTTCTCTCTCATGGGGCCAGCCTAGCACTGTAGCACTGTGCCTTGTCAACTTGTAACTTGTTGTCTCTCTGCTCAGTTCCCGGTTGGTGGCTGCATGTGGGGAAAGGCTGAGGATAATGCCTTATTGAAAAGATCTAGTCAGCAGTTTAGCTGCACCCTCACCCACAAGGCTGTACTTAACAGCACTCCCTGCACATGGTTGAATTTTATTCTGCTTCTCTATGGCTTTGAGATGAGTCAGAAAAACGCGAAAAAGAAATAGGTTCAGTAACCGATATCCCATCCAAGGAGAGGAGGGCCGCCAAGGGGGTCACGATCTGCAGAACTCTTCTTAGAACACCGTCAGCACAGCTCAAAAGCCTTTCCTCACCTCCCGGCCTCTCCCTCTTTTGAGACTAGGCCCAGCTGGGTTAGATGGTTTTCCGTAAGTATTTTAACAACAGGGCGTTTAGAAAGAGGAAGAGAAAGTCGGAGGACAGGGAAAGGGGCCAGGGCCCAGCCAGGCTGGCTTTTGCTCATAATTCAAGATGGGTCTCTAAATTCAGAGAAGGCAGCTCATCTCCCTCCATCTCTTTCGTTTCTGCCTCTACTATCCTCTCTGGGTCCGTTGATTTATCACTGGCACACAGCTCGAGAAGGGGAGAGAGTTTCTTTCCTAAGTGTCTGAAAGAGAAAAACTTTGAGCAAACAGCCAAAAGAGGGAAGGAGAGGAGACTGGCTATAGTGTGGGGAACAGAAGGAGGGAGGCCGAGGCGGCACCAGCCGTGCACTGGGAGGCCGGCGGGCGGGCGAGCCGGAGAGCCGCAGCTAACCGGCCGAGCCCCTGGCAAACTCGCGGGCGCAAACACTGGCGCCGGAGGCAGCCGTGCAGCTGAGCCCCAGGCGCAGCCGGGCCTGGGTGGCGCGAGGCCCGGCCCGGGAGGCCCAAGTCTGTGCCCGGGAGGCGGACCGGGGGCGGGGCCGCCCCCGGAGCTGGGCTCTCCCTCGGGCGGCCCTTAGTCTCCCCGCCTCCGCGAGCGGCCGCGGCAGAGGATGCCCTACGGCGCTGCCTGCCCTGCCGGGAGCCGCGGCTGAAAAGCCGGCCGCCCATTGGCGGCAGCGGCGCAGCGTCTCCGCCCCCTCCGCGTCCCGCCCCCTCCGCCGCCGCCGCCGCCGCCGCTGCTTCCCGGCTCCGCCTCCTCCCCCTCCGGGAGCCGCCTCCGTCGCCGCCACAGCCACCGCTGCCGCCGGCCGGGGCCCAGCCAGCGCCCGCCCGCCGGAGTCAAGTCGCAGTCGGAGCCGCTGTCCGCGGCCCCGCCATGAGCGGAAGCGCCGCCGCCGCGGTCGCCGCCGCCGCCGCCTCAGCAGCTGCGGCCGCCGCGCACTTCCAGCCTCAGTCGTCGTCTCCCAGGCCGGGCGCCGCCGAGCTCGGGCCCCTGCGCCGCCCGCGCCCCCCACCGCCGCCGCCCCGGCCCGAGCCTGCCGCTGCCGGCCGCCTCAGCCCTTCGGGCCACGGGCCTCTCCGGGCGGGCGCCCAGGGTGGCGGCGCCTGCGGCCGAGCGCCGGGAGCAGGTACGGGGTCCGGGAACGGGCCGGGTGGGGAGGGGCGTGGGTTGGTTTCGGGGGTGGGGGGCCCAAAGGCGTACGGTCCAGCCGGCCGGCCCCGCGGAGGGGGTGGAGCGTTGTCCGGGTCAGCTTTGTCCGGCCCTGGAGCCCCTGTGAGCCCTGCGTCCCCGTCGCGCCGAGAGGCTCACAAAGCGTTTTCCCACCCGGTGGCTAGCCCCCTCCCCTAGGGTGGGCAGGGCAGGACCTCTCTAAGTCTCCGCTCGGCGGAGGAGGAAACCGAGGCGTACAGGGGGAAGTGACTTGCCCAAGGTCACGTAGCCGGTGAGAGTCGTAGCTTGGCTGGGACCCAGGGACACCCTGGGCCGCCGCGGGCCCAGAGTAGGGGGCTGGGAGGAGGAAGAGCCGCTAGCCCCCGAGACCCGAGAGACATTGATTCGGAGGAGGGGGCGCTAGGCCCTGCTCTCAGACACGCCCACCCAACGCTTTTTAGGTAGGTTTAGGAAATAGGATCTCTTGCGGGGTGGGACGGAGGAGCAGGGGCCTCTTTGGGGACTTGGTGGTACCCTGGGGAGCCGATTTGGGGAGCCTCGGGGAGAGAGTCATGTGGGGGGTGTACTCTGTGGGAGAGGGCTTTCTTGAGTGAATGGGGCAGGGTTCGTTCGGAAACTTCTCATCGTGGGGACCATTTGGTCTCTGCCAGGCCGCCTTGCCCACCACTGCCCGGACTAAACTAGTCCAGCTGAAATTAATAGGAGGGAGGCCTTCCCGCTTTTGTGGAGACACCCCTAAGGTGTCTGTTTTCATAAAATGGTCCAAGTTTCGTTCGTTCCCCAAACAGAAGTGCGTATAAGGCCCTAGTAAAAACATTTCTGCTGTAGAAGGCCGAATGAGTTTTTTCCCAGGTGGTCTGCATCTGTCACCCATGGAGAACTAGAGAATAGCTATCCCCAGGCGTGAAGGGGGAAGGAAGTGGGGAGGACTGGGACAAGTCACCCGCCTGCCTGGCATGTTATGCAGGGCCATATACTGTATGGGACTCCCATTTTTCTTTGGGGTGGGTGCTTGAGTGGGTGCTTTTGACTGTGGATGCATCTTGGAAAGGGAAGGAGGGGAGCACTTGGGAGTTCTGGAGAGGGAGAGAGAGAGCGCAATGAAGAGGGCCCTGTAGCGCTGGAAAAGCTGTAGAATGGGGGGAAAGAAGATATTTAGTCATTGTGGGGGAAGGGAGATGAAAGGGTTGCTGAGGGGAGGGGGCAGTGTCTAGTCCTGAGAAAAGTTGGTATGTTTCAAAGACCGAGCCAAGGGTGATGAGTTTGAAAGGAGTCTGTTAGAGGTGGATGGTATCTTACAAGGTTGAGTAATAGGTATTGGTCTGCAACAATCACTTCATTTTCTTCGTAAAGACAGTTGTACTTTTATATAAATGTTTTAGCCTTTGCATTCCCCACCCCCATTCTCTCTCCAGTTCTAAGGCTGCTGGCCCGCAGTATTGTCTTGGAAGTAAGGCTTGACAAAAGAGGGAAGGGGAAGACTAATTAGCAAATGCATTAATTAGGGCCCTTTGTCCGAAATGATTTCCTTGTTTAAGTCAGCTGTTTTCTTGCTGCCCTCCTGCACTTCAGCTTTCCAGCTGTGGTGGCTGTTGGATGGGTGCTGTGGAAGAACTGCCCTGATTTAGACAAGATAGTTTAGGTGTTTCTTAAAAAACCGAGAAACGCCTATTTGACAAATATGTATGAAAGCATGAAAATTTACTGGTCAAAGATTTTAATCAGGGAAATGCAAATGGAAATAGCAGTGAGGTGCCATTTCACACCCATCAGATTGGCAAAATTTAAATGCTGTGATAACCAAGTGTTAGTGAGCTTGTGGGGAAATCAACGTTTATTTCCTGCTAGTGGGAATGTAAATGGATACAACCCCCTTGGAGAGTGAGTGATGTCTTATTGGAGAGCTAATATACCTACTTACCCGAAATGTCCGTTTCTGGCTCTAAGAAATCCTAGTACAGGTGTCCAAGAAAAGAAGTATGATAGAAGTATAAGCATGTTCATTGCAGCTTAAATGTCCACCACCAAAGGAAATGCATAAATTGTTAGATAGTCCCACACAATTGAGTCTTATCACACTGAAAAATAAACTATAGCCACATGCATTAAAATGATTGAATCTCACAAACATAATATGGGGTGAGGGAATAAGTTACAGAATTCTTACAAAATGTTTCCACTTGTATAAAATTTGAAAACATGCAAAATAATATTGTTTGTGGCTATGTCCATATATAGTAGTAATATAAAAACATGCATGGTAACAACTAACACCAAATGCAGAGTAGAGATTATCTCTGGGAACAGAAGAGGAGGAATGGGATTGGACAGGGGGACACCGAGGGCTTTAATAATATCAAATATTCTTTTTTTTTTTTTTAAGATTTTATTTATTTATTCGACAGAAATAGAGACAGCCAGTGAGAGAGGGAACACAAGCAGGGGGAGTGGGAGAGGAAGAAGCAGGCTCATAGCGGAAGAGCCTGATGTGGGGCTCGATCCCATAACGCCGGGATCACGCCCCGAGCCGAAGGCAGACACTTAACCACTATGCCACCCAGGCGCCCCTCAAATATTCTGTTACTAAGAAATCTGAATCAGATAATTGCAAATTAGGATTTGCTTATTTTGGGTGTAGGGTCAGAGATATTCAATATCTTATTTTAAATGTTTTTCAGATGTTTGAAATATTTCTCACACGCAAAAAATTTTCTTGTTTATAGAGTGCAGGATTTTTGTCTCATAATAATGAAATTCTTGCTGCAGACTCTTGTCCAGCACAGCCTGTCAGGCATGTAGCCTAGTGATCCTTTCTCACCCCTTTCTGACCTGCAAAGCCTGGTGTATTGTGCTGGATGATTTTTATTTTGGAACTGCTGATAGGCATGGAGTATTTCTCAGTCTTTCTAAACTTTCTGGTGGACCTAGGTCAGCAGTTTGAGCTTTGTCAAAATATAAGTGGCCCAGGATGTTCAGACTTACATGATATAGGAAGGGACCCAGAAATCTGATTCTGAAAAAGCTCCCCAGTCGGTTCTGATGCCCACTAAAATTTGAGAGCCACTGCCTTGGGCTCCTGACTCTGGGCTGTACTCCATCTCAGCTTTGCCCTAGGCTACCTTCTCTTGCCGCTCCTGCATGACTAGGGCTAATTTGGGCCCATGTGATACTTAGCTCTTTTGTAGGGCATAAAAGAATGATAGGGTTGGAAGCTATTGAGTGTTAAGCCCTTTATAATGTGGTTGTCTATTCCTCTTATTTTCATGCAGGTAGCTGAGGGGCCCACTGCCCACCAGGGCTGTTTATCAGGTTTTACAAACTTTAACCACTTGTGTCACAATATGGAATTTTATAATTAGGATAGGAGCAAAAAAAGGGGCTAACAAAAGGAAAACCAGCAAATTTGGAGAAATGAAACCTCCCCCCAACAGTAAATGTATGTGATTGTGCCTTTTTCTACAGATGATAGTGATTGTTTTAGTGCTTTAGTATATGACATGCATTTAATTTTCAGCTGTTTGAACCTACAGTCAAAGATGAGGGTCTCAGATAACAACTGCTTACCCCCCTCAAGATGGAAGAATTTTTTTTCTCCCAAATTTGCTAGTTTTAGTTCTCTGCCAGACCCTTTTTGCTGTAGTCCTAATATGTTTAGGAATGAATTTATATTCACAAATGTGAGAATTTCTGGTAATGAAATTTGTGAAATGCCTGTTTGTCTTTGGGAAAGTTCTTCTTTCTGGAACCCTACTTTGGAAGTGCAGTGTTTCTCCAGGTATACTTTTTTGCAGGGCTGCTGTGTTAGGTTGTATAGATTGTGCCCAACATGAGGTCACCTGTTTTGGGTGGTGACTGGAAGTGGAAATTCATTTGTGCTCTGTTTTATCAAATGAGCATTTTGTAGAGGTGCCTGGGTGGCTCAGTCGGTTGAGTGTCCGACTCTTGGTTTGGGCTCAGGTGGTGATCTCAGGATTGTGAGATCGATCCCTGCGTCAGTCTCCACGCTGTGTGGAGTCTGCTTAGGATTCTCTCTCCCTTTCCCTCTGCCCCTTCTTGCCGTGCGCTCGCTCTCCTTTCCTCCCTGTCTCTCAAATGAATAAATAAGTCTTAAAAAAAATGTGTTTCGTGTGGAACTCAGGGAGGGGACACCCTTTTCTAATTCTCACAGAGGTACCTCATGAACTAGCATGGCCTTGGAACTTTGGAAGGCTCCATGGCAGCTTTGTTGGTCCATGTGTAACTAACTGTGCCATCCATAGTTATGGACTCTGTGAAGAGGGCAGGTCAGTTTTGGGCCTTGACTTAGGAGAATTTTCTACATGTGAACTTTTCAATGGAAGGAACCTACCCCTGGCTGGCTGGCTGGCTGGCTGGCTGGCTTGCTTGCTTTCTTTGTTTCTTTCTTTATATTTTATTTATTTATTTGACAGAGAGAGAGACAACCCGGGAGAGAGGGAACACAAGCAGTACCCTTGGCTTTTCATCACCATGCTCAGTTGAACCAAGATTTCAGCTTAAAATTGTAAAATTTGTTATGGAGCTGGAGAAATATGCACAATTTTGAAAATACCATTATTTACGAAAAGACAAAATGAGAGAAATATTAAAAAGACAAAAGCGTCTGGTAATTGAAGAAGAGAAAGTAGCTATGTACCACATTGGCTCTTGCATTCTTGCAGTGCTCACTTTGAGGGGAAAATACAATGATTTGTCTCCCTACTCCTCTACACTAGCGTTCCTGAATTTCTTAAGACCTGAGGCTTTTTAGCCAATTTTGAAAATATTTACCCATTTGTATTTTTCATTAAGTGGTTGTTTACGCTTCCTGCTGTTTTATTTTTTCTTGAAGAGAGAGGAGGGGGTAGTGCTGAACCAAGGACAAGACTGGACTTCCTGCTGCTTTTGCAAATAATGGCAGTGTGTTTTTTAGAACAGTTGTCATGGAAGAGTGCTGTTCTGCTGGCTCAAGGGAGAGGTACATTTGAAGTGGTTTCTGTTGTCTTTTTTATTATTATTTTTAAACATGATCGAGGGTGACGGTTGCAGAGTTCCATTGTGCTTTTGCTGCTGTCTTGAAGGAGTAAAAAAATGTTTTTAAAACGAAAAATGTTTAACAAAAATAGTCTTTTGCCCACACGAGGAAAATAAACAGTTCTCACCTATGGGCCTTACCCAAAGCCGTTTGTTTTCTTTCCAGTTCTGTTTAAATGAATATTGGTGCTATGTTTAGGGACTGCTTTAAACAGTTAACTGGAGTGATGTTGGGCAGGTGGAGGAGGAGAATGATGGGATTATACTGGAGTTTTTCAGTAGTTCCCTGCAGTCTTGATACGCAGAGCTATCACTGTATTGTCTGCTTTTGTGATTATGTGTAGAAATAAGGGAGAGATTGTGAGTTTTGATAAATACAGTAATTTGACCCTGTTGAAAGAAAAAGCAGAGGCAAGAAGTGGTAAGAGGAAGAAATACATGCATGGAAAAGAGAATAGCAAGCAATTAAATAGTAGGACATTTCATAGCGCTTTTGGGATGTTCTTTGAGTTGAGAGTTACCTGACTGTATCCGTTCTACTTCAGCACCTTGATTTCGGTGTCTGAAGATGGTGCTTACTGATCTGCAGTTGAAACCTGTTCTATTGTCATGGAGCTGGAAAGTGAGCAGTTTTGAAGGCTAGGCTGAGGTGGGAGGCTAGGCTAAAAGTAAAAACAAGTATCCATTTTGTAATTGCTTTTGTAAATAGGAGTGGAGACTCTTGGCGCGCCTGGGTGGCACAGTGGTTAAGCGTCTGCCTTCGGCTCAGGGCGTGATCCCGGCGTTATGGGATCGAGCCCCACATCAGGCTCCTCCGCTATGAGCCTGCTTCTTCCTCTCCCACTCCCCCTACTTGTGTTCCCTCTCTCACTGGCTGTCTCTATTTCTGTCGAATAAATAAATAAAATCTTAAAAAAAAAAAAAAGGAGTGGAGACTCTCATAATTAACAAAAGTATTTTTCGTTTGGCATTTAGGCTGTCTTATTTAAAAATGGTTTTACTACATTTGTCTTCCTACATTGATTTTTGTTGCTGCCTGAGTACGTATTTGAGCACCTACTGGGTGCCGTAATCCCAGTACTAACCACTAGTACATGGGGGTGGGGGCCTTCCTTGTCGGAGACTTCATTACCTCAGGTGCTGAGAACTGCCCAGAAGACTGCGCCTTGGCCTGTGCTTCCTTCTTCTCCCTGGTCTTTTGGCTTTGGTGGTGGTCTACACATCTGTCAGGTGATCTCCCCACGTGTGAAGGTGCAGAGGCTTTACGGAACCTTTTGACTGGGCACCCTTAAGTAAAACCCCTTGAACAGTATTGAGCCAGACTTGAGGGCCATCATAGCGGCTCCAGCTCCTCTTTCTTCTCTGCTGCCTGTGTTGCCACCACCCACCCTTTGCTGTGGAGCCTGGAAGGCGCCCCCCTCATCCCCAATCATACAAAGAGGCTTTGTGCTCTGAGGATGTTCTAAAGGCGGGATCACTGTAATTATAATTCCCCAAGCACAACCAAGTAATGGGGGCAGGCAGGGTAAAGATGGTATCCAAGTTCTTGTTGGTAGGGAGAAGTCAGGCGGGGATTAAAAATCATCTGGAGACAGTACCAACATGGATAATGGAGCGTTGTTGGTAATGCTGGTGGAAATGTGTTTAATTGAATACATTTCAGATTTTTAAATTCTAATACTTGCAAGATACTTGAAACTTTAAAAAGATTAAGACAGCCTGACCTTTTTTTTTTAGGTTTTTTTTTTTTAGTCTAAAATTGTAACTGGAAATTACTTTAGAAGAAGGTATGTAGAAATCTCAGTCTGCTTTGCTTTATGTTTATGTTGCCAGAATGATTGATTGCCCAAGAAAGCCAAATACATATCTTACTTACTATCCAGGGGGTGCTCTTACTAATCCAGCTTTTTTTGTTTATTTCTAAAAGTAAGCCATGACTGACATTTTTGGGAAGCTAATTTTCTCCTACCACTACAAGAAGAAAATCAGCGTGGGGTTATGTACTTAATATCAGACTTTTATATCAACCATCCTATGTCATGATGTGCTTCCAAGCTCTATTGGTAATCTCTTAGTGAAAACTTTTTTCTTACTATGCTATTAGTATATTACTCTGATTAATGTCTTAAACAGACTCTTTTTTTTTTTTTTTTTTAGAAGTCTACTGAACAGTTGACTACAGAGGTTATCTTTAGACTTTAGCATAGTGGACTCAAGTTGTCTTTTATGCAAGGTGAGGGGAAAAGATCCTTTTTGTTGTCATGATTAGCATGGACGTTTGTGGTGAGTGAAGCAGCCAGGGAGAGTGTGTGTTCTGTATGGAAACCTATAGATATTGTAAGCTGGTCCTTCATCTAATTACTTATTGGAGTCAGGTCAAGAGTTGGACCTTTATTTTTACTGTCTAGCGTGATTTTTGTCCTGTTGGAGGAAATCTCCTTTTTTTTAATTGACGGAAGTGTGCAATGTGATGATTTGATATATGAATACATTTTGAAGTGATTACCACAGTCAGGTTTATTAATACATCCATCACCTCATGTAGTTAACCTTTTTTTTTTTTTTTTGTGAGAATGTTTCAGATCTCTTAGTAAATTTCAAGAATATAATACAGTATTATTAACTATAGTCATACCATGTTGTACATTAGATTCTCAGAACTTGTGATTGAAGGCTTGTGCCTTTGACAGACATCTCCCCGTTTTCCCTACTTCCCAAACCCTGGTAACCACCATTCTGCTCTCTGTTTCTATGAGTTTGACTTTTTAAGTTAAAAACAATAAAAAAAATTTTTTTTCTTAGATTCTGCATGTAAGTAAGATAATACTGTATTTGTCTTTCTCTGGCTTATTTCATTGAACATTATGTCCTCCAGGTTCATCCATGTTGTTGCAAATGGCAGGATTTCCTTCTTTCTAATGGCTGAATAATATTTTATTGTACGTATATACCAAATGTTCCATCATCCATTCATTTGTTGGACACTTAGGTCCCTGTCTTAGCTGTCGTGAATAATGCTGCAAGGAACGTGGGGGTGCAGATAGCTTGAAGAAATCTACCTTAAATTAATCTTTACATAAGACTGCTGGGTAGTCTGTTACAAAGATATTGCCCATATAATCCTTATAAACCAATTTGACAGCTAAATTTTATGAGATTTGAAAATACACAAGGATCCATTTTATCTGCTATCAATGAAAAGTAAGGTTGAGCTCTCCCTTTCCACTCCCAGTGTTTAAGGCAAGTATACTGCCCAGCAGAGACTTTATTTTAGCTAAATTATACACTGTTATTTGGCTACTTCATACACTTCGTTTATAATATGTATTTCCTTTGGGCAGTAACCTCTGACTGCTTACTTCACTGCTCTCTGGTGGCCACTAAAAGTAATAATAAAACATTTATTGAATGCCAGCTGTGTACCAGGCACAGTGAGGATTTCAGATACAATTCAGATGGACAACAGTTCAGTGATAGATTCTGACAGTATGTTAGCAGAACAAGTGCTTTTTTGGGTATGCTAACCCTTAATAAAAGGGGAGAGAACATCAAAATAGCATTAATAGTAGTGATATATAACCGTGATAAGTAATGTTGCTAGAGCACAGATCTAACCAGACCAAACATTTACGTGGTTGCCTCTTAAGTAAAAGAAATATTTTTTCATCTGGCATTCAAGACCAACATAATTGGGTCTTTATTATTTCAATCTCTACTATTTTTCCTCATGAATATTATTCTCCAGGGAAATAGGATACCCTGTTGTCTATATGTGTATCACTTTTTGACCTGTTTCTTTGATTCTTCATCTTGGAATGCCTTCATTTTTTTCCAAATCCTACTTATTTTTTAATATCTAGGTGGTAGTCGTCATTTATTGTGTGCAAAGCTCTGTTCTAAGTGCTTTACCTGGATTAATTAATTTAATTTGTGCTACGGTCCTTTAAGGTTGATGCTATTATTATCCTTATTGTGCAGATGAAGAAACTGGAACACAGAGAGGTTAAATAACTTGCTAGAGATGATGCAGCTATTAAGTGTTATCTGGGATATGAACTCAAGCTGTCTAGTTTCAGAGTCTGTATTTTTAGCCATCATGCTTTACTGCATCTAATTTTTTTTTTTTTTTTTTTTAAGCAAACTTAGCAGTTAGTTTTGGTAACAAGAGGTTGAATGTAAGCTAAGGTGATCACTGCTTTAGCCACTGAAAGGAATTTGCAATCTTTAGTTTTACCTTTGTTCCTGAGAAATACACTGTCTTTTTCTTAAGTTTTGAATTATTGCATTAGGATTATTTAATTTTTTTAAAAAAGTCATTCATTACTTTTTTATATAAGGTGTAGGAGTACCTGCTTTGGGATGGGTGGGTTCATATTAGGCATATTTAAATTGCTTCTTGGAAAGTCTCCCATGTTCTGTGATCCTGAACATTAGGGTCTTAACTGAGTGCTTGTTTGAGCACATAAGCGGATAAAAAAATCTCTCAAGGAAAATTTTGGCCCTACTCAGATGAACTTCTGAATCCCACCTTTTTGTGGATATGGCTACTTTCCCCCCAAATATCATCGGAAGAATGGATGTTAGACTTCTTTTTAGCCTTTTTTTTTTTTCTTTTTAGGCTTCTTAATTTCCATAATAAATTGATTTGTCACAAACTAAAGCATAAACTTATCTGTTCAGTAGCATAGAATATGAACATTTCAGGTATTAATTGGAGATGCTAATGTGTTGGGTTGATGCTGTCTGAGACAATAGATTATTTGAAGAAGATAATGTGGCATTGTGGTTACCAAATGAACTACTTCAGACTTGGTTGGAATGCTTGTTAAAAATTCTCTGTCTTTAGGTGGCCTAGAGTTGGAATCTGAGATTGAGTAAATTTTGTTATAAGCAGCTATAGATAATGTTTCTAATATTATTTTCATTTATACTGTAGGCTTAATAGGCGTTGGTGGGCCATCAATTTAGAAAATGTGCTGTGGGAAAATGAGATTCTAAGGTCAAAACCAGGTACAGTACTTAACAGACTTTTGGAACATGGCCTGTTTTTGAGCGGAGCACTGCCAGTAGTCTTTTTCTCCTACTTCACTTTTGGATACCTAGAAAGAAAGAAGGAATTCTTTGCTTTTCAAATTACTAAGCGATAGGGAATTAAATTCATCAGAGGAAGATACTCTTTCTATTCAGACAGGATAAAGACTGGTTAATCCAGGTAATTGAGGAATTTCCACTCATTTACCTGTTTGGGTTTCTTTAAGACCCTTAGCTTCAGAACAAATCAAGAGTTATGTTTGGGGGCTCTAATGGAAGACATTATTGTTGACTGTGTTTGCTCTATGTCAAAAATGAGTCATGAACTCGTGTGATCTAATTATCCAATGTTTCTTTTTTTAAAATTGTGCATGTATTGTTGAAAACAAATTATTTCTATTCTATGATATTTTTGAGCTTTAAATAAAAGCTACCGTTGTGTGCTACAAAACCAAAAAACAAAACCAAAAAACCAACAAAGGCAGCAAGTCAAAAGATCTGCCTTCCTAAAATGAGTTTGCTTGCATCTCATGACGTTATTAATTTCTATGTTAAGGTCAAAACAAAAGTCAGAATTTGACTGTAGAATGTTAGAGTCTGTACATACTTTGAATCTAACTTTTGGTAGAACAAAATCTTCTAAAACATGAACTCTGTTTCAGCTGACCTAAGTGATTTTAATTTAACATTAACAGTTTTGTGGGGTGGAGATAGAAATCAAACCAGTTTTGCTATACCAAAATCTTTCTCTAGTACATTGGAGATGTAAATATGTTTCCTTTTTAAGTACAGTTGTTTGATAGAATAGTTGTACTATTTTTCCTGGTGCTATGTAGTTAAAACCCCAGGGCCTAAATTTATTTTAAGGTTTGATTAAAACTTTGTTTCTATGGAAGAAAAGTCACCAAATTGAAAAGGGGCTTCCAAGGGACGCCTGGGTGGCTCAGTCAGCTAAGCGTCTGCCTTTGGTCAGGTCATGGCCCCGGGGTCCTGGGATCCAGTGCTGCCTTGGGCTCCTTGCTCAGCTTGGATCCTGCTTCTTCCTTTCCCTCTGCTGCTCCCCCTGCTTGTGCTCACTCTCTGGCTGTCTTTCTCAAATAAATAAATGAAATCTTAAAAAGAAAAAAAAGAAAAGGGGCTTTTGAAATTTTGATTCCAAGATTGCTTTTAAGGAGGGAGAGGCAAGTCAAACTGGATATGGGCCCCACAGAATTGCCTGTGCTACTTCCTGGGTCAGGGGAGCTCAGAGAGGGGGCTGTGTTGCAGTAGGGCAGGGCGTAAACCTGGTAGGAGCTAGAAGTGAAACTGGAAGTGTCTCTAAAAAAAAAAAAGGCAGATCGTTGTATTAGACTGAGTCAGGCTGGATTGAGCAGTGAGACTGTGATTCTCAAGCACAAATGTGTATGTAGTACCCCTGGCAGATTTCCTGATTAAGTCAACATGTTTGCAGTTGACTCGGGACAGACCTTAGTCTCACTGGAGGAAAACGAGAGAAAGAGCAAAGGGAGAGGCTGAGGCAGGGGCCTTAAAGTGCAGGTTCTGTAAGAAAAAAAAAATTTTTTTTAAAGATTTTATTTATTTATTTGACAGAGAAAGAGACAGAGAAGGAACACAAGCAGGGGAAGTGGGAGAGGGAGAAGCAGGCCGCCTGCCGAGCAGGGAGCCCAATGAGGGGCTTGGTCCCAGGACCCTGAGATCATGGCCTGAGCCGAAGGCATATGCTTAATGACTGAGCCA
This sequence comes from Ursus americanus, assembly GCF_024610735.1. NCBI lineage: Eukaryota > Metazoa > Chordata > Mammalia > Carnivora > Ursidae > Ursus > Ursus americanus. The sequence goes on from NC_142144.1 coordinate 34,339,390, forward strand.
CCCAGGCGCCCCATGAAAGGAAATTTCTTTAAAAAAAAAAAAAGGAAGGAAGAAAGGGAAAAGGAGAAAAGGGACGAGAGAAAGAAAAAAGAAAGATTTCTGTGCCTTTGAGAGCGAGAGAGAGCAGGAAGTTAAAGGTGAAATTCTGGGAATACTTTCCCCTCCCCACAAGCTGTATGGAAGTGGAGGCTGTGGCACGGAAGTGGATGATAAGTAGACTTAGAGATGTTGATAAAGGTAGCCTTCATAGAACAGAAAAGATGGATCACTGGAGTTTGTTTTTAAAACGATAGACGTCACTACAATGTTAGCAGTACAAAGGTTAGCCAGTCTTACGTAATTTTATTATGCCTAGGGTTAAAATTGAAATTCACTTACTTTAAAAGAAAAATGAGAACTTACAATTGACTTAAAATTGACACTTCAGAGCCTTGCATTTCCAGGGTGGTTTAATGGTAGTTACGTGCTGTCTGTCACACACAAAAGTTGACTATGCTAACATGCTCTGCCTAACTGGGCATGCACAGCTCATGTTTGTCCCACCGGAGTGATAGGTCAGATGCAAAGAGATGAGAAACCATTGCTCTTTCTGCTGGCCTCCCCCCTTCCCATCCCCAGAACCATTCATAGATGCTCTGTGTGTGGATGGTGTGTGTAATATGGATTGGAATTAGGTTGATGGCTCTGAGGTAGGCCAGCACCTCTTACGCTCTATGCACCACCTGGGAATCTTGTTAAAATGCAAATAGTTAGCAAGGGCACAGATGATAGTGGAGCAGCCAGGAGGTGGAGGAGTGGCTCTCAAACTTGAGCCTGGATGATAGGCATCTGAAGGGCTGGTTGAAAGGAAGACTACGTGGCCCCACCTTCCTGAGCTTTTGATTCACCTCATTAGGGTGGGGCCTGATATTTTGCATTTTATTTTATTTTTTTATTTTTTATTTATTTTTTTTAAAGATTTATTTATTTATTTATTCGACAGAGATAGAGACAGCCAGTGAGAGAGGGAACACAAGCAGGGGGAGTGGGAGAGGAAGAAGCAGGCTCATAGGGAGGAGCCTGATGTGGGACTCGATCCCACAACGCCGGGATCACGCCCTGAGCCGAAGGCAGACGCTCAACCGCTGTGCCACCCAGGCGCCCCGTGATATTTTGCATTTTAAACAAATTCCTAGGTGATGCTAATGCAGCCGCGGGGAGTATAGTTTGAGATCCCCTGAGGTAGAATATAAATAATATTGAGGAGAATCAAACCATCTGTCTTGGCTTCTTGAGCATTATTTTGTAACTGAAAATGGTGAGGAAATTTGCTGAAAGTAATAATTAATACTGTTCATGGTGAAATAGGTGATGAGAATGAAGGAGGGCGCTTGTGATCACCGCCACCGGGTGTTCTAGGAAGTGTCGAACCACTATATTGTACACCTGAAACAAATATTACACTGTATGTTAACTAACTGGAATGTAAATAAAACTTAAAAAAAAAACACTGTCTGTGTTAGGCAATTAACACCTTATTAAACAAATCTGTGTTTTATTGTGGTGAATATATATCTCTGTCTAGAAAACATCCACAATAGACCCCACCAAATGGACGGTTATAAAGATGATTACTTCTGGGGAAGGATCCAGCATTATGGAGGGTGGGATTTAGCTTTCTTTGTAAGGTTTTAATTTTTACTAAAGAGATTGTCCTTCTATTTATGTAATTAATTTTATAAAAAGGGTTAAGAAAACTGGGCCGGATAGCCTCCCATTTACTTCTCCAGATCTGTCCTCCACCCTGTTCCACCTGGCTCTCTGCCCCAGGGAAAGAGCTCCCCCCAGATCCTCTGGCTTCTTACTGGGTTCAGCCTTAGGAGATTTGAAGGGAAGGAGAATGAAGTCAGAGTATTTATCCCTTCTGCTGTTGTGGTAGCCTGCATTTTATTACCTGGATTCTGAGAATCTCTGTCTCCTGTCTTTTTGGGGGGCCAAAGCATTAATTGTTCTGCTATTGCTAGTCCTGGTTCCTGTTCTACCCCCTTTGATTTCTGTAGGCCTCACCTAATTTAGTAATTATTCCTTTTATAAATAGACCCTTTCAGATTATTCTAATTCAAGTTTGTCATCTCTTCACTGTTGGAAGCCTGATGGACCCTCCAGTCCTATTCCTGTCTTTACTATATTTTCCCATTTACACCCCACCCCGATCCTCTCTACTGTAATCCCAAGGGTAATGACAGTACTATTTTGGTAGGTGTAACCTTCCAGACATTCTCTATATATAGTGTGGCTCTAAAATAAATACACATATTTAACATACAAGGAATCATTGTATTTCCTATTGAATAAATTCTTTTTACATCATACTAGATCGTGACCGTCTTTTTTTTTTTTTTTTTTTTTTAGATTTATTTATTTAAGAGAGAGTGCAAGGGGCGGGACAGAGGGAGAGGGAGAAGCAGACTCCCTGCTGAGCAGGGAGCCCGACAGAGGCGACGGAGGCGGGGCTGGATCCTAGGACCCTGGGATCATGACCTGAGCAGAAGGCCGTTGCTTAACCAACTGAGCCACCCAGGCAACCCCTTAACATGCTAGTTTTAATAATATACTGAATTTCCATTAATACTTGATCTGTTTCTGCATTCTGTTCTATTGATCTGTCTCTATTCTGGCACCAATATTACACATTTTATTGTAGTTTTATACAGCTAACTTCTTGGTCGGGCAAATCCTCATAGTTATTTTTATTTTGGAGAAGACTTTTGGCTTTCATCACATACTTTTTTCGCCTTCCATATACAGTTTTTAAAAGTGCTTGTCAGGGGGGCGCCTGGGTGGCACAGCGGTTAAGCGTCTGCCTTCGGCTCAGGGCGTGATCCCGGCGTTATGGGATCGAGCCCCACATCAGGCTCCTCCGCTATGAGCCTGCTTCTTCCTCTCCCACTCCCCCTGCTTGTGTTCCCTCTCTCACTGGCTGTCTCTATCTCTGTCAAATAAATAAATAAAATCTTTAAAGAAAAAAAAAAAGTGCTTGTCAGGATTCCCTCAGATCCCATTGATACCCCGATTGGAAACGTCTTTGTGAGTTTTGTAGTTTAATTCGCATTTGTCAATGTATTTCACATTTTTTTTAACTTAAAAAAAATTTTTTTAAAGATTTTATTTATTTATTTAACAGAGAGAGACAGACAGCCAGCGAGAGAGGGAACACAAGCAGGGGGAGTGGGAGAGGAAGAAGCAGGCTCCCGGCAGAGCAGGGAACCCGATGTAGGGCTCCATCCCAGGACTCCGGGATCACGCCCTGAGCCAAAAGGCAAATGATTTATGACTGAGCCACCCATGCCCCTGTATTTCACATTCTTTTTGCTTTTGACAGAGGGGTGTTTTCATCATACTTCTTGAGTTTTGCTGATGTTAGGGAAAGCTGTTGATTTTTGTATATTTATTTAAAAACCTTCCTATTTCCTAAGCTCTTGTAGTTGTTTTAGTAATTTTTCACAGTTTTTTCTTGGGTGTTCCAGTTGGACAGCTTTATTATTGGTAGAGATTACTAATTTAGACTCCCTTTCAGTATTTTCCTCTTTTTTTTCTTCTTGTTTCGTTGGCTAGGCTCTAACATCGGGAAAAATGCCGTCTACTTGACTTTAATGAGGCTGCCTCAGGTGTGCTTCACTCTTCATTGTCGGGCTGATGGTGGATCTGAACCCTAAAAAGTCAAAGGAGTATTTTTATTTATTTATTTATTGTTTTTCTCAGAAAGGATAAATTTGTCAGATGCTTTTCAACTCAGTTACCTACCCTTGGAGGTTGTTTCTTTCAGCAGATTTATGTGCTGAATCCTATTAACCAGTTTTTAGTATGGAATTATCTCTAAATTTCTGGAGTAAATCTTACAGTACTAGATTGATTTGTTAGTATTTAGGGCTTTGGTATATATTCAGAAGGGGGAAGGCCTATAATTTTCCTTCCTTGTGCCATCCCATCAGGATTTTGGTAGCATGGAAAAATGGTGTTTTTGTTGGAGGAGCAGTGACCGTTTCTATTTTGTTTTTTAGTTTATTGTACTCAGTTTTCTTATTTTTTTTGTGTGTGGGGGGCAAGTATTCAATTTTGGTGAATTAGATTTTTTTTGTAGAAAATTCTTTTTCCAGCTTTAAAAAAATTATGAGTTCATTAGGTTCTTTTACTTTTTAGAGTTTCCTCTGTAAATAAGATTTTGTCAGCTTTCTTAATAAGTTGCATTCTTTTTTATTAAAATAAAATCTGTCTTTGTCTATTTACTCATCTGTAAAATGGGTATAATGAAAATGAGCTAATGTATGTGCCTTACCACATAGTAAGCAATCAAATGATGGTTGTTATTTTTTATTATTTAAATTTTTACTTATTTATTTTTAGAGAGGGAGGGGGAGGGGTAGAGGGGGACAGAATCTTTAGCAGGCTCCACGCCCAGCACAGAGCCCACTCTGGGCTAGACCTCATAACCCTGAAATCATGACCCAACCCCAAACCAAGAGCGGGGCACTTAACCAACTAAGCCACCCAGGCGCCCCTGATGGTTATTTTTAAAAAATGATTGTCTTCTATTATTTTTGAATTTCTTGAATTTACTATGTCTGTATTTTTGTATCCTGATTCAGGAATTTCTTTTTAAGATTTTATTTACTTAGAGAGAGAGAGCGCGCGCAAGTGTGCACGAATGGGGGGGAGGGCAGAGGGAGAGGGAGAAGGAGAATCAGACTCCCTGGTGAGCAGGGAGCCAGCTGTGGCCAGGAGCCGCATGTGGGTTTTTTTTTTTTTTTTAAGATTTTATTTATTTATTTGACAGAGATAGAGACAGCCAGCGAGAGAGGGAACACAAGCAGGGGGAGTGGGAGAGGAAGAAGCAGGCTCATAGCGGAGGAGCCTGATGTGGGGCTCGATCCCATAACGCCGGGATCACGCCCTGAGCCGAAGGCACATGCTTAACCGCTGTGCCACCCAGGCGCCCCGCATGTGGGTTTTGATCCCAGGCCCCTGAGATCATGACCTGAGCCAAAGGCAGATGCTTAACCGACTTGAGCCACCCAGGCCCCCCTGATTGAGGACTTTCTATTCTCATCTTTATTAAAATCTTTCTGTATGGCCTTAGAAGTTTTTAAAATACGTATATATTTATTGTCTTCTGATTACAAAAACGCACATGGCAAGAAAATCAAACATTACAGAAAATGTGTCAGAAAATAAAAAGTTTTTATTTGAATTCTTGAGAGATCAGTAAGAACAAGTTGGTGTATATATACTTAAGAGTTTTTGTTTTTATTATGCACATACATGTTATAAAAGAAGGGCCGTACTATATATATTATTTTGTAGCTTGCTTTTTTCAGCTTTATATCTTGGATCTCTCTCCAAGTTAGAATTTACAGATCTGGTTTTTCTTTTTTGAAGACTTTATTTAACAAACAATAGACATATAGCAACATTCACATCTTCTGAGTTTGCAACTCAGTGAATCATCAGTGTGAACACACTTGTGTAACCAGTAGTCAGGTGAAGAAATAAAATATGACAAATACTCCAGAAGCTTCCCACTGTGCCTTCCTATCTCAGTCTTTTAAAAAATTTAACAGCTTTATTAAGATATAACTCACATATACAATTCACTCATGAAGTATAAAATTCAATGCGTTTGGTTTGGTATATTCACAACTGTGCAACTATCACTACTGTCTAATTCTGGAATCTTTTCATCACCCCAGAAAGAAACGCTATACCCATTGGCAGTCACTCTCCGTTTCCTCCTACCCCAGTGGTAGGCAACAACTAATGTAATTTCTGTCTCTATAGATTTTTCCTTTCTGGACCTTTTATGTAAGTGGAGTCATACAACTAAAGTCTTTTATGACTGGCTTCTTTCTCTTAGCATAATGTTTTCAGGGTCATCCATGTTATAATGTATATCAGTGTTTCATTCCTTTATATGGCCAAATAATCATTGTCTGAGTATACTACATTTTATTTATCCATTAATCAGTTAATGGACGTTTAGGTTGCACCACTTTTGGACTATTGTGAATAATGCTGCTATGAACATTTGTGTACTAGATTTTGTGTGGACATATGTTTACATTTCTCTTAGATACACACACACACACACACACCCCAGGAGTGGAATTACTGGGTCTGGTAACTCTGTGTTTCACCTTTTGAGGAACTGCCAAACTTTTCTAAGTTGGTTGCACCATTTCATTTTTCATTTCCACCAGCAATGTATGAGAGTCCTAAATTCTTCACATTCTCATCAACAGTTACTATTTTCTGTCTTTTTGATTATAGCCATTCTACTGGGGGTGCATTGGTAGTTCTTTGTGGTTTTGGTTTGCATTTCCCTAATGGTTAACAATACTGAGCATTTTTTCATGTGTTACTGGTCCGTGTAGATTTTTAAAAGGTCTTTAAATTTTCCCTAATTGTCTGAGGCAAAGCTAAATAGTATATTTTATGTCTTTATAATTTTTAGAAAAGCATCTAAAATTTCAGTACATCTATGCTTCTCTACTCTCTTTACTTTTTTTTCTGTAGATATAATCTGGCATTTATGTTATTTTTATATATTACATATTTTGAAAGTGATTTTTTAAAGTGTTTTATGCAATTATATAGTGAGATTTACAACAGTTACTTAGATTTATCTGTATTTTATTTTATTTTTTTATTTATTTTTTTTTTTTTAAAGATTTTATTTATTTATTCGACAGAGATAGAGACAGCCAGCGAGAGAGGGAACACAAGTAGGGGGAGTGGGAGAGGAAGAAGCAGGCTCATAGCAGAGGAGCCTGATGTGGGGCTCGATCCCATAACGCCGGGATCACGCCCTGAGCCGAAGGCAGACGCTTAACCGCTGTGCCACCCAGGCGCCCCAGATTTATCTGTATTTTAACTTGTTTGCGGTTGTTTTCCATTCTTAGCTATACAGTAAATGTAAATCACTTCATTTGTCGTGTGAATTCTACAGTTCCCAGAATCTGTGTTTCCGCCATTTTTTCTATAGTACGAGTAGAGATCTGTTTGATTGATAAAGCTGATGAGACATTTCAGAGGTATGATTAAGGTTTGCATTTCATTGACAGAATCCAGAGTTTTTTTCCTCTTAACTGATCAGGAGTTTCAAGGTAGTATTTTTCAGTTAGTTAGCCCTTCTGGGAAGAACAGCCTGAGGTTGGGAGTTTGTAGGAAAAATGATGTAGTCTGTTTCTTGGTGATCAGAGAGATGACTAGGGAAGCTAGATGGACAGAGTGGAGTGCATAGTTTTGTTATTTGGAAGGATTACCTGGTCCTGGAGCATCATGCCTGCTGCCTTTGTTCAAATATAATATGTACATATCCTCGTATTTGTGTGATTTATGAGTACCACTACTTTCTCTATGACCCCTTTCAATTATTACAAATAATTTTTGTACAGTGTACTTTGCTTTACCCAAAAGGTTAACAGTTCATATTGAAATCTGAATGGAAATACTTCTCGAGGAATCTACAGGAGTTGGGCCACAGGATTATTGTGAATTTTCCAAGGCCTAGGAGCTAGTATTCAATTTCATGGCCCAGAAACTGGGCTTTTCCTGCATGTCTACAGGTGATCAGATTCACACTGCCTCTGTAACAGAAGACTTGTATCCAAACTAAGAGTACCAGTTCATAATGTGAAATGGCCTTTCGGATGACTTAAGTACAACAAATACATACGAGTGTCTGCTTTGTACCAGGCCTGCTTACTACTGGGTATGCAGTAGTGAACATAAACAGGTAAAACCGCTGAACTTACGGAGGTTATATTCTGGTGATGTGAGATAGACTATAACTAATAAACATATAACATGTCATAAAGATGGTGAGTACTAAGAAGATAAATACAGTAGGGTAAGGAAAGATAAGCAAAGTGTAAAAGGAGTGGGTGCTGTTTAAATCTGAGACCTCTTTGGTGTGGTGATACCAGCTGAGATCCAGAGGAAGTGAGGAGTCAGACTACTCAAGTGCCGAAACCCTGAGGCAGGAGTGTGCTTGCTCTATTCTGGGAGCAGGAGGGAATTCTAACTGGCTAGAGAGGAGGAGCAGAGTGGCAGGAACTAGGATGGTGACCTTCACCATTATAAAGACTTTTGTTCTGAGATGAGATTACTGAGCAGAGGAGTGATGATGTGATGTAACTTCCCTTTTAGCACTATCACTCTGGCTGCAGAGCTGAGAATGGGCTGTAGGGGAAGGGAAAGGTTGGAGTAGGAAAAGTGGTTAGGAGGCAGTTCTCGTAGAACAGGAGTTAAAGTGATTAACTTGCTTCTTGGTTATAGCCGGGATGTGTGCGCTAAGTCAGAAACAGGCCGCTTGGTGTACAGTCCATCACCTGTAAGCCCTGGTCAACTTGACCCTTTCTTCTACTTCCTTAAACTGTGCTTGCCAAAATCATCAGTGATGGTGAGTTGCAAACCAGTGGACACTCAGGCCACATCTCACCTTACATCTGACCAGAATCCTCCATAAAATTGATTTTTTTTTCTTAAAAATTTTGTTTGAGAGAGAGCAAGAGAGAAAAGGGGGAGGGTGGGCAGAGGGAGAAACAAACTCCCCACTGAGCAGGGAGCTAGACCTGGGACTGGATCCCAGGATCCCAGGATCCCAGGATCATGACCTGAGCTGAAGGCAGGTGCTTAACTGACTGAGCCACCCAGACGTCCATGTAGAATTAATCGATTCTTTCTTGAATCCCTGTGTCTTGGCTTCTGCAACTTTGCACTGTTGATTTTCCTGTCATCTTTATTTGTATTTTTTTTTGTTAGCTCCTTCTCCCCAGTAACTATAGGAGTGAATTGCTCATGGCTTGGCCTTGTACCCTTGTTTTTTTCTGTGTTCTCTTTCTTTATATTATTTGTTCCCAAGGATTTAAATATCATTCATTTGCTGAGAATTCCCAAACTTACATTTTATAGGGAGCTCATATTTTATATGTCAATAACTAAAATTATTACCCAGCCAAAACTGGGGGGGGCCTGCCTTACCACCCCCACAGTTTTTCCTTTTTTTTCCTCCCTATGCTACCCCTTTTTAAAAATTTAAATTCAATTAATTAACATATACTGTATTATTAGTTTCAGAGGTAGAGTTCAGTGATTCATCTCTCTTACATAATTCCCAGTGCTCATTATATCATGTGCCCTCCTTAATGTCCATCACCCAGTTACCCCAGCCCCCCTCCCCTCCAGCAACCCTCGGTTTATTTCCTATGATTTTTTTTTTAAGATTTTATTTTTATTTATTTGACAGAGAGAGAGAGAACACAAGCAGGGGGAGCGGCAGGCAGAGGGAGAGGGAGAAGTAGGCTCCCCACCGAGCAGGGAGCGCAACGTGGGGCTGCATCCCAAGGCCCTGGATCATGACCTGAGCCGAAGGCAGTTGCTTAACTGACTGAGCCACCCAGGCTCCCCTATGATTTTCTTTTTTAAAGATTTTATTTATTTGAGAGCGAGAGAGCAGGGTGAGAGAGAGCATGAGTTGGGTGAGGGACAAGCAGACTCCCCGCTGAGCAGAGAGCCCAATACAGGGCTTGATCCGAGGACCCTGAGATCATGACCCACACTGAAGGCAGATGGTTAACTGACTGAGCCACCCAGGCGCCCCTTGTTTCCTGTGCTTAAGAGTCTCTTATGGTTGATTTCCCTCTCTGGTTTTGTCTTCTTTTATTAATAAATTCCTTAAATTCTTAAATTCCACATGAGTGATAGCATATGATAATTGTCTTTCTCTGACTGATGTCACTTAGCATAATACTCTCTAGTTCTATCCACATCATTGCAGATGGCAAGATTTCATTTTTTGATGGCTGCATGATATTCCATTGTATATATATATACCACATCTTCTTTCTGTCAATGGACATCTGGGCTCTTTCCATAGTTTGGATATTGTGGACATTGCTGCTATAAACATTGGGGTGCAGGTGCCCCTTTGGATCACTACATTTGTATCTTTGGGGTAAATACCTAGTAGTGCCATTGCTGGGTCATAGGGTAGCTCTATTTTCAACTTTTTGAGGAACCTCCATACTGTTTTCCAGAGTGGCTGCACCAGCTTGGATTCCCACCAATAGTATAAGAGGGTTCCCCTTTTTGTGCATCCTCGCCAACATCTGTCATTTCCTGACTTGTTAATTTTAGCCATTCTGACTGGTGTGAGGTGGGTACCTCATTGTGGTTTTGATTTGTATTTCCCTGATGCCTAGTGGTGTGGAACATGTTTTCATGTATCTGTTGGGTGCCTTCCTTGGAGAACTGTCTGTTTGTCTTCTGCCCATTGCTTGATTGGATTATTTGTTCTTTGGGTGTTGAGCTTGGTAAGTTCTTTAGACATTTTGGATACTAGCCCTTTATCTGATACGTCATTTGCAAATATCTTTTCCCATTCTGTCAGTTGTCAAAGTTTTGTCAACTGTTTGACTGTTTCTGTTGCTGTGCAAAAGCTTTGTATCTTGATGAAGTCCAAGTAGTTCATTTTTGCCCTTTCTTCCCTTGTCTTTGGCGATGTGTCTAGGAAGAAGTTACTGCAGCCAGGGTTGAAGAGGTTGCTGCGTGTGTTCTCTTCTAGGATTTTGATGGATTCCTGTCTCACATTTAGGTCTTTCATCCATTTTGAGTCTATTTTTGTGTATGGTGTAGGGAAACGGTCCAGTTTCATTCTTCTACATGTGGCTGTCCAGTTTTCCCAACACCATTTGTTGAAGAGACTGTCGTCTTTTCCATGGGCTATTCTTTCCTGCTTTGTCGAAGATGAGTTGATCATAGAGGTGAGGGTCCATTTCTGAGTTCTCTGTTCTGTTTCATTGATGTGTGTGTCTGCTTTTGTGCCAGTACCGTACTGTCTTGATGATTACAGCTTTGTAACAAGAGCTTGAAGTCCATAATTGTGATGCCACCAGCGTTGGTTTTATTTTTCAACAATCTCTTGGCTATTTGGTGTCTTTTCTGGTTCCAAACAAATTTTATGATTATTAATTCCAGCTCTGTGAAAACGGTTGATGGTATTTTGATAGGGATTGCATTGAATGTATAGATTGTTCTAGGTAGCATAGACATTTTAACAATATTTGTTTTTCCAATCCATGAGCATTCAATGTTTTTCCATTTCTTTGTGTCTTCCTCAATTTCTTTCATACGTGTTCTATAGTTTTCTGAGTAGAGATTCTTTCCCTCTTTGGTTAGGTTTATTCCTAGGTATCTTATGGTTTTTGGGGCAATTGTAAATGGGATTGACTCCTTAATTTCTCTTTCTTCTGTCTCATTGTTAGTGTATAGAAATGCAACTGATTTCCGCGCCTTGATTTGATATCCTGCCACTTTAATGAATTCTTGCATGAGTTCTAGCAATTTTCAGCCCCACAGTTTTTTCCATCGATAATGGCACCATCAGTTGCTTAAACTGGGAACTTAGGAGTTCTTTTTGGCCCTTTGTTTTACTCTCATGCCCTTCCCCCACATCCTTCACCAAGTCCTTTTCAGCTTATCTCCAAAATGTATCCTGTATCCTTTCCTTTCTTTACGTCGAAACCATCTTGTCTCTCTTCCAGAACTACTGCCTAGAGTGTTTTAGTTGGTCCTCAGACTTCTCTGGTTTCCCTCCCATTTTCTCGGCACAGCAGGGCTTTTAAAACAATGGGTCATATAGCTGCTTAAAACCATTCATTGGCCCTCTGCTGCACTTGAACTTAGCCAGTATTTCCTTTGTTTCATAAGCTGTTTTCTCTACGAAGACTACTCTCTGCCCTTTGCTCAGCTCCTACTCATCTGTTAGCTCTCAGCTTTCCTCTGAGGTTTTCCTTGACCACCTTTTCTTTTTTTTTTCTTTAATAATGATTTTTATTTTATTATGTTAGTCACCATACAGTACATCCCCGATTTCCGATGTAAGGCTCGATGATTCATTAGTTGTGTATAACACCCAGTGCACCATGCAATACGTGCCCTCCTTACTACCCATCACCGGCCTATCCCATCCCCCCCCCCCAGGCCCTCAGTTTGTTTCTCATAGTCCATAGTCTCTCATGTTTCATTCCCCCTTCTGATTACCCCCCCTTTCTTTATCCCTTTCTTCCCCTACTGATCATCCTAGTTCTTATGTTCCATAGATGAGAGAAATCATATGGTAGTTGTCTTTCTCTGCTTGACTTATTTCACTTAGCATTATCTCCTCCAGTGCCGTCCATGTTGCAGCAAATGTTGAGAATTCGTTCTTTCTGATGGCTGAGTAATATTCCATTGTATATATGGACCACAACTTCTTAATCCAGTCATCTGTTGAAGGGCATCTCGGCTCCTTCCACGATTTAGCTATTGTGGACATTGCTGCTATGAACATTGGGGAGCATATGGCCCTTCTCTTTACTACGTCTGTGTCTTTGGGGTAAACACCCAGTAGTGCAATGGCTGGATCATAGGGTAGCTCCATTTTTAACTTTTTAAGGGACCTCCACACTGTTTTCCAGAGTGGCTGTGCCAACTTGCATTCCCACCAACAATGTAGGAGGGATCCCCTTTCTCCACATCCTCTCCAACAATTGTTGTTTCTTGCCTTGTCTATTTTTGCCATTCTAACTGGCGTAAGGTGGTATCTCAGTGTGGTTTTGATTTGAATTTCCTTGATGGCTAATGATTTTGAACATTTTTTCATGTGTCTGTTAGCCATTTGTATGTCTTCATTGGAAAAGTGTCTGTTCATATCTTCTGCCCATTTTTTGATTTGTTTATTTGTTTCTCGTGTATTGAGTTTGAGAAGTTCTTTGTAGATCTTGGATACCAGTCCTTTATCTGTAGTGTCATTTGCAAATATATTCTCCCATTCCGTGGGCTGCCTCTTAGTTTTTCTGAGTGTTTCCTTGGCTGTTGACCACCTTTTCTAAAAGAAGGTTGCACCCTGTTTTCTTTTCCTTTGAAGCTCTTGGCACAATTTGTAATTACTTATTCATGGGCTTACATATGCGGCCCAGACACTTGTTCCCTCTAGGTCTGGCAAGGTAGTTGAGACTGTCCTTTAGCAGAAGAGTTTGGTCTTGATTGTAACTGATCCCAAAGAAAGTGGATTCAGAAGAGACTGCACATAATTTTGTACTTTGTCTTGGGTCAGTTCCCAGAAGCCCATTCTCTTTTGATGTTCCTTCTTCCTTGCTTTTCTTTATCCCTTTCCTTTCTATTCTTATAACCTTCCTTTTGCCCGAGACAGGGAAAGTCTTTGACAGCTTGTGTTGAAGCCTAAGTCGATTTGTTCCTGGCTCTATCCCATAAGGTGGTTTTTTTGGATCATAATATTCTTCACAACTGAACATATATGGGACAGACCAGACCTCTCTTATGTGGTCATCTCTCCTAATAAACTTTGTTCTTTTTTTTTTTTTTTTTTAAGATTTTATTTATTTATTTGTCAGAGAGAGGAAGGCACAAGCAAGGGTAGCAACAGACAGAGGGAGAAGCAGGCTCCTCACTGAGCAGGGAGCTGGATGCAGGACTTGATCCCAGGACCCTGGGATCATGACCTGAGCTGAAGGCAGATGCTTAACTGACTGAGCCACCCAGGCGTCCCTCTCCTAATAAACATTGATATGTCGTCCTAATGTACCTCTTTGTGACCAGGAGTTTGGTATTGGGAAAAATGGAGGGAATGAAGGGGCGTGGGGTTCCCCTGTCCTGTTCCCCCGCCCACTTCAGGTTTTCTTCCCTACTAGATTGCAAGCAGCCTGAGGAGATAGATCTGTTTCCGATGTTCGTCATCATGAGATACCCACTGCTTCTGTAGTCCTGACCCTTAGTAGCTGCTCAGTGCACATGCACAGAATGGAAGTGGAACAAAAGCAAATTCTCATCTTGGGAGATCTCACCTAAGTGCTGGGAGGGGGGAATTGATGAAAAATCTCTTCCTCTCAGCAGTAGATGCCTCTAGTATCCAGAATATTTGTATGCTCCCCCTTGCTCCCTGCGCCTGCCTCTCCTCTGGGTAGAGCTAGATGTGACCAGAGTGTGGTCTCAGAACCTGTTTTTTATTGCTGATTGCCACCTTCAGGTGGCCCTTTGTTTCTCTGTATGTACACATGCCACTGATGACGCTGGTTGCTTCTCCGTCTGGTAAGTGTTCCTGGGCCTAGTAAAAAGCCTGTTTCCTACCACTGTGTTCTGATTTGTTTCACTTTCCTAATCAGCCCTGTTCTTGTGGTGGTGGGGGGTGTTTTGGGGCAAGCACACTTGGACATACACACACTTTGTTGCTACTGCATTTATTCCAGAATGTACGTGTATATAATAGTTTGATTAAATCAGTGTAGATAAAAGTTCTTTTTGTTCTTGCCTCTGAATTTCCTGTTTGCTGGCTTAAATTTTGGATTCGTTTTAGTTTCTTTTTTATTACGGTCACTTATGCTAGAGACGTAAACCCATCAGTTTTGCAAACTGAGAACAGTCTATTTGTGTAATACTCTCCACTACCTTCCTTGCTAGTCGTCCGTGTGGGGAGTTCTGAGGAAGGTGTGTGGATAATTAACTCTGTGTGCTTATATCAAACAATTATGCTGTGCCTATAAATGGGGGGTTTGGAATTTCTAGTATATTTATTGGTCATTACTGTTTTTAATCCTCAGCATTGCCTTCTAGGCAGTTGATAATCATCTTAAGAAACCATAAGAAAAAAATATATATATATTTTTTAAGATTTTATTTATTTGACAGAGAGAGAGACAGCCAGCGAGAGAGGGTACACAAGCAGGGGAAGTGGGAGAGGAAGAAGCAGGCTCATAGCGGAGGAGCCTGATGTGGGGCTCGATCCCATAACGCCGGGATCACGCCCTGAGCCGAAGGCAGACGCTTAACCGCTGTGCCACCCAGGCGCCCCAGAAAAATATTTTTTAATTACATTTGTCGTCTCTAATTGTAGGCACTGATTTTGGCCTTGAGTATAGTTTTCAGATTTTAGAGACATGGTTTTGGTGAAAGGATTTAAGCCTCTGCCTTTTAAGTTAAAAAAAAAATTTTTTTTTTTTTTTTTTTGCATTCAGGTAAAAAAATTTCCCCTAAAGGTTTAGATAGCAATATCCTAAAAATACATAGATATAAAACAGCATTTGTGCTGATGTTACCAATTACTATGGGATAATCTTGAGTTCAAAGATTTCCTGACTAAATAATCCTTCTTTCATTTTCTTTTGGAAGAACACTGCAATTAGTTAAAAACTTATTCTTAGCTTTGTACATGGTGATAGAAGATAAATATGAAGATAAAAAATTTTTTAAATCCACAAACTTTTAAAGTGAACAACTAATAGTATTTAGTGCTGGTGGAAGGAAAGAAGTATTTCTATGTAAGCAGCATACAATGTTTAGAGTTAATATTTTAATGTGGTCTGTATGTGATAGAGTATGGAGTAAGTTCTCTTTCTCTCTTGCTCTCTCTCATGTATCCGGGTGTTAAATATAAAGGAATTCTTCAGTCACAGAAAACACTAACGGCATTTGTAATCAAAGCTTACGAAGCCATAATAATGGATTTATTCTCAAAATATTAAATACTCAACAAAATGAGGGCAATACTCTAGTCCTGATTTGACAGGTTTTCTTTTTGGACAAATAAAACAAGTTAATACTTTAACATAGATTAGTAAATTTAAACTAAGAATAATTTCAGGAATAAATACCTGTCAGACAGAATGGCTAGTATGAAAAAGAGAAGAAGTAACAAGTGTTGGTAAGGATGTGGAACAAAGGGAACCCTTATGCACTGTTGGGGGGAATGTAGATTGGTGCAGCCACTGTGGAAGACCATATGAATGATCCTCAAAAAATTAAAAATAGAATTACCATATGGTCCTGCAATTACACTGCTGGGTATTACCCAAAAATTATGAAAGTATTAATTTAGAAAGATATATGTACCCCTGTGTTGATTGCAACATTATTTACAATAGCCAAAATAAGGAAAGAACCCAAGTGTCCATCCATAGCTGAATGGACTAAGAAGATGTGGTCATACAGTGGAACATACTCAGCTGTAAAAAAAGAATTTTATCTTGCCATTTGCGACACATGGATGGACCTAGGGGGTATTATGCTAAGTGAAATAAGCTGGACAGAGGAAGGCAGATACCATATGATTTCAATTGCGTGTGCAATCCAAAAAAACCAAACATGCTCTTTTTTTTAAAAGATTTATTTATTTATTTATTTGAGAGAGAGCATGCATGCATGTGTATGTGATTGAGCCAGGAGAGGGGCAGAGGGAAAGAATCCCAAGCAGATTCCTGGCTGAGCACAGAGCGCCATGTGGGGCTCCATCCTACGACTCCAAGACCATGACCCCAACCGAAATCAAGAGTCAGACACCCAACCAACTAAGCCGCCCAAGCACCCCTAAACAGACTCTTACATACAGAGAACAAACTGGTGGTTGTTAGAGAGGAGGGGAGGGGAGTGTGAGGGGGGATGGGCAAAATAGGTGAAGGGGATTAAGAGGTACAAATTTACAGTTATAAAATAACTAAGTTGAAAAGTACAGCATAGGAAATGTAGTCAATAATGGAATAAAGTTGTATGGTGACAGACAGTAACTATGCTTACTGTGGTGAGTGTTAAGTAATACATAGAATTGTCAAATCACTATGTTGTACACCTGAAACTAAACATTGTATGTCAACTATACTTCAATAAGAATAAAAAAAAAATCCCCCAAACTTAGAGTAATTTCTGGGAGGGTTAGATCATGGATGCTAAGAGACCCTTTACCTTAGGGACTCCCCTCTCACATTTTCACCCCTTCCCCCAATCTTTTCATTGTGTGGCCCTGGAGGACAATCTTACTTTTTTTTTTTTTTTAAAGATTTTATTTATTTATTTGACAGAGACAGCCAGCCAGCGAGAGAGGGAACACAAGCAGGGGGAGTGGGAGAGGAAGAAGCAGGCTCCCAGCAGAGCAGGGAGCCTGATGCGGGGCTCGATCCCAGGACACTGGGATCACGCCCTGAGCCGAAGGCAGATGCTTAACGACTAAGCCAGCCAGGTGCCCCATAATCTTGCTTTCTTATAAAATATCTTTTTTTTTTTTTTTTAAAGATTTAATTTTTAGGGGCTCCTGGGTTGCTCACTTGGTTAAGCAGCCAGCTGTTGATTTCAGCTCAGGTCATGATCTCAGGGTCCTGGGATTGAGCCCTGTGTCAGGCTCCCTGCCTAGCGGGGTTCTGCTTGTCTCCCTCTTCCTTTGTCCCTCCCCCTCGCTCTCTCTGTCTCTCTCAAATAAATAAATAAATCTTAAAAAAAAATTATTTTTAAGTAATCTCTACATCCAACGTTGGGCTTGAACCTACCACCCCGAGGTCATGAGTCACATGCTACACTGACTGAGCCAGCCAGGCGCCCCTAAAATATCTTGATGCTCTGTGTCTAAGAGACCAAATGTGGCACTATGCTGCTTGGAAGATGTAGTGGACTTAGTATATATGGTAGACTTGTCTCCCAGTCTTGCCACCAGGAAGCTTCTGGTCTCTCAGGAGTACTACTGTGTTGAGGTTCTGCATTCCAGAAAGGTTGGTATGCATGAAGAGAGCAGACCTTTGGTGTTGACCATTCTGCAGCCAGCAGAGAGCTGCTTTGCCTCCACAGCCTGGACACTTTGTTTTATTAAAAGCAGTCATTCTGAACTGATAAAGCCATAGATCTTCTCTCCTAACACATGCACGTATGCACACACATGAAGAATTTTATAAACAGTTTTAGGGAGTTCATGGACTTCCTGAAGTCCATTGATAAATTTTTAAGGGCCTGTGGACTCCATTTTGAGAACCTCTGCCTTGGGGACACCTGGCTGGCTCAGTTGGAAGAGCACATGATTCTTGATCTCGGGGTCGTGAGTTGGGAGTCCCACATTGGGCATGGAGCATACTTAAAAAAAATGATTTGAAAAAATAAAAATAAGAACCTGTGCCTTAAAGATTAACATCAACAAGGCTTCCCATAAAACTTATACATAAGGGTGTTAGAGCTATTCCAAGCAAAGACTGTTTAAATAAATATTACTGTCTGCCCATTTGCAGACTTCCAGAATCTCATGGTGTGAACAGAGCTCTGTTGAAAGGATAGATGCATGTTATTGTCTTATAACTCAATAGAGAAAATGTTACAAATTAATATATTGATCACCAATTAAATGGTTTAAGTTCAGGCAGTCTTTTTCAAGCATATCTTACTCTGAACTGTTACTTGGACACAGTGTGTGTAGTTCCACAAGATAGTTTTATCTTATGTTCGGTTTAAATGAGATGGATTCCTAGGAGTTTAGTGCCTTACTGTTCTGGAAGAAAGCAAGCTGGTCCTACTTTAACACAAGTTTCATGAGCAGAAGTCAGATTTTAAGGCTTCATTGTCTTATTCCTGGAAGGACTGGTGTCCATGAATTTAAAGAATTTGGGTAAAATTTGTCTCCCTTAATGGTTTTATCAGCTTGTGTCTTATTGTATGGTAATCTTGCAGGTTGTGAGTGTTGATGTAAGTAGTGCAAAAGACACTTGGGCTAGAATACAGTAGATCTGACTATTAATAGATTTTCTGCCACTAAATAACCCTGTGACTTTGGGTGGGTCACTTAATCTTCCTCAGCTTTACTTGTCTGTAAAACAGGGAGGTTGAACTCATCATTAAGGTTCTCGTAACTTACACTTCTAAATACTTCTAAAACACATACACCATTAAATAGGTCCGTACAGCGGCCAACACAATCCAGACTCTTGGCTTCATACCTGGCACATTGTAGGATGTAGCAATTCTGGAACCAACGAGGTGGTGCATTTGAGCTAGTCAGGAACCTAGAAGCAGTGGGTATTTATTAGATTCAGTAAGTCCAGTAGGCTGAGAGCTAAATTGCAGGAAGAGGCCAAGAGAAACCCTTAGTCCAGGAGGGGAGGCAGTTTTACTGGCAAGTTAGAGCCTAGGAGAGATCATTAGAAAAACCAAGAGCTTGGCATTCAGGATAGCAAATGGCTAGTTCTCCCTTGATTGTACAGTAGCAGGCATCAGAGTTTTTGATAATTGGTGTTTTTTGTTTTTTTAAAGATTTTATTTATTCGACAGAGATAGAGACAGCCAGCGAGAGAGGGAACACAAGCAGGGGGAGTGGGAGAGGAAGAAGCAGGCTCATAGTGGAGGAGCCTGATGTGGGGCTCGATCCCATAACGCCGGGATCACACCCTGAGCCGAAGGCAGACTCCTAACCGCTGTGCCACCCAGGCGCCCCTGATAATTGGTGTTAATGGTGGTTGTGTATAATGAACAATTTTAAATTGCTTTGAATTTAATGTTTTGTAAAGCAGAGGAATACATACTGTATATTGAAATCATATCAGGAAAGAAGGTTGAAATAAAAATTGTTGGATCAGTTATCAAGAAAGTTCATCCAGGTGGAGCTTCTATTCCCTACTGATGCTAAAAAAAAATTCAAAATTACTGGGCTGATTTCTGTGATCTGGTCAAATGGCGATTTATGAAACCAAAAAAGGGAAAATGACTGCAGTTTTAAACTTGACTTGTTTCTTAGCTTCCTTCCACTACAGATACTTGAAAGTTGGCTTTGTATAGTTTGTTCTTTATATTAAAGAAACAAAACTTTAATTGAGTTAAAGTACAATTACTACATTTGCAGTTTCTCTGAACTTATTTCTGCATATATGCGGGAGTTGAATACTGATAAATTTGATTTTTCATATTTGTAGGTAATGAGTTTTAGTTGGATACAACACAGTTTCTGTTAACTAGCATACATATGTAACCTTGAAAATCTGCTATTTAGTTACTAACAGGATTTAAAATTAACGTATAGGGGCACCTGACTGGCTCAGTCGGTAGAGCATATGACTCTTGATCTCGGGGTCCATGTTGTGTGTAGAGAATACTTTATTTTTTTTAAAGATGTTATTTGAGAGAGAGACCAAGCACGAGCAGGGGGAGGGACTGAGGAAGAGGGAGAAACAGACTCCCCAGTGAGTGGGGAGCCTGACGCAGGGCCTAATCCCAGGACCCTGAGATCATGACCTGAGCCGAAGGCAAACACTTAACTGACTAAGCCACCCAGGTGCCCCTAGAGAATACTTTAAAAATTAAAAATAAAAAAATCAGTACTAATGTATAATTGATACTTTTATTAAGCATAACATTTTTTCAGGTTTAAAAAAATACTTGAAGATGGGGTGTCTGGGTGGCTCAGTCAGTTCAGTGTCTCTCGATCTCACCTCAGGTCTTGATCAGGTTGTGAGTTCAAGCCCTGCTTTGGGATCTTGGGAAATAGACCCACGTCGGGCTTTCTGCTTCGTGGGGAGCCTGCTTTTCCCTCTCCCTCTACCTGCCATTTCGCCTGCTTGTGCGCTCGTTCTCTCTCTATCAAATGAATGAATAAAATCTTTTTAAAAAATGTGTGAAATCTATATATTTGTAATATTGTAGGCACACTTTTAATATTTGTTACACAAAGTTTTGAACATGTACAGGTGGAGAGAGACTAGTACAATCAACCCCTGTGTACCTGTTATTGCAGGTTCAGCAGTTACAAGATTATGACAGTTTTTTTTCATTTACACTTCCATTTCCCCCATATCTATCTGTATCTACCTTGAATTATTTTGAAACAAATTCCAATCTTGGGCAGCCATGACACTCTCTAGCCACCTGGTGGCAGTATATCATAATTTGAAAGTTATTAAATCTTTTGGGAATATAATTATAGAAAATAAAGCACAGGGGATGGGGAGTTATTTCTTAATGGCATAAGATTTCTGTTCGGGGTAATAAGAAAATTTTGGAAAAAGATAGTGGCAATGGTTGCACAATGTTGTGAATGTAATTAATGCCACTGAATCATACACTTAAAAATGGTTAGGATGATAAATTTTATATTTTATGTTTTGCAACAATAAAAAAAGGACAACCTCATGATAGTATTTGTTAACGTATAAATACACGAGGAAATTTAGTAGTGTGGTTCTTGTGAAAAGAACTAATATGTGTTTGTTACACTGTTACCTTTTTGGAGAGAAAGACCTGGACCAGCCTTTAAATCAGTGAGCTTCCAAAATTACTTTGAGCAGCAAAACCGTGATAAATAAAGCATTAAATTGGAACTGCTGAGATATAATGAGGGGTCTCGGAAAGCTTCTTCCATCTAGTTGAGCAACCTTCTGCATTCCCATACCATTTCAGGGCTCCTGAGTGTATTTAACTATGGAAAATCCCTGCGCAGTTCCTCCTAAACCAAAAAGCCAGTATTCATTAGAATTACAAGGATTTGTAGAAGAGATCTAGGTATCAGTTGGATGTTTTTATTTTTTTTTTATTTTTAGTTTTTTTTTTTTTTTAAGATTTTATTTATTTATTTGACAGAGAGAGACAGCCAGTGAGAGAGGGAACACAAGCAGGGGGAGTGGGAGAGGAAGAAGTAGGCTCGTAGCGGAGGAGCCTGATGTGGGGCTCGATCCCAGGAGCCTGGGATCATGCCCTGAGCCGAAGGCAGACGCTCAACGACTGCGCCACCCAGGTGCCCCTATTTTTAGTTTTTTTAAGTAGGTTCCGCGTCCAGTGTAGAGCCCATCATGGGGCCTGAACTCGCGACCCTGAGATTAGGACCTAAGCTGAGATCGAGAGTTAGACACTTAACCGACTGAGCCACCCAGGCCCCCTCATTGGTTGTTTTGACTGGTTTATTGTTCAGTCTGTTTCAACCTGAGATAATCACATGCTCAGAACTTTTTTTTTGTAGGGGGAAATGTAGGCATTTTATGGAGAACTCTGTAAATTATAAGAAAGCATGCTTAGTGTTCTAGATGTTCTGAGTTTCAGAGTTGGAAGGGATCTTGCATTATTTAGTTCAACCTGTTCTTTTTAAAGATGTGAAAACTGAGTTCCAGGGAGGCTGGCTTGCACGATGCTACGCAGCTAGACAGTCAGCAGGAGGGCTTTGCGCTATACCACCACTACTTGAGAGCAAAAGCATATCAAAAAGAAAGTGCTCTCTTCTTATGTCTAGAGATAGGACTAGGAGTCATTCTGATTTTACCCTTTTTTCATGTTCTTTTTCCTGATAATTTTGAGGTTCAGTTATCAAAACCAACCTTTGGTAACCAGAAAATGAAGTCAACTAGAATATGCAGTTCTTCTGAGAAGTCTGCTTGGGAAGGTTTTGCTATATTTGATCATTTTAATTTGCATTTGTACTTGCATAATGCTTTGGTATAGTTTATCACAGTGAACACAGATCCTAGTAGCTGCAGGGACATGGTTTGGAATAGCAGATCCCTGGCCTCAGCTTTAAGATCTTCAGCCCTTGCTCTGCCATTAACTTCTTGTAAGCCTGGGGCAAGTCACTTCCCCTCAGTGGACCTTAGTTATATGTTCAGTGTGAACTGGTAGAGGGAGATTTGATGGGACTCAAAAGTTCCAGCCATTAAGAGCTGTTGAGCTGTGTGTAGGTTTCAGCATTGCCTTGAAGAATCACCCTCTTCCGTGCCTATAGTTAAAAAGAATTCACAGGGTAGAGCTGCTGCTCTTGGTTGCCTGTGACAGTAGTTATGCATATAAGTGAAAACAAACTCAATTACAGAGTACACATGAGTGAATTTTTATTTAGGTCTCTTAACGCAGTTAATAAATTTGAGTGTTGAAATCTGAAGCTTCCTCTTGGCCTGCGTCCTAAGGTCACTGGATTTGAAAAGAAAATAGAAAGCAAATGGTAGTTGGCAAGACCATTTCCTTTCTGTGTTTACATTTCTGTTACTTATTCAATAGTTATTTTGAATACTAAGTATGGTGAGAGGGCTCAAGATTTCAGAGTCTGTTAAAAACTTGTATTTTCTTTGCTTCTTTGGGGACGTATGCCTCTCCTTAGTTTTCTGTTTAAGCGGTCGTTTGTTACTAAACGTTTACTAGCATCATGTTACCAAATGCCTACACATCTAGGGCTTGAGGTACGTAGCAAATTTGAATCCTTCGGAGATAGCAGAATTTTAGTTAGAAATTTGTCTCCTGGATTCATAATGAGTATCATGTCTTTCCATTCGGAAGTATTTATTTAATACCTACTAGTGCCCAGTGGTGTGCTGGGTTCAGTATATCAAAGCATGTCGTGAGGTGTGGGTTCTGCTGTCAAGCAGCTCTTGGTCTAGAAGGAGAAGCAAAGCAATGTGGTATTTTGTGACATGGTATGCAGAGGTCTATAGCAGCACAGAGGAGTGTCTAAATCATGTTATTCAGTCACAGTGATGAGACCCTGTACTCAAAATAGCCACACTTAATCACAGGAGCTTAATCAGTCTAACTTGATGTGCATTTAAAGTTAATGAACAGTTTTTAGATTATATTTTTAATACAAAGAAAAAACAGTTGTTTCCAAACCATTTCCTTATTCCTTTTTTTTTTTTTTTTTTTAAGCACAAGGGAGGGGAAAAAAACATTTCATGTAAACTGTTAACACTGAATTCATATTGTCGTCAGCACTTAGAGATTGTCCGGAAAATCCTCACTGGGTATATGAGCCCTGTACATTGACTCCTTGCCCTCAAACTCCAGAACAGAAAATAACCCTCCATGTAAATCAATGTAACATTGTCAGAGTCTGTACTTGAAGGGCCAGAAGTCCCGCTTGGAGGCTTTTCGCATAGTGAGGACTTTGGCAGGGCTAACCTACAGAGAAACTCTCTAACCTGAGCAGAAGGTCCAGTTTTTCACGTGGACCTCACAGAGCAGCATGAGAGTTTTTAGAGCATCACAAAGCTTGGTAGGCTTTCCTGTGCAAGAGCCAAAACTTTGAGGGAAGGGGAAGAGGGAAGACAAAGACTAGATTAGAGCAGAGTGAGTGTGGGAGAACTAGACAATTCAATTTCTAAATGTTTCAGTAAGTGGGACTGGCTCTCATGTTCCCTCTCAAGGTGTTCAAGCCTGGATGAGAGTTGAAAGGGAGAAGAATTTCAATATATCTTTTCCTAGGCCGTCATTTCAGGTGACACGTTGAAGCTGTGAGTTGCTTTTGTAAAGGAAAGTGTTCACTGCTGGTATTTTGCTGTTCTGTGACACTGTTTGAGATTAGCTGACACTCCGAAGTACTAAATCGAAAACCTGGATTAGGGAGCTGTAGCCCCGCTTTCAGAGAGACACATGCCTCCTTGCTTAAGGAGAGTCTTTCACCAGTTGGTTCTCTCTCTCCCTCCCCCTCCCCAGGTCTTTCTGGTCTGTGGTTTGGCTCTTCTGTCTTAGCATGGACTGTCTGCTTACACTGCCTTTCATCCCAACTCCTTAACTTATTCTCAAGCATCTTTGTAACAGTGTTGTATGTTCTATTGCTTTGATACATATGGCCACCAATGATCCAATTTCAAGTTGTGTACAAGGTCTGATAAAGAGAGTAGAGCAAATGGTAATTGAGTCTGTTTAATTACGCAATTAACAAATAACCATTATTAAAAAGGAAAAAATTACATGAAATCATATTGTCTCAAAATTTGGAACATATGGCCATGTGATCTACTTCTTGCATTTGTCTGTTTCCCAAACCATGTTCAACCTCTCTCCCATGTTCAGGTTTTCTCAGATAGCATTTCATGATTGACTTCTTTCCACCTGGATTTTTTCTGTTCTTTGCTTCTAATACTTGGTGATTCTTGTTGATAAGTTCCTAAGTCATATCATTTGTGTGCACTCTTTCCACCTGGATTTTTTCTGTTCTTTGCTTCTAATACTTGATGATTCTTGTTGATAAGTTCCTAAGTCATATCATTTGTGTGCACTCTGTCAGACATCTAGGGTGGAAGCATCATGTCATAATACACTCTGCCATGGTAAAAAAGGTGGTCTACTCTGGTGGATGCTGAACCCTGTGGGGCACTGTGTGTTCTGGGTTGGCTAGTGTAGCCTAGGAGATTTGAGCCTTTGTGGTCTATGCAGAATTTGCTGGGGGTGGGGCAGGGACAAGGGATTCACCAGAGTGTATCATAAATGATCTCCAGAGACGGCTGTGAAGAGAATGGTTCTTAAAGCTGCAATATGAAATTATGCTTAATTTTCAGGTTAATAACACTGATAGCATTTGGGGTGAGAATATTTCTTTTTTCTTTTTTTTTTTTTAAAAGATTTCATTTATTCATTCGACAGAGATAGAGACAGCCAGCGAGAGAGGGAACACAAGCAGGGGGAGTGGGAGAGGAAGAAGCAGGCTCATAGCCTAGGAGCCTGATGTGGGGCTCGATCCCATAACGCTGGGATCACGCCCTGAGCCGAAGGCAGACGCTTAACCGCTGTGCCACCCAGGCGCCCCTGGGTGAGAATATTTCTTTATTCAGATTTTACTCTTTAACTTATTTTTCCTCTGAAAAGCTAAACTGTAGTTGTCGTATTTCTAAAGCTAGGGTCTGTTTGATTTTAGCCAGGGATATACAGATAATTTTGTTAGTTTAGCAAGATTTTCTGGACTGTGGGTCTGTTGAGTTCTCAGAAATGGCAGTTAACTGGAGTATTTTACTACAAAGTAGCTAGGCTGCTTACTGTCCCCTCTAGGCCTTTAATTCCATCAATGAATTTCTAGCGAATCAAATTCTTTGGACACTTTTCAGTCTTGATTTCTAGTTGAACTTCCTGTTTATCACTGTTCTTGAAATCCTTCTCCCTTGGTTGCAGTGAACTGTTCTGCACTGTTTGCTCACTGTCCCTTTCAGTGTTCCTTTTCAGGTTTTTGCTTTGTTCATGTCTCAAATCAGTACCAGCAGTCTGGAAAACTGTGTGTCAAATCTGGTTTGCTGACATGTTTTATTTGGTCCTCAAAGTGTTGGAAATGTTTATGGTAGTTGCCAATAATAAAAATATAACATTTTATTTTAAGAATCTGAATGTATGGCTTTTTTTGTGGTGGGGAAAGGAGTTGGCTGCACAGGGTGGCCATTTCCCTGTGGCAGTGATCTTCCGAGCTGCTGCTCTGGGAGAGGCACATCCTCGCTCCACTTGGTTGGCGCTGTCCAGAGCACTTCCCTCCTTCGTTAATCCCCTAGTCTTCGTACCTTTGAGTTTGCAGCTGCTGTTTTCCTTGTTACCTGCGCCAGCTTCTTACCTGGGATCTCTTCTTTTGTCTCCACATGGTCTCCCTGAGCACCTCTGCTCCCATCAGTCACAGAAACCAGATTGAGGAGGTCTGTTTGCCATCTTAAGTAATTTTTTTTCCAGCTCAGTGGTTATGCTTGCCTTTTAACGTTTGAGTTCATTTCTTCTTTGCATTTTAATCACATTCTTTTTGTTGCTTTCTGGTCTATAAGGTTTGATAGCTTGAAATAATTTTCCAGCAATGTGTGTTAATTAAGACTTTTTATCTGCTTCTAGTGATTCCGAATTTTCATTTGAGTCTTCTGTGTACCACCGAGTGTTGTTGTATTGTGCATGTAAATGATATAAAGATTGAATTGCTTTTTTACTTTTTTATGTAAATATATAGGAGCAGTTTTCTCAGATTTTTTTCTTGAATCTTTCATACTTTTGCTTTAACATCTTTATGTAAAAACTGGTCTTTGAGGGTTATACCAGACTGGCCTTTATATCCTCTTTGCGTTCACGTACTAAAACTCTGGTACGGACATTTCTGTCATCCTGCTCCCCTCAATTCATGAGAGATTTGATCATCTGGGTCAGATGCCTGAGGATAGTGCCTTTAATGTGACACCTCTAGGAGCCTAAAGTCTACTTGGACGTAACAAACACCAGAAAATAAAAGCAGTCAAAGACTTAAAAATGACATTTTAAGACATTTATACAGGAAGTGGCACAGGCCTATGTTTGATATGTTGTCAATCACATTATACAAGCAGTTATTTGAAGGGTTGGGCCCTCTTTCAAAGGCCTATATTCATGTTTCCTTGTGGAGGCACCATCACCCTATTATAATTCCCTTGGCCTCGCTCTGTCCCAGGGGAGGAGTGATGATCTTATTGGAGAATTAGGTTAAGGAATTAGGCCCAGATCCCAGTTCTTTCCCTGTTTCCCTTACCTGGGGGAAGTACAGCCCGTTTTCCAGAAACAGGCTCCAAGCTGCAAGTTTTCTTAGAAGCAGACCTCCGTGTGGAAAGTCAGTAGTTTTCCAACTGTGCCTGTGATTGGGTGGACGAAGTGGCTTATTTCTGGGCTGCAGTTTTAGGAAGCCCACTGTTGCAATGCCTTTAAGTTACATTTAAAAAACATGGGCTTAATCTACAACGAAGCAGACAGTTTGATCTTTGTCTGTTTGACTTTTTTGTCTTATTTCTCAATTATTCCAGAAGTGGGTAGAAGGAATTTTATTTAATGATCCCCTAAACTCCATTGGTAATATTGCTAAAAAGTTCATGGGCGGGATGATCTTTTTTGGCTTTTTTGGGGTTTGAGGTTGGGCATTGCGAAACAGTAGAACTCAGGATTTTAAAGGTGTGTTGACTTGAGAAAATTCAGGCAGATAAAAGTGAATTCTAATTAGGAACACAAAGTTGATAGCTGGCTTGAGCAAAGCCTTTGGTACAGTGTTGGTAGTGATGAGACTAGGAAGATTGGCCAGAGCAGATTGTATAGAACTTTGAATGCTTGATTGACGAATTTGGCTTTTTAAATCTTAAAAGTAACAAAAAGCAATTTGACGGTTCCTTGTAGGGAAATGATAATGCTAAAGGAATGTATTAGAAAGGAGTTTTATGAATTGGCATTTTAATATAGTATGTACAGGATTATGTTCTCATTAGTGTCCAAGAAAAGGCTAATAACCAGTGGTAACAGCTAATAGGCTACAATCTAATGTTCACTTAAATCCGTTTGGAAGTACAAATGATTTAATATACTAGGAAATAATCTTTCTTGAAGGTGGTCATTCCTTAAGTAGCTATGATTTTTTTTAACAGGAGGCTGCTTTGTGGCTAATTTTGATGGACTTGAAGTCATCCTTGAGCATTTACTTCCCAGAGGAAGTTTTTTTTCTGTAGGAGTGTGTTTATGAATGTATGTTAGACTGGTGCCTGATAAAATAAGAGAAATAGCTTTGGAACCTATCCTTGTGATGTAGTTATACACCCCCCCCCACACATATATATATATATATATATATATATATATATATATATTTTTTTTTTTTTTTTAAGTAGACTCCACACCCAGTGTGGGGCCTGAACTCAAAACTCCGAGATCAGGGGTTGCATGTTCTACCAACTGAGCCAGCCAGGGACCCTGTGATGTAATTCAATATTAAGAAAGATTTGGCAGAGTAATTTAGTAATTCTGAACAGGTATAAGGCTGAAAATGAAATTATTTAAATTCTGTCTTTGCTTATCAGCCGACATTCATGGCGAGGTTGGCTCTGTTACACACAGATGTCCTGGTCCCAGTAGGTGCCTGCCAGGATGGGCAAAGACCATTTTGTAACATCAACACCACACTACAAAATAGAGAGGGGTGCTCTTTTTCCCGTGAGCTTTTCCTTTTTCGTCATTTCTTGTACCACCTTCTCCCCTATCCACACCAGCATGCCATTCCCCCACCCCCTGGCCATCATCGTGGTTAAAGGAGCCACAACCAGCTTTGCCTTGGCTGTGTTAGACTGGCTGGCAGATGGAATGAAAAATAAGTCCGCCCTTGGGGTTTACAACTATCAGACCATGAGCTACTTCAGGGGGAAAAAAAGTTTTGGATAAAAAGGTTAAATCAGTATCTGAGGTTATATAAGTGCCCATATGAGTAATTGTCACTTTAATTACACAAGTAATACTTTTTTCTTTTTATTAGTTTTTAATTATACAGGTAGTACTTGTAATTGTAGGAGATGCAAACAATAAAAAAATATATGAATATACTCCCAGTCCCAGTATTCTTTTCAAGGATAATTATCTTAACAGTTTGTGTATATTTCCAGACAAACTAGACCTTATTATATTTATTTATCGATCTGCAGCTTGCTTTTTTTTCACTTAATATATCTTGGTGGCCTTTCCATGTTAGTAATTTGTAGGTGAGCTGTATATTAAGTAGATCATAGGAAGAAATAAGAATTTAACCACTTTCCTATTGATGGATACTGATAAGATTTTCCCATTTACAGACCGTGCCAGACAATTTTTGGGAGAAAGGAGTTTCTCCTTTCTCTTAACTTCTTCTATTGATCTATTGTAAGAATAACCACTTATTAACCCTTATCGTGCCAGACACATTACTAAATTCTTTGTATCATATAAACTTTGCAACAGCCTGTGTCATACATGTCACACCCTTTTCCGGGTGAGGAAGAAATTTGAGGCTCACTTACTCAAGGTCTCACAGCTCAAGGATGGAAGAACAAGGGTTAAATTTTAAGCTGATCTCATCGCAAAATCTTGTTCTTTTTCAGATCTCATTTCTAGATCCAAGTAAATTATTAATAAGTAAAATGTTTTTTCAGGCAGTGATGTTAGAATTAGCTTGAATGTAATTTTAATGTTTTATTTATTTATTACTATTAATTTTTAGAGAGTTGGGGGGAAGAGGGAGAGGGAACGAGAGAATCTTAAGCCCCATGTGGGGCTCCATCTCAGGACTCTGAGATCATGACCTGAGCCATAATCAAGAGTCGGATGCTTAGCTGACTGAGCCACCCAGGTGCCCTTAATGTTTTATTTATAAAAGTTTATTCCTTCTTTATTTGTAGTTCTGTAGTCCCCCTTCCCCCGCCCCTCTTGCTTTTCATACATAGCTATTCTGTGTAGATTTGAAATACGGCAATATGAAGTGACCCTGTGGCTCATTTTATTCTTCTAGGTTCTGTTAGAGAGTATTTGATAGAGAGAACTGTGTAACAGTAATTCTTTCGCTTCTAATGTCTGTATTGTAAAACTTTACCTGTGTATTGCTTTTCCCTCCCCCAGGCCAGTGGCTGTTCAAGGAAAGCAGGAAAGAGGGCATCTTTTACTCAAGTAGACAAAGATGCCAGTCCTCTTACCTAGCCAGCTGGGTGAGAGGGAGATTTTTTTTTTTCCAGTTAGGAATGGCATTGACACTTCCCCCACTGCATACCTGTTTGGTTTTGTAGAAGTAAATATTTTGGAGAACGAGTGCACTTTCCTACCTTTTAGGCTTTTTGCTCAGCTCTGTGAAAGCTCTACTCTGGACTGCAGCTCTTCCTTCCTGTTGGTGTGTATTGGAACAAGGTATGCAGGGAGGAACCTGGAACGCTTTGTTTTAGAGTGGTGAATTCTAACTCTGAGAATCCTGGACTACTGTGAGGATCAGTTAAAAACCACTCACCTGGATTGCCTTTGCACTTTGCAGTCTGACGTAAACCATCTTGACAAGCTGTTTTAGGGTTCTCTGATAATTTAGGTTTTGTTTTCCCTTTTGAAGTTGCAAGCTGCCTGGAGATGGAGCCATGTTTCTGCTGCCTTTTTCCTTCTCCCAGCGGCAAGCGCAAGCTGTCAGCTAGTAGCATTGATTGGCTTATCACTCATCAGGTGATAAGTGAACACTTTATTTTAGAGTGT
This sequence comes from Ursus americanus, assembly GCF_024610735.1. Lineage (NCBI taxonomy): Eukaryota > Metazoa > Chordata > Mammalia > Carnivora > Ursidae > Ursus > Ursus americanus. Next base: position 34,369,906 of record NC_142144.1, read on the forward strand.
TGCCCTTAGAAAGCTATGAGTTCAGGTGACAAGAATTAGTTCTCCAGACGGAGGATAAACATTTTACAAGCCAAGGTTGTGTGAATAATTTTAGGTGAGATACCAGTAACAGTGTAACTGACCAAGCTTAGGTAGATTTTCTTGTGTGTTAATTTTATTTACTTATATTTATATTTGGTCTCACGTGCATCACCACAGATAACCAAGAGTTGATATAAAGCAGGTATTTTAGGGGCGCCTGGCTGGCTTAGTTGGTAGAGCATGTGACTCTTGATCTCAGGGTTTTAAGTTTGAGCCCCCTGTTGGTTGTAGAGATTACTTAAAAAAAATCTTTTTTTTTTTTTAAGATATTTTAATTGTAAGATTTGTTGAGAAAAAAGCATATAGTGTACATACAACTCATCTGATGGTTGGTGAGAAGTGGCATCTTTGATAGTAAGATTGACACACGAATTCTTTCACTATACCTGCCCAGCTCAAATGCCAGGAGAGAAAATGAAGGACTGGTCACCTGCCACTGCAGCCTACGTGACCTTGTCAAGTGGTCACTGGTATCCTGCTTGCTTCCTAAATGTTTGTCTGCATTGGGCAAGGGCCTGCCTGACCTTTGCTTCTCTGGTGGCAGAAAACTGCTTTCTCCCAGGACTAGCAAGTCAGGATACAAACTTCAAAGATTATTGGCCCAGGTGGCCATGGCAAATAGAAGATGGATGATTATCCATTTTATAGGCAGCAAATACAATCTAGTACTTTGAAATTCTGTGTTTTGTTATCTAACAAAACTTGGAGATTTTTATTTCCTAAAAAATATGACCGGTTTCAAAATGGCAAAACAATTCATTTAAATGTTAAGCTTCCCATATGATGCTGTCACCTCCTAATGCTAAGGATCACGTCTGCATGTATATTCATAATTGTGGAATAACGTTTTATGAATGACTCTTTGCTGAAATTAGGCTTTTATCACTTCTAAGTCGTGGCAGGGTATTTTGTTTTTATGAAGGGGGTGCCAGAAATACGAAGAAAGTCACGTGTTTTAGCCCAAAGATTTGAATTTATAAGAATTGAAGTGTAAACTAAGTGTATTATGTAACTATGTTTGGTTATCATAAATAGTAGATGATCACCCATGCTTAGCATATATGTGCCTGGCATTTTCTACTCAGTAGCTGAAATAGTATTTGTTAAAGTTCACCTTTATCCCTTGTAAAATGGGAGGTAATGAATAGACAAGAAAGTAAAGACTTGGATTAATTAATTATAAGATTTTTTTTGAAAAAGATTATTTATTTATTTGGGAGGCAGAAAGAGAATACAAGCAGGACAGGGAGGAGCAGAGGAAGAGGGAGAAGCTGACTCCCTGCAGAGCAGGGAGCCTGACATAGGTATTGAACCCAGGACCCTGGGATCATGACCCAAGCAAAAGGCAGATGCTTAACTGACTAAGCCACCCAGGTGCCCAAGTTTTAAGATTTTTTTTTAAATAAAGTAACCTCTATACCCAGTGTGAGGCTCAAACTCGCAGCCCTGAGAGCAAGAATTGCATGTTCCACCAACTGAGCCACCCAGGCATCCCAAGACTTGGATTAAAGCTGAGTGAGAGAATGCCTAGAAATACTAGATTATTTATTTTACAGTGCAAGGTATGGATTGCATTTAGGCCATATTTTTGTTTGGATTCACAATTTCTTCATTCTCTTTATGTCCCCTCACAAAGAATAAGGAGATGTGCTGGAAATTGAATTTTCCCCCCTCTTATCTGAAGTCCTCCTGTTTCCACTCAAATAAAGAAAAGTAAAAAGTAGAGCCATTCCTTTTACTACTTAGCCTCTTATTAAAACTTAAGAAAACTGATAAAATCAGTCACTTCCTCCTTGCTCCTCCCAAAGTCCCCAACTCTATTACCTTGTTTTTATTTTCTGTCTCCTTCTCTTCCTTTGTCTCCTTCATTAACTACTCCTCACCCCTTTCTGTACATTTCATTATTCAGAAAATTTTACCTCTTGGCCATCTGCTTTTCTCTGGCTACAGCTTCTTAAGAGATCTTACCTGTTTCTGAAATCTCAATGACCATCATTTTGATACAAGTTCAAATGTGATATAATTATGTTCGAGGACTGGATGAGAGGGGAAGTAGAATAGGAGGGATGAAAGAGTCTTCTAATAGTAGCATGACAGAAATTTGATAAATAATTCATAAAACTGATAACCAAGAAATAGTCATATAAGCATGTTACTTAGAAAAATTGAGGTCAGTACTGCCTCGAAGATTTGAGGATACTTGCCTCAGGGAAGGGAGCCTGGGGACTAGGGTAGTGGAGTTCTTTTTTCATCATAAACCATTTCATTCTTTTTTACTTTTCAAACTTATGTCTGTGTGTTATCATTACATGCTAGTATTTCCCAGAATTATTGACTGGGAATGCATCTTTGTAGAGTAGGTTAAAATATAAGATTAAGTGAAAGAGCAGAGACTTTCTCTTATTTATTTATTCCCATGTCCCAGGTGCTTGGGATAGATCTGACACATAATGGGGGTTTGATAAATATTGAATGAATGAAGCCACTGCAGAGATGAAATTTCTGGAGTAGGAATGAGATTAGAACCTTCAGGATAGAAGGCAAGTGCTCTCTACTGAGCTGTAAGCTCCAAAGAGCAAGGAGCCTTGCTTGCTTTTTGCAGTGTCTTCTATACAGGTGTCTGGTACAGAGTAGGTACTCAGAAGTGCTCAGGGCTCTCTTTAAGAGTGGACCATTCACGAATTACAGTCCTGAGTATAAGAAGAAAGCATAATACCCCTACCGGTGTCTTGTTGGATTTGTCTGCTCATAGTATACTTGCTTCCCTTGGTTGATTCCTTTTTTGTTAAGCATAAAATCAGACTTACTCGATTGTGGAGTCTTTATGTATTCAGTAAACTTTAGTAGGGTCTGCTGTGAGCAAAACTGAGCATTGGGCTCTACACAGGTAATAAAGGTGAATAAAAGTAAGTCTCTGACTCTGGAACATGTAGTCCAGCAGGGGAAGTACAAAATTTCTGTATTTAACTGTTATATACAAGACATAGTATGAGGTGTAAGCAGCTTGTGTGGGAGAAGGAAGGAAGGCATAATTAAATCTCACTGAGGCTGGTAGGGTAGAGGGACTGATTGAAGTGTAGACCAGAGAAGGGAGGGGGATGATGATACGATGAAGGCTTTTTTTCCTTTCTTTCTCCTTCTCCTTTTTTCTCCCTTTTCCTCTTTCATTCTTATAGTTCCTTTCAGCCTTCCTTTGTTTCTGCATTTATTTAGTGCCTGTCATGAGTTGGGAAATGTACTCCATGCTAGAATATGAAAGATAAATTAAGGCGTTTATGGTCTCGTTGGAGAGACGGACATGTAACCAAAAAATTACAGCATGATGAGTGCAATGAGAGAGTTCTAGCAAAAAGTTATAAGGAGTTAAGGAGTGTCTCACAGGCAAATCAGCAGCCTTGTTTGAACAGAAGTGTTGATTATATTACCATTTCCTGAATTGCAATGTGCCAGGCACTGTGCTGTGAGCATTTTCATACATTTAATCTGAATAATAACCCTCAGGACAACTCTAAAGTAGATGTAAGTAGACATTATTATTCCCATTTTATAGATGGAAGGCATATGATTTGTTAAATGACTTGCTTAAGATCCTATATTCCCATAAATGACTCAGCTGTGTCTAGGTCTGGCTTCAAGGTTTATTCTACTCAAGAAACAACCAGAGGAATCCTTATATACTGCTGGTAGAATTGTAAAGTGATGGCAGTCACTTTGGAAAACACTTCGTCAGTTTCTTAAAAGGTTGAATAGAGGTACCATATGATCCAGCATTCAGCTCAAGAGAAATGAAAACAAACATCCACGCAGAAGCTTGTATACCAATGTCATAATAGCATTATTCATAATATTACTGAAGTGGAAACAACCCATATATCCATCAGTTGATAAATGGATAAGCAAAATGTGGTTATCCATACACAGGAATATTATTTAGTCATAAAAAGGAATGAGTTGATACATTCTATAACATGGACGAAGCTTGCAAACATTGTGCTAGGTGAAAGTCCGTTACAAAGACCACATATTTTATGATTCCACTAATAAGAAATGTCCAGAATGAGCATATACAGAAATTAGAGTAGTGGTTGTTAGGGCTTGTAGAGGGAGAAAACGAGGTAATGGCCTTGGATTTCTCTTTAGAGTGAGAAAAATGTTCTGAAATTGATTGTGATGATGGTTGCATAGCTTTATGAATATACTAAAAAAATTAATTTTACACTTTACATGGATAAATTTTATGATATATGAATTGTATCTCAATAAAGCTGTTTAAAACAACCCAAGACTGAAATTTAATTTTCTGCTCTACTTAGCTAGAAGTAACAGTAAGATCTTATTGTCATGGTAAGTAGGCAGCTGATCCTCACAGAGTAAGATTTTTCCTCTCTTGTTATTTACCTAACATTAAAAATGTCTTGAAGTGTATTATCTGATAGAGCCAGTAGTAAGATTTAAGTTAAGATCTCTAAAAACAGTGCAGTCTGTTTTGTTGTTAAGTTCACTTGGAGAAGGCTTCCAGCATTGAGAATCGGTGAATAAATAAAGTTGGGTTTAACCGGTTGGATACTTGAATCTTTGGAGCAGAAATACAGACCTTGTTAGTTGGTTGTTAAGACTCAGAACTCCTAGCATATTTCTTTGCAGCTGTGCCATGACTGTGATAGCCCAGTAGCAATTGTGAAGGCTATTGTGAGTGATGTGATTAAAACCCAGAGACATCATATTCCCGAATTTAGCAACCTCTGGGCCAAGTATTGGGTAAGACTCAGTATGTTTGCATGTCCTGCTATAAAAATCAGGCACTTAAAAAAAATTCTGCTAGAGTGAAAAGGAAAAGAGCCCTGAAAAACAGTAAATGGGAGCAGGACCAAAAAATTAGACTTAAGTGTTGAGTATGTCTTTTAGATAGTACTTGTAGTGACAGTTACTTAGGAAGTACAAACAGGAGGGGTGCCTAGCATGCGAGTCTTGATTTCAGCGTTGTGAGTTTGAGCCCCATATCGGTTGTAGAAATTTCTAAAAATAAATAAATAAAACTTAAAAAAAAAAAAAAAAGTACAAGCAGGATTCTTGGGGCTGGATTTTTTGGAAAATTCTACCTGTCACTCTTAGTGTAAAATGAACAAATAGATGCTTAGTTTTACATGCTTAGTTTTCTTTTTTATGTTACTTATTGAGTTCAGATGCTTTTTATTATCTGTATCAATTATTTGGATTGTGGTGGCTGATAGGCTAATTCAAGTTTTCAAAAGAGTGATTTAGAAGGTTGTTAATACCTCACAAAACAGGACCAGATTTCAGAACAGTCAGTTAAACATGTGTAGAATACCTACTATATGCAGGGGCCTATTCCAGTGTCCTAAAGGATCTAAAAGCAATGTCAGACTGTTGGTAGGTCGGTCTCAACTGCCTTCTCTAGGGTACTTTCTCAGAAGCCATTATGGATTTGGACCGGAGCTTAATAACGAAAGGAATGAAGTAAAAATATTTGTCCCTACACGTAAGCTAACAGTTGCATCTTAGAGCAGAGCAGAGCGTCTTAACGGTTGCCTCCAAGATATTTTTGTGAACAGGATCTCAAAGGAGAAAGAGGAAAATGGATAGTTCACCTCAAGAATGCTGCTCGTGGTCATGAGGGTTCTCTGGTTTTTGTTTTTGTTTTTTTTTTTCTTCCTTGAGGCTGGTTGTCTGATCTGGTTCACTATGCATGGGAATACTGGGAGCTACCCTTGGAGCTAGGCCTTTTTGTTCTTTGGGCATGATGGAAAATTGAAAATACAGTGAGCAAAAGCAAGAAAAAAAATGTCCCCCTATCACGTATTGTTAGTATCTAAGTGTGTATTCTTCTGAATTTTCTTATGCTTATTTACGTACATGTACATGTAACCATCATGAAATCACGCTATTCATATTATTCTATACGCTGCTGGGTTGGATCCCAGGATCCTGAGATCATGACCTGAGCTGAAGCAGGTGCTTAACCGACTGAACCACCCAGGTACCAGTCCTTAAGTCTTTTTTTAACCTAGCCACTTCCTATCTTATATTTTTCCTCTTAAAATAATATTAACACGGACTTGAGAGAACCTGAGCCATTTGTTCTGCACAACAACTTTGGGCAAGCTGATTGCTTTGTGATATTATTTGTTCATCTGTCTTCTCTGTAAGCTATCTATCTTCTCTGTAAGCTATCTATCTTCTCTGTAATCTATCTTTCCTGTAAGCGGAAATCATATCCAGTAGTTTGATGGACGTTGTGAAGTATTTATTGCTCGAATGCCAAACAGAGGTCATGTCTGAATCTCATATTGTATAACCTCAGAATTCATTGTCTGGTTGGCCCACTGTTAATGATGCTGATTGGCCCCTGGATTAAGATGATGGGAGTTGATAATTGTGTAGTTCTCTCTGCACCTACCAGTAGCCTGTGTAGTGTTACTTTGGCAATTAGAAATTTCCACCGGCCATTCACCTAATGATTTTAACCTAATTGATGACCCTTGCCCGAATCAACAGTTTTATGGGATTTGCAAAAGGATGTTTCCAAATTCTGAAATACCTTCAACGTGTATTTGCTGGCGTTCTTTCGTAATGTAGAACTAGAGAGAACTGAGGCTGTTTGGTTACTCTAAAAGATAGGATAAGTGCATGATATTTTGGTTTTAATTACCAGTTTTTGAAGTAAGAAGCTGTTTTAATAGATACCAGAGGAAGTGATAGTTTTATTTTTCTCCCTTTTCTTTGAGTATAATTACAGACTCACAGGTTTTCATTGATACAGTTGTTTTGGGTCAGCTACAGCCTTTCATTTCGTTGATTTTAATGCTTAAATTGGTAAAACTTTGGCCAGTAGGAGCTCCTGCTTTTGGTCTTGTAGAATAGGTCACAGAAAGCATGTGGTGCTTATGTGGAAGCTGTTGCTCTTCCCATTGTCCAGTTTTGTAGTTCACACCTGAATTTTTTAAAAAAACTTATTTTTATTTAAATTCAATTAATATATAATGTATTCTTGGTTTCAGAGGTAGAGGTCAGTGATTCCTCAGTCCTATATAATACCCAGTGCTCATTACATCACATGCCTTCCTAAATGTCCATCATCCAGTTACCCCATCCCCCCACCACTCTCCCCTCCAGCAACCCGCAATTTGTTCCCTATGCTTAAGAGTCTGTATGGTTTGTCTCTCTCTCTGATTTCATCTTGTTTTATTTTTTCCTCTCTTCCCCTATGATCCTGTTTTGTTTCTTAAATTCCACATATCAGTGAGATAATATAATTGTCTTCTCTGACTGACTTACTTTACTTAGCGTAATACTCTCTAGTTCCATCCATGTTGTTGCAAATGGCAAGATTTCTTTCTTTCTTTCATTTTGGTGGCTGAATAGTATTCCATGTGTATATATATGATCCACATCTTCTTGATCCGTTCATCTGTCGATGGACATCTGGGCTTTTTCCATAGTTTGGCTGTTGTGGACATTGCTGCTGTAAACATTGGGGTGCAGGTGCCCCTTTGAATCACTACGTTTGTATCTCTGGAGTAAATACCCAGTGGTGCAATTGTTGTGTCATAGAGTAGCTCTATTTTCGACTTTTTGAGGAACCTCCATACTGTTTTCCAGAGTGCCCACACCAGCTTGCATTCTCACCAGCAGTCAAAGAGGGTTCCCCTTTCTTCACATCTCCTCACCCCCAACATCTGTCATTTCCTGACTTGTTAATTTTAGCCATTCTGACTGGTGTGAGGTGGTTTCTCATTGTGGTTTTGATTTGTATTTCCCTGATGCCTGGTGGTGTGGAACATGTTTTCATGTGTCTGTTGGCCATTTGGGTGCCTTTCTTGGAGAAATGTCTGTTTGTCTTCTGCACATTTCTTGATTAGATTATTTGTTCTTTGGGTGTTGAGCTTGGTGAGTTCTTTAGAGATTTTGGATACTAGCCCTTTATCTGATACGTCATTTGCAAATAACTTCTCCCATTCTGTCAGTTGTCAAAGTTTTGTCAACTGTTTGACTGTTTCCGTTGCTGTGCAAAAGCTTTGTATCTTGACGAAGTCCCAGTAGTTCATTTTTGCCCTTTCTTCCCTTGTCTTTGGCGATGTGTCTAGGAAGAAGTTACTGCAGCCAGGGTTGAAGAGGTTGCTGCGTGTGTTCTCTTCTAGGATTTTGATGGATTCCTGTCTCACATTTAGGTCTTTCATCCATTTTGAGTCTATTTTTGTGTATGGTGTAGGGAAACGGTCCAGTTTCATTCTTCTACATGTGGCTGTCCAGTTTTCCCAACACCATTTGTTGAAGAGACTGTCGTCTTTTCCATGGGCTATTCTTTCCTGCTTTGTCGAAGATGAGTTGATCATAGAGGTGAGGGTCCATTTCTGGGTTCTCTATTCTGTCCCACTGATCTGTGTGTCTATTTTTGTGCCAGTACCGTACTGTCTTGATTACAGCTTTGTAACAGAGCTTGAAGTCCATAATTGTGATGCCACCAGCGTTGGTTTTATTTTTCAACAATCTCTTGGCTATTTGGTGTCTTTTCTGGTTCCAAACAAATTTTTTAGGATTATTTTTTCCAGCTCTGTGAAAACAGTTGATGGTATTTTGATTGCATTGAATGTATAGATTGCTCTAGGTAGCGTAGACATTTTAACAATATGTCTTCCTCAATTTCTTTCATGAGTGTTCTATAGTTTTCTGAGTAGAGATTCTTTTCCTCTTTTGTTAGGTTTATTCCTAGGTATTTTATGGTTTTGGTGCCGTTGTAGATGGGATTGACTCCTTAATTTCTCTTTCTTTTGTCTCAGTGTTAGTGTATAGAAATGCAACTGATTCCTGCGCCTTGATTTTGTATCCTTCCACTTGGCTGAGTTCCTGTATGAGTTATAGCAGTTTTGGTGTTTTTTTTTTTTTAATGTTTTTTGAGTTTTTCCGCACAGAGTATCATGTCATCTGCAAAGAGTGAGAGTTTGACTTCTTCTTTGCTGATTCAGATGCTTTTTATTTCTTTTTGTTGTCTGATTGCTGGGGGTAGGATGTCTATTCGTTGAACAGCAGTGGTGATAGTGGACATCCCTGCTGTGTTCCTGACCTTAGGGGAAAAGCTCTCAGTTTTTCCCCATTGAGAGTGATACTTGCTGTGAGCTTTTCATATATGGCTTTCATAATATTGAGGTATGTTCCTTCTATCCATACACTGGAGAGTTTTAATCAAGAAAGGATGCTGTACTTTGTCAAATGCTTTTTCTACATCTGTTGAGAGGATCTTACGGTTCCTGTCCTTTCCTTTATTACTGTATTGTATCACCTTTATTGATTGCGGATGTTGAATCAACCTTGCAGCCCAGGAATAAATCCCACTTGGTCATAGTGAATAATCCTTTTAATGTACTATTGGATCCTATTGGCTAGTATTTTGGTGAGAATTTCTGCATTCATGTATATATCAGGGATATTAGTCTGTAATTCTCCTTTTTGGTGGGTTCTTTGGTTTTTGGATCAAGATAACACTGGTCTCATAGAAAGAGTTTGAAACAGCTTCAGAAGAATAGGTGTTAACTCTTCTTTAAATGTTTGGTAGAGTTCCTCTGGGAAGCCGTCTGGCCTTGGGCTCTTGTTTGTAGGGAGATTTTTGATTAGTGCTTCAATTTCCTTGCTGGTTATGGGTGTGTTCAGGTTTTCTATTTCTTCCTGTTTCAGTTTTGGTAGTTTATACATCTCTAGGAATGCATCCATTTCTTCCAGATTGCCTAATTTGTTGGCATATAGTTGCTCATAATATGTTCTTTTTTTTTTTTTTTTTTTTTTTTTTAAGATTTTGTCAGAGAGCACAAGCAGGGGGAGTGGCAGGCAGAGGGAGAAACAGGCTTCCCGTGGAGCAAGATTTTATTTGTCAGAGTAAGCACAAGCAGGGGGAGTGGTAAGCAGAGGGAGAAGCAGGCTTCCCGTGGAGCAAGTGGAGCAAGGATCTGGTGGAGCAAGGATCCTGATGCAGGGCTCAGTTGCAGGACCCTGGGATCATGACCTGATTCAAAGTCAGACACTTAACTGACTGAGCCACCCGGGAACCCCTTATAATACATTCTTATAATTGTTTGTTTTTCTTCGGTGTTGGTTGTGATCGCTCCTCTTTCATTCATGATTTTATTTATTTGGGCCCTTTCTCTTTTCTTTCTGATAAGCCTGGCCAAGGGTTTATCAGTCTTATTCTTTCAAAAAGCAGCTCCCAGTTTCGTTGATTTATTCTGTTCTTTTGGTTTCTAGTTCATTGATTTCTGCTCTGATCTTTATTATTTCTCTTCTCCTTCTGGGTTTAGGCCTTATTTGCTCTTCTTTCTCCAGCCCCTTTAGGTGTAGTGTTAAGTTGTGTATTTGAGATCTTTCTTGTTTCTTGAGAAAGAAAGGCTTGTATTGCTATATACTTCCCTTTTAGGACCGCTTTTGCTGCATCCCAAAGGTTTCAAACAGTTGTGTTTTCATTTTCATTTATTTCCATGAATTTTTTTAGTTCTTCTTTAATTCCCTGGTTGACCCATTCATTCTTTAGTAGGATGCTCTTTAGCCTCCATGTATTTGAGTTCTTTTCAAATTTCCTCTTGTGATTGAGTTCCAGTTTCAAAGCATTGTGGTCTGAAAATATGCAGGGAATGATCCCAGTCTTTTGGTACTGGTTGAGACCTGATTTGTGACCCAGGATGTGATCTATCCTGGGGAATGTTCCATGTGCACTAGAGAAGAATGTGTATTCTGTTGCTTTAGGGTGGAATGTTCTGAATATATCTGTGAAGTCCATCTGGTCCAGTGTGTGTTATTCAAAGCCCTTATTTCCTTGTTGATCTTTTGCTTAGATGAGTGAGGGGGGTGTTAAAGTCCCCTACTATTGTATTATTGTCAATGTGTTTCTTTGATTTTGTTATTAATTGGCTTATGTAATTGGCTGCTCCCATGCTAGGGGCACAGATATTTACAACTGTTAGATTTTCTTGTTGGATAGACCCTTTAAGTATCATATAGTGTCCTTCCTCATCTCTTATTATAGTCTTTGGTTTAAAACCTAATTTGCCTGATATAAGGATTGCCACCCCAGCTTTCTTTTGATGTCCATTAGCACGGTAAATGGTTTTTCACACCCTCACTTTAAATGTGGAGGTGTCTTTGGGTCTAAAGTGAGTCTCTTGCAGACAGCATATCAAGGGGTCTTGCTTTTTTATCCAATCTGGTATCCTGTGTCTTTTGATTTGGGCATTTAGCCCGTTTACATTCAGGGTAACTATTGAAAGATATGAATTTAGTGCCATTGTATTACCTGTAAAGTCACTGTTTCTGTATGTTCTCTCTGTTCCTTTCTGGACTGTGTTACTTTTGGGCTCTCTCTTTGCTTTGAGGACCCCTTTCAATATTTCTTGTGGGGCTGGTTTGGTGATCACAAATTCTTTTAGTTTCTGTTTGTCCTGGAAGCTTTTTCTCTCTCCTTCTATTTTGAATGACATTCTAGCTGGATAAAGTGTTCTTGGCTGCATATTTTTCTCATTTAGCACCCTGAATATATTATGCCAGTCCTTTCTGCCCTTCCAAGTCTCTGTGGATAAGTCTGCTGCCATGTGTGCTGCCAGTCTAATGTTTTTACCCTTGTAGGTTATGAACTTCTTGTCCAGAGCTGCTTTCAGGATTTTCTCTTTGTCTCTGAGATTTGCAAGTTTCCCCATTATATGTCAGTGTGTGACCTATTTTTACTGATTTTGAGAGGGTTTCTCTGGACTTGGATGCCTCTTTTCTTCCCCAGATTAGGGATATTCTC